>NC_058520.1:375013885-375316739 GCF_904849725.1 Hordeum vulgare subsp. vulgare | reverse complement strand
CAACTAATGTGGTAAAAGCAGTGAACGCATTTTGACCTAATGCAAGAAACAAGAGCAGGAGCGAGAACATGGGATTTATCGGGATGATCAAAATGGTTGCTTGCCTTGTTGCTCAGCAAAGGGATAATATCCGTCAGTCGGATATTTGGTGGAATCCGGAGGAGCGGGGCCTACCGGTAAAAACAACATCAATCAATAACAATCATATGTAACAAGATGATGCATGAGCATGGCATGAAAATGAAAGGTGGTAGGCTAATGTAGCTACCATTTCTTAAGTTGAAGTTGATTTGAATCAAGATTCAAATATCACTTCAAACAAAGTATTTTCGAATACCCTTTTAATTGATTCGACCTGATGCTCAGGTAATCTTGTTTTAGCATGCATGAAGATGGTATTTTGAGGTGCTGATTGTTCTTGCTCATTGTTTGGTCACAATAGTTGAAGTGGAATTCAAATGGATTTCAAATTCCAACTCCAGATTATTTAATAAGGTTATCCTATTCATCATTTTATCTGTTTGGTCATGTTAACATTTTCAAACATGTTGGAAAATATCAAAATCCGATTCCTTGGATTTTTCTGATCATTTTTCATATATAAATTATTTTCATTGGAGTTAGAGATTATTTTCTATAATTTTTAGAAGTTTTGGGCATTTTCTGGAATTCTTTTAAAACAGAAAATCTCTTTATTGCGTGAGATCTATGTCAGCACTGCGTCAGCAGGTCAGCCGACCTGGTCAGGTCAAACCTGACAGGTGGGGGCCACTGGTCAGCGACACAGGAGATAATCCCGCGCTGACCAGCCCCTAAGTGGGTTTGACCCATTGCTAGGGCCCACGGTTAGTGTCTAATTAGCACTAACTAACAGGGATTAGGCCGGCCACGTCGTTCCCCGCCGGAGGCTGACCGGCGGCGACCAGATATGCGGCGGATCTTCACCGGAGAACACCAGAGCTTGCTGTGGTGCTCGGAATCGAGTGCCGAGAGCACTGGGATGATCCCTAGGCTCGACCTCATCCACTAGGAGCATCAGGAGGGGCTCAGGGTGGCCGGATGATGCCGGCGACGAGCCGAGGCGGCTGCCGAAGCTCGGGTTCATCGGTCTAGTTGCTAGAGTGCAAGAAAACAAGGGGAAACAGAGGGGAAACGCGCACGAGCTCACGGTGGAGACGATGGAAGGCTCAGACGGTTCGGGGAGGTGCTGTAGCCGGCGGTCCAATGTCGATTTGCTGGCGGACGGAGGTTGAAGACGATGGCATTGGGGCGTTGCAGAGCTCGGGGAGGTCGATTCCTTTGGCGTGCCCGTCGAGCTCGATGAGGCGGAGAGGATGGAGCACTCGGGGAGGCTTCCCTATGGCCAGAGAGCTCGGTTGGCTCGAGCTCAAGCTCCTGCTAATGGCAGCACGGAGAGGAGAGGAGAAAACCGAGAGGATGGGGAAGAATGGAGAGCGGGGGAGGATAAGGACGCGCTCGGGGAAGTCATTCCCGACGTCACGCTGTCCTCGGGGCACCGGGGAGCGCCACGACGAAGCAGGAGGTGGAGGGGACCCGCCGTGGTCGATCTCTCCTCTGCCAGAAGGCACAGGAAGAAGACGACCCTGCCCCTGGTGGGCTGGGCCTCTACAAGTGAGCGTAGAATAGGGTTTTTTCCTTTTTCTTCTGTTTCTGGTTTCTGTTTTATTTGCTGATATTAATTGCTATTTATTTTGGCTTCAAAAAGCAATTCAAAAATTAGTTTGAATATCCCTGAGTGTTAGTTGGAATATTCCTAACTACTCCTAAAGTTTTCAATATTTTTGAAAACTTAAAAGTTTTTGAATTCAAATTTAAGTTTGAATTTAGGGACTTTCTGAATTTAAATAAAACGCCAAGGGTGTTTTGAAAATAGTTTTCTCCCCTGATAATTTTTTTTCAATATTTATTAGAAATATTGAACTTTTAAGAAGGCCATTTTGGGTTCATTGACTTTGGCAAGATTTGAACTTCCTTTGAATAAGAAGTGGCTAGGGTTTTTGGTTTGAGTTTCACCACTTCCTTTGATTTTGTTTCAACTTCTTGAATGCAATGGAAGAAGACATGAGCACAAATACTAAACCCTAGTTAGGGATCCAGGGATGTGACAACTCACCCCCATTCAAAAGAATCTCGTCCCGAGATTTGGAAGTCGTCGGGAATAGCGCGGGATACTCAAGTCGGAGACTATCCTCTCTTTCCCATGTTGCCTCCTTTTTGAAATGATTTGACAATTGAACTTTAAGAAACTTGAGGTTTCGACGTCGAGGGGTACGCTCAGCTTGATCAAGAATATGCACAGGGTATTCTCGGTATGAAAGGTTATCTTGGAGGTCAAGCGTTTCGTGGTCCACTTCACGGATAAGATCCGAAAAACAACGCTTGAGTTGCGAGACGTGGAAAACATCATGAACCTTGGAAATATCCGGAGGAAGTTCCAATTGGTAGGCAACTTCCCCTCGTTTGGCAAGAATGCGAAAAGGACCAATGTAACGAAGAGCCAACTTTCCCTTGATACCGAATCGATGGGTACCCTTCAAAGGTGTAACCCGAAGGTAAGCCTTCTCGTCAACTTCAAAGGTCACAGCCTTATGATGACGATCATATTGGCTCTTTTGATGAGACTGGGCTGTTTTCAACTTTTCACGAATAATGTGAACCTGCTCTTCTGCATCCTGGATCATATCCGGGCCAAAGAGTTGCCTCTCTCCGGTTTCTGACCAATTAAGAGGTGTTCGACATCTTCGTCCATAGAGAACTTCAAAAGGAGCTTTGCCCAAGCTTGATTGATAACTATTGTTATAGGCAAATTCGGCGAATGGAAGGCACTTCTCCCAATTCATACCGAACGATATAACACAAGCTCGGAGCATATCTTCTAGGATTTGATTCACTCTTTATACTTGACCACTTGATTGAGGATGGAAAGCGGTGCTAAAAGATAAGTGAGTTCCCATGGCATTTTGAAAACTCTCCGAGAAGCGAGAAGTAAAGATACTTCCACGGTCTGAGTTAATCTCCAGAGGAACACCATGAAGAGACACTATTCGAGAGATATATAACTCTGCTAGCTGGCTAGCTGTTATACTCTCACGAACTGGAAGAAAATGAGCTACTTTGGAAAGACGGTCAATGACCACAAAGATAGCTTTATTTCCTTTCTTGGTCTTGGGAAATCTGGTGATGGAATCCATACTGACTTTATCCCATTTCCATTCAGGAATAGCTAAGGGTTGAAGAGTGCCAGCAGGCCTTTGATGTTCTGCCTTAACTCGACGACAAACGTCGCAGTTAGCAACGAACTCAGCAATTTCTCTCTTCATCCTAGTCCACCAAAACCTCTGGCGTAGGTCCTAATACATCTTAGTACTACGAGGATGAATGGTGAGAGGAGAATCATGAGCCTCCTTAAGGATCAATTGCCGCAGACGTTTTCTCTTTGGAACCACTAAACGGTTCTGAAAGAATACAACACCTTGCTCATTGATAGAGAAATCCCTAGCGTTTCCGCTAGCAATATTCTCCTTGATCCGGGATATACCCTTATCATATGCCTGCATGGCTATGATTTGATCCCTAAGAGTAGGCTTCGCCACCAGGGTAGAAAGGAATCCTTGAGGAACAATATGAAGATTTAACTTCCGAAATTCCTCATAGAGACGTGGTTGACCTCGTTGTAGCATCAGATTGTTACAATAAGACTTACGACTTAGTGCATCAGCCATAACATTGGCCTTCCCCGGGGTGTAAGTTATCCCTAAGTCGTAATCTGTGATCAACTCAACCCATCGTCTTTGCCTGAGATTCAAATCCGGCTGGGTGAAGATATATTCCAGACTTTGGTGATCAGTGAATATTTCGCAACGATTACCAAGAAGGTAATGTCGCCAGGTTTTAAGTGCATGGACTACAGCTGCAAGCTCAAGATCATGTGTGGGATAATTATCCTCATGTGGACGCAACTGTCGAGATGCGTATGCAATCACTGTTGGAAAAATGGTTATTATCATATTTCCTTGTTCATGATAATCGTCTATTGTTCATGCTATAATTGTATTAACGGGAAACAGTAATACATGTGTGAATAAATAGATCACAATGTGTCCCTAGCAAGCCTCTAGTTGGCTAGCTCGTTAGTCAATAGATGATCATGGTTTCCTTATCATGGGCATTAGATGTCATTGATAACGGGATCACATCATTGGGAGAATGATGTGATGGACAAGACCCAGTCCTAAGCATAGCACTAGATCGTATTGTTCGTATGCTAAAGCTTTTCTAATGTCAAGTATCTTTTCCTTTGACCGTGAGATTGTGCAACTCCCATATACCGTAGGAGTGCTTTGGGTGTATCAAACGTCACAACGTAACTTGGTGACTATAAAGGTGCACAACGGGTACCTCCGAAAGTGTCTGTTGGGTTGGTACGAATCGAGATCGGGATTTGTCACTCCTTGTGACGGAGAGGTATCTCTGGGCCCACTCGGTAGAACATCATCATGAGCTCAATGTGACTAAGGAGTTAGTCACACGATGATGTGCTACGGAACAAGTAAAGAGACTTACCGGTAACGAGATTGAACAAGGTATAGGTATACCGACGATCGAATCTCGGGCAAGTTCTATACCGACAGACAAAGGGAATCGTATACGGGATTGATTGAATCCTTGACATCGTGGTTCATCCGATGATATCATCGTGGAGCAAGTGGGAGCCACCATGGGTATACAGACCCCGCTGATGGTTATTGGCCAGAGAGGTGTCTCGGCCATGTCTGCCTGTCTCCCGAACCCGTAGGGTCTACACACTTAAGGTTCGATGACGCTAGGGTTATAGGGAATTCTTATACGAGGTTACCGAAAGTTATTCGGAGTCCCGGATGAGATCCCGGACGTCACGAGGAACTCCGGAATGGTCCGGAGGTAAAGATTGATATATAGGACGGATGATTTTGGATACCCGAAGTGTTTCGGGCATCACCGGTAACGTACCGGGACCACCGGGACCACCGGAGGTGGCCCTGGGGTACCACCGAAGGGGGGCAACGACCCCGGGAGGTAAGGTGGGCCAAGTGGGGGTGGGAACCAGCCCCTAGGTGGGCTGGTGTGCCTCCCCACTCAGCCCAATGCGCAGGGGAGAGAAAAAGGGGGCAAACCCTAAGCCAGGTGGGCCTAAGGCCCACCAGGTGGTGCGCCACCCCCTCCTCCCCCCTCTGGCCGCCGCACCTCCCATCTGGGGGGCTGCTGCACCCCCTAGGGTGGGAACCCTAGGGGTGGCACCCCCTCTCCCCTCCCCCTATATATATCGGGCACTTTTGGCCATTGAGAGACAGATTTTTCCCTCTCCCTCGGCGCAGCCCTGCTCTTCTTTCTCCTCCTCTCTGCCGGTGCTTGGCAAAGCCCTGCCGGGAGACCTCGTCTCTCGATCGACACCACGCCGTCGTGCTGCTGGAGTTCTTCCCCAACCTCTCCCTCCTCCTTGCTGGATCAAGGTGCGGGAGACGTCACCGGGCTGCACGTGTGTTGAACGCGGAGGTGCCGTAGTTCGGCACTAGATCGGAATCGCTGCGAGTACGACTCCATCAACCGCGTTCTAGCAACGCTTCCGCTTAGCGATCTTCAAAGGTATGAAGATGCTCTTACCCCTCTCTCGTTGCTGGTCTCTCCATAGGAAGATCTGAATATGCGTAGGAAAATTTTGAATTTATGCTACGTTACCCACAAGTGGCATCCGAGCCAGGTTTTCTATGCGTAGATTCTATGCACGAGTAGAACACAAAAGTTGTGGGCGATGATTTGTCAATTTGCTTGCCGCTACTAGTCTTATTCTTTTCTGGCAGTATTGTGGGATGAAGCGGCCCGGACCGACTTTACACGTACGCTTACGTGAGACTGGTTCCACCGACAGACATGCACACCGTGCATAAAGGTGGCTAGCGGGTGTCTGTCTCTCCTACTCTGGTCGGATTGGATTTGATGAAAAGGGTCCTTATGAAGGGTAAATAACTTTGGCATATCATCGTTGTGGCTGTCACGTAGGTAAGAAGGCGTTCTTGCTAGAAACCCAAATCAGCCACGTAAAACTTGCAACAACAATTAGAGGACGTCTAACTTGTTTTTGCAGGGTTTGACATGTGATGTGATATGGCCAAAGTTGTGATGTTGCATGTATGATGTATGAGATGATCATGTTATTGTAATAGGTTTCAGGACTTGCATGTCGATGAGTATGACAACCGGCAGGAGCCATAGGAGTTGTCTTAATTTATTGTATGAGATGCAACGCCATGTGCTTACTACTTTTACTTCATTGCTAACGGTTAGCTATAGTAGTAGTGATAGTAGTAGTTGGTGTGACGACTTCACGGAGACACGATGATGGAGATCATGGTGTCACGCCGGTGACGATGATGATCATGCGATGCCTGAAGATGGAGATCGAAAGAGCAAAGATGATAATGGCCATATCATGTCACTATATGATTGCATTGTGATGTTTATCATGTTTTTCATCTTATTGCTTAGAACGACGGTAGCATAATAAGATGATCCCTCTCAAAATTTCGAGAACGTATTCCCCTAAGTGTGCACCGTTGCGAAGGTTCGTTGTCTCGAAGCACCACGTGATGATCGGGTGTGATAGATTCTAACGTTCGCATACAACGGGTGTAAGCCAGATTTACACACGCGAAACACCTAGGTTGACTCGACGAGCTTAGCATGTACAGACATGACCCCGAATACAAGAGACCGAAAGGTCGAACATGAGTCGTATGGTTGAATACGATCAACATAAAGTTGCTCACCATGGTGACTAGTCCGTCTCACGTGATGATCGGACACGGGTTAGTCAACATGGATCATGTATCACTTAGATGACTAGAGGGATGTCGATTTAAGTGGGAGTTCATACTTAATTTGATTAAATGAACTTAATTGTCATGAACTTAGTCTAAAAGGTTTGTCTTTATAAATATTGTAGATGGCCAACGTCAACCTCAATTTCAACGCATTCCTAGAGAAAAACAAGCTGAAAGATGATGGTAGCAACTATGCGGACTGGGTTCGCAACTTGAAGCTCATCCTTGAAGCAGCTAAAAAGGCTTATGTCCTTGATGCGCCGCTAGGTGACCCTCCCGCTCCCGCAGCAGCCCAGGACATTCTGAACGTCTGGCAAACGTGTAGTGATGACTACTCTCTGGTTAGGTGTGGCATGTTATACAGTTTAGAAACGGGGCTCCAAAGGCGTTTTGAGCAACACGGAGCATATGAGATGTTCGAGGAGCTGAAGCTAGATTTTCAAGCTCATGCCCGTGTCGAGAGATATGAAGTCTCTGACAAGTTCTTTAGCTGTAAGATGGAGGAGAACGGTTCTGTCAGTGAGCACATACTCAAAATGTCTGGGTTACACGGTCGTCTCACTTCACTTGGAGTCAAACTTCCGGATGATGCTATAATTGACAGAATCCTGGAGTCTCTCCCACCAAGCTACAAAGGCTTTGTGCTTAACTACAACATGCAAGGGATGGAGAAGACCATTCCCGAGTTGTACTCGATGCTCAAATCTGCAGAAGTAGAAATCAAGAAAGAGCATCAAGTGTTGATGGTCAACAAGACCACTAGTTTCAAGAAAGGCAAGGGTAAGAAGAACTTCAAGAAAGACGACAAAGCTGTTGCCGCGCCCGGTAAGCCAGATGCCGGGAAGAAGAAAAAGAACGGACCCAAGCCTGAGACTGAGTGCTTCTATTGCAAGGGAAAGGGTCACTGGAAGCGGAACTGCCCCAAATACTTAGCGGACAAGAAGGCCGACAACGTTAGAGGTATATGTGATATACATGTTATTGATGTGTACCTTACCAGCGCTCGTAGTAGCTCCTGGGTATTTGATACCGGTGATGTTGCTCACATTTGCAACTCAAAGCAGGAACTGCGGAATAAGAGGAGACTGGCCAAGGACGAGGTGATGATGCGCGTCGGGAATGGCTCAAAGGTCGATGTGATCGCCGTCGGCACGCTACCTCTACATCTACCATCGGGATTAGTTTTAAACCTTAATAATTGTTATTTAGTACCAGCTTTAAGCATGAACATTGTATCAGGGTCTTGCTTAATGCGAGACGGCTACTCATTTAAGTCAGAGAATAATGGTTGTTCTATTTATATGAGTGATATGTTTTATGGTCATGCTCCGCTAGTGAATGGTTTATTCTTGATGAATCTCGATCGTGATGTTACACATATTCGTAGTGTGAGTACCAAAAGATGTAAAGTTGATAATGATAGTCCCACATACTTGTGACACTGCCGCCTTGGTCATATCGGCGTTAAGCGCATGAAGAAGCTCCATACTGATGGACTATTAGAGTCTCTTGACTTTGAATCATTTGACACATGCAAACCATGCCTCATGGGCAAGATGACTAAGACTCCATTCTCAGGAATAATGGAGAGAGCAACCGACTTATTGGAAATAATACATACTGATGTGTGTGGTCCAATG
This sequence comes from Hordeum vulgare subsp. vulgare, assembly GCF_904849725.1. Taxonomy (NCBI): domain Eukaryota; kingdom Viridiplantae; phylum Streptophyta; class Magnoliopsida; order Poales; family Poaceae; genus Hordeum; species Hordeum vulgare. Next base: position 375,308,221 of record NC_058520.1, on the reverse strand, counting down.
AACGCTGAAGCTCGCGGTGGTTATCGTTATGTTCTCACTCTCACCGATGATTTGAGTAGGTATGGGTATATCTACTTGATGAAGCACAAATCTGAGACGTTTGAAAAGTTCAAGGAATTTCAGAGTGAGGTTGAGAATCAACGTGACAGAAAAATTAAATGTCCACGATCTGATCGTGGAGGAGAATATTTGAGTCACGAGTTTGGCACACACCTAAGGAAGTGTGGAATCGTTTCAGAACTGACGCCGCGTGGCACACCACAACGCAACGGAGTGTCTGAACATCGTAATCGCACTTTATTAGATATGGTACGATCTATGATGTCTCCTACCGACTTACCGCTATCATTTTGGGGATACACATTAGAAACTGCAGCATTCATTTTAAATAGGGCACCGTCTAAATCCGTTGAGACGACACCGTATGAACTATGGTTTGGCAAGAAACCTAAGTTGTCGTTTCTTAAAGTTTGGGGCTGCGATGCTTATGTGAAGAAACTTCAACCAGAAAAGCTCGAACCCAAAGCGGAGAAATGCGTATTCATAGGATACCCTAAGGAAACTATTGGGTATACCTTCTATCTTAGATCCGAAGGTAAAACCTTTGTTGCCAAGAACGGACCCTTTCCAGAGAAAGAGTTTCTCTCGAAAGAAGTAAGTGGGAGGAAGTTAGAACTTGATGAGGTAATTACACCCCCTCTCGAACAGGATAGTAGCGCAACGTGGGAAGTTGTTCCTGTAGCGCCTACACCGACTGAAGAGGAAGTTAATGATGACGATCATGAAGCTTCGGATCAAGTTACTACTGAACCGCGAAGGTCCACAAGGGCACGTTCCGCACCAAAGTGGTACGGCAACCCTGTGATGGAAATCATGTTGTTAGACAACGGTGAACCTTCGAACTATGAAAAAGCGATGGCGGGCCCGGATTCCAACAAATGGCTTGAGGCTATGAAATCCGAGATAGGGTCCATGCATGAGAACAAAGTATGGACTTTGATGGACTTGCCCGATGACCAGCGAGCCATAGAAAATAAATGGATCTTCAAGAAGAAGACTGATGCAAACGGTAATGTAACTGTTTACAAAGCTCGACTTGTCGCAAAGGGTTTTCGACAAATTCAAGGAGTTGACTACGAAGAGACTTTCTCTCCCGTAGCGAAGCTGAAATCAGTCTGAATCATGTTAGCAATTGCCGCCTTTTATGATTATGAAATTTGGCAAATGGATGTCAAAACAGCGTTCCTTAACGGAAACTTAAGGAAGAGTTGTATATGATGCAACCAGAAGGTTTTGTCGACCCTAAGGGCGCTAACAAAGTGTGCAAGCTCCAGCGCTCCATCTATGGGCTAGTGCAAGCATCTCGGAGTTGGAACATTCGCTTTAATGAGGTGATTAAAGCGTTTGGGTTCATACAGGTTTACGGAGAAGCCTGTCTGTACAAGAAAGTGAGTGGGAGCTCTGTAGCTTTCCTCATACTGTATGTGGATGACATATTATTGATGGGGAATAATATAGAGATGTTGGAGAGCATAAAGGCCTATTTGAACAAGAGTTTTTCAATGAAGGACCTTGGAGAAGCTGCATACATATTAGGCATCAAGATCTATAGAGATAGATCAAGACGCCTCATAGGTCTTTCGCAAAGTACATACCTTGACAAGATATTGAAGAAGTTCAATATGGAAAACTAAAAGAAAGGGTTCTTGCCAGTTTTGCAAGGTACGAGATTGAGTAAGACTCAGTCGCCGACCACGGCAGCAGATAGAGAGAAGATGAGTTCTGTCCCCTATGCTTCACCCGTGGGCTCTCTGATGTATGCCATGTTGTGTACCAGACCTGATATAAACCTTGCCATAAGTTTGGTAGGGAGGTACCAAAGTGATCCAGGCATGGAACACTAGACAGCGGTCAAGAATATCCTTAAGTACGTGAAAAGGACTAAGGAAATGTTTCTCGTTTATGGAGGTGACAAAGAGCTCGTCGTAAAGGGTTACGTCGACGCTAGCTTCGACAAAGATCCGGATGACTCTAAGTCACAAACCGGATACGTATATGTGTTGAATGGTGGGGCAGTGAGCTGGTGCAGCAGCAAGCAAGAAGTCGTGGCAGCATCTACATGTGAAGCGGAGTACATAGCTGCTTCAGAAGCGGCTCATGAAGGAATTTGGATGAAGGAGCTCATCACCGACCTTGGAGTGGTTCCAAGCGCGTCGGGTCCAATGACACTCTTCTGTGATAACACTGGAGCCATTGCCATAGCCAAGGAGCCCAGGTTTCACCGGAAGACGAAGCACATCAAACGCCGCTACAACTCCATCCAGGACCATGTCCAGAGTGGAGTGATAGATATTTGTAAAGTACACACGGATCTGAATATTGCAGACCCGTTGACTAAACCTCTTCCACGAGCAAAACATGATCAACACCATAATGCTATGGGTGTTCGATACATCACAATGTAACTAGATTATTGACTCTAGTGCAAGTGGGAGACTGTTGGAAATATGCCCTAGAGGCAATAATAAAATGGTTATTATCATATTTCCTTGTTCATGATAATCGTCTATTGTTCATGCTATAATTGTATTAACAGGAAACATTAATACATGTGTGAATAAATAGATCACAATGTGTCCCTAGCAAGCCTCTAGTTGGCCAGCTCGTTAGTCAATAGATGATCATGGTTTCCTTATCATGGGCATTAGATGTCATTGATAACGGGATCACATCATTGGGAGAATGATGTAATGGACAAGACCCAATCCTAAGCATAGCACTAGATCGTATTGTTCGTATGCTAAAGCTTTTCTAATGTCAAGTATCTTTTCCTTCGACCGTGAGATTGTGCAACTCCCGGATACCGTAGGAGTGCTTTGGGTGTATCAAACGTCACAACGTAACTGGGTGACTATAAAGGTGCACTACGGGTACCTCCGAAAGTGTCTGTTGGGTTGGTACGAATCGAGATCGGGATTTGTCACTCCGTGTGACGGAGAGGTATCTCTGGGCCCACTCGGTAGAACATCATCATGAGCTCAATGTGACTAAGGAGTTAGTCACACGATGATGTGCTACGGAACGAGTAAAGAGACTTACCGGTAACGAGATTGAACAAGGTATAGGTATACCGACGATCGAATCTCGGGCAAGTTCTATACCGACAGACAAAGGGAATCGTATACGGGATTGATTGAATCCTTGACATCGTGGTTCATCCGATGAGATCATCGTGGAGCAAGTGGGAGCCACCATGGGTATACAGACCCCGCTGATGGTTATTGGCCAGAGAGGTGTCTCGGCCATGTCTGCCTGTCTCCCGAACCCGTAGGGTCTACACACTTAAGGTTCGATGACGCTAGGGTTATAGGGAATTCTTATACGAGGTTACCGAAAGTTGTTCGGAGTCCCGCATGAGATCCCGGACGTCACGAGGAACTCCGGAATGGTCCGGAGGTAAAGATTGATATATAGGACGGATGATTTTGGATACCCGAAGTGTTTCGGGCATCACCGGTAACGTACCGGGACCACCGGGACCACCGGAGGTGGCCCCGGGGGACCACCGAAGGGGGGCAACGACCCCGGGAGGTAAGGTGGGCCAAGTGGGGGTGGGAACCAGCCCCTAGGTGGGCTGGTGTGCCTCCCCACTCAGCCCAATGCGCAGGGGAGAGAAAAAGGGGGCAAACCCTAAGCCAGGTGGGCCTAAGGCCCACCAGGTGGTGCGCCACCCCCTCCTCCCCCCTCTGGCCGCTGCACCTCCCATCTGGGGGGCTGCCGCACCCCCTAGGGTGGGAACCCTAGGGGTGGCACCCCCTCTCCCCTCCCCCTATATATATCGGGCACTTTTGGCCATTGAGAGACAGATTTTTTCCCTCTCCCTCGGCGTAGCCCTGCTCTTCTTTCTCCTCCTCTGTGCCGGTGCTTGGCGAAGCCCTGCCGGGAGACCTCGTCTCTCCATCGACACCACGCCATCATGCTGCTGGAGTTCTTCCCCAACCTCTCCCTCCTCCTTGCTAGATCAAGGTGCGGGAGACGTCACCGGGCTGCACGTGTGTTGAACGCGGAGGTGCCGTAGTTCGGCACTAGATCGGAATCGCTGCGAGTACGACTCCATCAACCGCGTTCTAGCAACGCTTCCGCTTAGCGATCTTCAAAGGTATGAAGATGCTCTTACCCCTCTCTCGTTGCTGGTCTCTCCATAGGAAGATCTGAATACGCGTGGGAAAATTTTGAATTTATGCTACGTTACCCACCAATCACATGACGATCTTGCACGAGAATGCAACCTAATCCTTGTCGCGAGGTATCGCGGTAGATAACAAAGTCCTTAGAGAAATCTGGTGGTAGCAACACAGGTGCAGAAGTCAGGCGTCTTTTCAGTTCCTAAAAACTATGCTCACACTGTGGTGTCCACTTGAACTTTTTATCTTTCTTGAGGAGTTCAGTTAGAGGCTTTGCAACGTTGGAGAAATTCTCGACAAAGCGGCGACAATAGCTCGCTAGACCAAGAAAACTCCTAACTTGCTTAACCGATTCAGGTTGAGTCCAATCAAGGACAGCTTGAACTCTCTCGTGATTGACAACAATACCCTTACCAGAGATTACGTGACCTAGATAGGTCACTTCTGGTAACCAAAATTCACATTTTGAAAACTTGGCATAAAGGCGATGCTCTCGGAGTTTCATCAATACCAGCCTTAGATGCTCGGCAAGTTCTTGTTCGTTCTTCGAGTACATGAGAATATCGTCGAGGTATACTACGATGAATTTATCCAAATACTCCATGAAGATTGAATTCATCAAGCGAGAGAAGGTGGCTGAGGCATTGGTTAAACCGAAGGACATGACGGTGTACTCGTATTGGCCATAACGAGTGACAAAAGCCGTTTTTGGAATGTCCCCGTTCTTGATCTTGATTTGATGGTATCCCAACCTCAAATCCATTTTTGAGAAGACTGAGGATCCAGCGAGCTAATCATACAGATTGTTGATCCTGGGGAGCGGATACTTGTTCTTTATGGTGACCAGGTTAACTGGTCGGTAATCCACAACCATCCGATCCGGTCCGTATTTCTTCTTGACGACGAGGACGGGACAAGCCCAAGGAGAAGAGCTAGGACGAATGAAACCTTTATTCAAGGCCTCATCTAGTTGCTTCTTAAGTTCGGCTAGCTCCAGGGGTGCCATCTTATATGGTCTTCTGGCTATTGGAACAGTACCCGAAACAAGGTCTATCACAAACTCTACATCTTTGTCAGGTGGAATTCCTGGCAGTTCCTCTGGGAAAACATCCGGGAAGTCACGGACTACCGGAATGTCTTCAAGTTCCGGAAGAGGGTTGGCATTGAGGGAATAGAGTTGGCATTTGGCAACTCGAGTAGAGACATTGACTATCTCACCCGAGGGATGGGTAAGCTGAACATTTCTAGAATGAGTATCAATCTTGGCATAATGAGCTGACATCCAATTCATACCCAAGATGATATTGATATCTGAAGATTTCAAGGATATCAAGGATGCTAGAAAAACTAGCATGTCTACTAGAATTTCATTGTCATAGGTTATCCTGGAGGTTTGCCACTTACTACCAGGGGTTTGGACAACCAATGGGATTGGCATATCACAGAAAGACATGTTATGCAACTGTGCATAAGTTTCTGAAATGAAGGAATGAGAAGACCTAGTGTCAAAAAGAACAGACGCTGGGTGATGATTAACAAGGAGCGTACCCAGTATGACGTCGGGATCCTCTGCAACTTCTTGTGCTGAAACATAGTTCACACGGCCACGTGCAGGAGTTGGCTTCACATAATAAGCTTTGCCCGACTTGCCTTGCCCAACGGACTTTCCGGGTTGCTTGGCACCCACATTCTGAGGACACTCTCGGGAATAGTGCCTTGGTTCTCCACACTTGTAACAGATCACCTGATTGGCACGTGGTGCGGTATTGCTAGCTGGACCACCATAGGTTTTTGCTGGGGGGTTGGTATGATTCGTCTGAGGCGCCCCATAGGATGGCCTCAGAGTATATCTTGGCGACAGAGAACTATTTGGAACCGACAGCTTGCATTTTGGAAACGCGGAACCAGATGACGAGCCAGAGTCACCGGAGTGCTTCTTTGTGGCTTCATAGTCGGTATGACCAGTCTCGACACTGATCGCCTTGTTGACCAGGACTTGGAAGCTTGTACATTCATGGAGGCGCAAATCACGACGAAGCTCAGGGCTCAGACCCTTACGGAATCTTGCTTGCTTCTTGGCATCAGTAGACACCTCCTCTATTGCATAGCGGGCGAGGTTACCGAACTCGCGGCTATAGGCATCCACGGTCAACTTTCCCTGGGTGAATGCACAGAACTCCTCTCTCTTTCTGTCCATCAGGCCCTCTGGAATATGGTGCAGACGGAAGGTTGTACTAAAGTCTGCCCATGTGGTTGCTGGTCCGGCAAGGCGCATAGCTTCAAAGTTCTCCCACCACAGATTGGTGGGTCCTTCCAGAAAGTACGCCGCAAAGGTCACCTTGTCGGCCTCTGAAACATTCGCAGAGCGAATCTTGCATGATATATTGCACAACCAATCATCAGCGTCGAGGGGATCGACGGAGTAATGGAACTTTGGAGGATTCAGCTTCACAAAGTCATTGAGGGACACTGCATCATTCCTAGGCTGACGAGCCGTATTTTGATCAATACGCTCTAACAGACGGTTGGTCTCCCTTTTGCTTCTCTCTGCCTCAAGCATAACTTCCGCCAGAGAGGGCGGGTGAGGCGGTTCCTCGTGCGACGCTTGACTACCCTCGCCTTGCTCATGAGCAGGGGCACGGTTCAACCTGGTGAACACCATCCTGACAAACAAACTCACAGCTTATACCAATATCAACATCAATACTATCTATGGATTAAGAATGCACTAAACACATGGAATGCGGAAATGAATATCCGAACAGCATGGTAACAAGCAACTGCTATATATACACCATGGTTCATACACACCATTACATAGTTCAGTACAACCTTAACCGAAGAGCAAACTACTGAAAACATGAAACTACTCATCAGAGGCTTCCAAGCTTCCTATACATTATTTATCTATGCCTCCGGAATTCATCTCACGACAAAAGCATACTCCACAAGACACACAGGATTGTGGAAGTACAACTACTACCATACTATCCTTCCACTCGCGGGTTCAGGCATCCGCATAGAACATCTCATAAAGATTGCCTCCCTGGCCTGGAAGCTCAACCTACGGATCAAGAAATACTCCAGCCTGAGACCCCTGGGATCCGTAAGGACACGGGTGTGGCTTTGGTCCCCTGACTGGTGGTAGTAGAGGTCCCCGAAGAGGGGTGACTCCTCCTATAGCAGGCCAGTCAACATGAGCCGGAAGATGGTTCCTAACAGGGTTCAGCATCGCCATATCTCCATACCCTGTCCGGACTTCAGGTGCCAACTGTGTCAAAGTCGTCCACAGACGGGCACGTGTAGCATAGAGCTCCATACGAAGGGCACAAGCATCCCTGTCTCTATTCTCTAGCATCTCAGCAGTGGACTGCAACAGCGGATCCTCCATAGAGGAATCAAAGTAGACCCCACTAAGGTATCCTTCTTCACCTGGCTGAGAGGCAGGAACATAGCAGAACTCTGAATTCTGCAGCAGTGCATGTCTAGCCCTCATGATGGTCAGCATTGAGTAGGCAACATCTTGTACTGCCATGTCAACAGTGACCCCCAATCCATAAGACCAATGGATCGTCTCCTCAGCTCCAGGGTAATCTGGGAATACCCTAACAGTGCAGAGGTACTGACTCTGATTAAAATCCCGGTACTGCTCCTCCACTGTGTACTCTGGGTACCAGCGGTAACCGGATACTGACATCATCCTGACTAGCATGGCCGTATGACGTGGCACATCAATGCACCTAGTTAGACGAACCACCTGACAAGAAGGGCGGCCAGGCATCTAAAAATAGAGAGTAATGCAAAAGCATTAGAGCTCTGAAGACAAAATTGGGCAGCATAACGGTTGTAAATGCTCAAAAACAATTTTGAGACAACCCATAAAATAGGATAGCGTGACCACTCTACTATCAAGTTCAATTCCTTGGTCATCAAAACTTACTTCCTTTTCCTTGGGATAAAAGAAACCCGAAGTACTCTCGACCCGTTGTCCTATAATCTACCGATCAGAAACACGAGCCTAAGAGAAGATAAGTAACCTAGTCCTTAACCCCCGCAGAAAAGACAAGGATGACCAGAATAGAATAACTTGAGAAGAGAAGCAAGAGTCTTACGTTCCCTTCCCCAAACAATTACCTTAAATATAACTAAAGCAATTCTAGACTCAACTTCGACCAGTTTGGCTTAGTAATCCTACAGTCAGTCAAGCTCTGATACCAACGCTGTCGGGACCCCGATCCTAAGCCATAAGAATCCAGCGTGTAACACATTGCATCTCTTTGCGGTCTCACGCACGGTTATTCCCACGGCTGTAGCCTTACCTTAGCCGGGACCGTTTGCGCCTTTTGACTCGCGTATGCAATTGTGTCGCTAGCAATCCAATGACAAAGAACCCGGATCAACACGTCTAGTCATAAACCAAAGCGGCAGTTCCGCACAGGGACAGGCATACATGACATAGCAAAGCAGGTGTCGGTCACCAGCGAATGTAGAAGAGTCGTAGCAAGCTACAAGGACTCCATTACATCGCGTGACATTTCCCCAAAGGGATAGACACAACAGCTAAGAAGGACACATGCCGGTCAACCAATGTGTCCGGAGCAGTAGCGAACTACCATGGCTCATTGGAATCACGAAGGGGCATTTCCCTGTAAGGAGTGCTACTAAAGTCTACGGCTAGGTATTCGAACCCCATACATATCAAGTACAACACACGTACGCATGGCATACCTATATGTATAGATACATTGATGGCATCACAACATAACCATAAACATACAAACTTTATTTAGAAGGCTCGGAAGAGCCATACACATAATATTACAAAGGTAGGGGTCTCACAGCCCATCATCACAAGTCATACACACAATTCTTACAAGCCAGCGGAAGAGTAAAACTGTCTGAGTACAGACAGATGGAAAGATAAAGGCACATGGCCTGACTATCTACAGACCCATCCTAGGGCCAGATCATAGCTGGGATACCAGCTACTCGTCATCGTCGATGTCTAGGTAGAACCCTCCATTAGGGTAATTAACAACCTCCGCAACAATTTATTAAGCAAACGTGAGTACAAAAGTACTCAGCAAGACTTTAGGAAATCTATCTACTCATGCAATGTATCAACAAGGAGTTGTGGGGTTTCATGCGGAAAGCCAGCATTTGACTCTTGGCTAGACAACTTGCATTTTTAAATAGTTTTGACAACTATGTTTCTCGCACACGAGTCCACTAACACCACAACAATACCCTATCGTGGAATCATTCCGTCTTCCTACGGAAATGCCGTCCACGACACTCACGCTTTTCTTCACAATTCTATGAGTAGCCATTATAGTTATCTATAGACAACATATGTTTCCAAGTAGTCCATATCCGCGGACACGGCTATTCGAATAAATCATAACCCTGCAGGGGCGTACTTCTTCACACACGCTCTCGCCACTTATCGCCATGTGCACGTCATGCACCTCGGCAACCTTCAAGAGGAAGCCCAGCGAGGGTGTCGGCCACGACCGTTAACCACGCTAATACTTAGTCCAGGTCTATCGCCTATCTGAGGGTAACCCGCACGGAAGTCCGGCCGAGGTTTCCGCCACGGCCCCAAACGATGTGCGTAGGATTCCCAAGTCCACCATCCGGGTGCCACCTGGTACACCGTGCCACTTCCTACCGCATCATAGCCCACCTCTAAGGTCAGCACTACACACGGCCTCCAGCATGACTATAAACACCAGAAACTACTTGCAACTCCTGGACCGAGTACTAAGCGATTAATAAGTTGAGAGGGTCAATTAAGTATCCCAACGTGTGGTGGTATCTAGTCTTGGATTACATACACGTAACTTAGTTCCTAAGGACGGTTCCAATGAAACAACCCGCCATGTACTCCTACATAGCCTTTCACCGGTACCTTTACCAAAACAGGTTCAACACACGACCTTTACCAACTGAACACATTCTCATGATCTTGTTCATCACCCAGATGACAGACCATACACAACTCTAAGCATAGCATGCATAGCAGGATAAGGCACATCATGGCTCAAGCATCTACCAGGTATGCTAGGTTGCAAGGTTCAGCTATTTACTGTGACAAGGACAGGTCATGCAAAGGTAGTGGGTTCAACTAACGTGGTAAAAGCAGTGAAATCATTTTGACCTAATGCAAGAAACAAGAGCAGGAGCGAGAACATGGGATTTATCGGGATGATCAAAATGGTTGCTTGCCTTGTTGCTCAGCAGAGGGATAATATCCGTCAGTCGGATATACAGTGGAATCCGGAGGAGCGGGGCCTACCGGTAAAACAACATCAATCAATAACAATCATATGCAACAAGATGATGCATGAGCATGGCATGAAAATGAAAGGTGGTAGGCTAATGTAGCTACCATTTCTTAAGTTGAAGTTGATTTGAATCAAGATTCAAATATCACTTCAAACAAAGTATTTTCGAATACCCTTTTAGTTGATTCGACCTGATGCTCAGGTAATCTTGTTTTAGCATGCATGAAGATGGTATTTGGAGGTGCTGATTGTTCTTGATCATTGTTTGCTCATAATAGTTGAAGTGGAATTCAAATGGATTTCAAATTCCAACTCCAAATTATTTAATAAGTTTATCCTATTCATCATTTTATCTGTTTGGTCATGTTAACATTTTCAAACATGTTGGAAAATATCAAAATCCGATTCCTTGGATTTTTCTGATCATTTTTCATATATAAATTATTTTCATTGGAGTTACAGATTATTTTCTATAATTTTTAGAAGTTTTGGGCATTTTCTGGAATTCTTTTAAAACAGAAAATCTCTTTATTGCGTGAGATCTACGTCAGCACTGCGTCAGCAGGTCAGCCGACCTGGTCAGGTCAAACCTGACAGGTGGGGGCCACTGGTCAGTGACACAGGAGATAATCCCGCGCTGACCAGCCCCTAAGTGGCTTTGACCCACTGTTAGGGCCCACGGTTAGTGTCTAATTAGCGCTAACTAACAGGGATTAGGCCGGCCACGTCGTTCCCCGCCGGAGACTGACCGGCGGCGACCAGATCTGTGGCGGATCTTCGCCGGAGAAACACCAGAGCTTGCTGTGGTGCTCGGAATCGAGTGCCGAGAGCACTGGGATGATCCCCAGGCTCGACCTCATCCACTATGGGCATTAGGAGGGGCTGAGGCTGGCCGGATGACGTCGGTGACGAGCCGAGGCGGCTGCCGGAGCTTGGGTTCGTCGGTCTGGTTGCTAGAGTGCAAGAAAACGAGGGGAAACAGAGGGGAAACACGCACGAGCTCACGGTGGAGACGATGGAAGGCTCAGACGGTTCGGGGAGGTGCTGTAGCCGGCGATCGAACGTCGATTTGCCGGCGGCCGGAGGTTGAAGACGACGGCACTGGGGCGTTGCAGAGCTTGGGCAGGTCGATTTCTTTGGCGTGCGCGTCGAGCTCGGTGAGGGGGAGAGGATGGAGCACTCGGGGAGGCTTCCCTGTGGCCACAGAGCTCGGTTGGCTCGAGCTCAAGCTCCTGCTAATGGCGGCAGGGAGAGGAGAGGAGAAAACTGAGAGGATGGGGAAGAATGGAGAGTGGGGGAGGATAAGGACGCGCTCGGGGAAGTCGTTCCCGACGTCGTGCTTTCCTCGGGGCACCGGGGAGCGCCACGGCGAAGCAGGAGGTGGAGGCGAGCCGCCGTGGTCGATCTCTCCTCTGCCAGAAGGCACAGGAAGAAGACGACCCTGCCCCTGGTGGGCTGGGCCTCTACATGTGAGCGTAGAATAGGGTTTTTTCCTTTTTCTTCTGTTTCTGGTATCTGTTTTATTTGCTGATATTAATTGCTATTTATTTTGGCTTCAAAAAGAAATTCAAAAATTAGTTTGAATAGCCCTCAGTGTTAGTTGGAATATTCCCAACTACTCCTAAAGTTTTCAATATTTTTGAAAACTTAAAAGTTTTTGAATTCAAATTTAAGTTTGAATTCAGGGGCTTTCTGAATTTAAATAAAATGCCAAGGGTGTTTTGAAAATATTTTTCTCCCCTGATAATTTTTTTTCAATATTTAACAGAAATATTGAACTTTTAAGAAGGCCATTTTGGGTTCATTGATTTTGGGAAGATTTGAATTTCCTTTGAATAAGAAGTGGCTAGGGTTTTTAGTTTGAGTTTCACCACTTCCTTTGATTTTGTTTCAACTTCTTGAATGCAATGGAAGACGACATGAGCACAAATACTAAACCCTAGTTAGGGATCCAGGGATGTGACAGCGGTCATTGGTATTTTTGTGTGTAGGGATTTGCCGCTAGTTTATTTTCCGTGCTTAGGACATTATCTCGCATTTACGTGTGGTGAAATTATTGTTGTGCAACCCCACATGTTTTATATGTTTTCAGGGTAAAAAATCCATAGGATTTTTCTGTGCAATTAGTTTTAGCTTTTGAGCAAGTTAGTTCGCGCGATATTTTGCTATGTTGCCCTCTTGTCTTTTTCGTAGGATTTAATCTGTGCTTCATTTGAAGGAGGTGTCAACTAGAGAGTTGCCCTTTGATGTTTACTCTAGCCCCTGGTATTTTTGGTTGCAATAGAAATGCATGTTTAGGTGTGGTTTGCTTGCTCTCAAGTTGCTAGAAATAGTGCTGATTTGGAGGTGCTGAAATATTTCTATGTCTGAAATCTGTTATATTTTGTTGTTGTCTTGTCTTGCTTCTATCTTGTGTTCTGTAGCTCTTTTGAGGTTGGTGCAATAGAGTAAGTTGTAGACTTTGTGATTCACTAGCATGCTGTGAATTTTCATGCCATCATATCTTGCGGTGCTTGTATCTTTTGATCCGTAGCTCCGTTGGAGATGATCTCTATGTGTAAATTGCTTGTAACAACGCATAGAATCACGTGAACCTATTTGTTTTGCTGTTTAACAACTAATTAAATGTGTTAGTTCAGATCTGTACAGAATTGTAAATTAACATGTGAGGTCGTCTCAGAGGTGCTATATGTCATTTCCGACCTCATTTAAAATGCCTAGATAGGTAGATTAATTGCGCTTCACCTCTTGCCATGTTTAACCACATTTAATATTGCCGTGTATCTAATCAGGATAGAACTAAATAATTAACGTGGAGTTTCGTCAATATGCAGCTCGTTGCATATTGAACTTCACTTAATGTGTAGTGTTTGTTTGTGTGAATTCTCATGTCTTGACTTGCATGTATTCAGCTGCTCATGCATCATTTGTGTTGTGCATCATGTGGTGAGTTCCGTGTGTTGATTTGTGTTTCCGGTTTGCTTCGGCTCGATAGAGTTCCGCAGCGTGGACCCGTTCGACTATGTCGGTTCGTCTGCTTCACGGAGGCATTCTTCTTCCAAGCAGGATCTGAGGCAAGATGACCATTTCCCCAGATACCATTACTATCATTGTCATGCTAATTTTACTGTTTCTATCGATTATGTCTCGTTGCCTACCACATGTTAAATATCAACCTCTCAACAATACCATGAAACCTTCAACCTGTTCAACCTAGCAAACCACTGATTGGCTATGTTACCGCTTGCTTAACCATGTATTAGCGTTGCTAGTTGCAGGTGTAGTTGCTTCCATGTGTTAACATGGATTCCTTGTTATATCACCATATTAAATGCTATTTAATTTAATGCACCTATATACTTGGTAAAAGGTGGAAGGCTCGACCTTTCTAGCCTGGTGTTTTGTTCCACATTTGCCCCCTTAGTTTCGGCTACCGGTGTTATGTTCCATAATTGAGCGCTCCTAACACGATCGGGGTTGTTATGGGGACCCCCTTGATAATTCGTTTTATATTAAAGCTGGTCTCGCAAGGCCCAACATTGGTTCTACATTTTCCCAACATAATAATTTTTGATAATACTGAAATGCATAGGGAGTTAGCGCTACTCGAGGAGTAATTCTACATAATACAAGAGGGGCCAGTGCTGATGGTGTTGGTTCTAAACGGTCTGTCTGCGGAGCCATCGCGAGGAAACTCGAGGTTTGGAACTCGTAGCTAGTTCCATCCGTTGTGTCCTAATAACGAGATATGCGTCTCCCATCGGGATCGTCGACACGTCGGGCGGCCTTGCTGAATTAGTTTTACCTTTGACGAGATATCTTGTGCATCGGGATTCAGGTGATGCTTTGGGTAATCTCAGAGTTGAGGTTTTCCACTAAGGAGTCCGATGAGATCGTGAGTGTCGTGATCGAGGATTTCTATGCGGCTTGTGGTAATTTGCGATGGATTAGTTGGAGCACCCCTGCAGGGTTAAATATTTTGGAAAGTCGTGCCCGCGGTTATGTGGCAACGTGGAAACTTTGTTTAACACTCGTTCTAGATAACTTAATTAAAACTTGCCAACTGTGTGCACAACCGTGACTGTCTCTTTCGTGAGTTCCTTCTCCGATTGAGGACACGGTGGGGTTATGTGTGACGTAGGTAGGTGTTCAGGGTCATTCATTTGATCATCAGTAGTCACGTCCGCTATGCGTAGATTTGCCCCCTCTTATTTCTTGTACTCGTAAGCTAGCCACCAAATATATGCTTAGCCGTTGCTGCAACCTCACCACTTAACCTTACCTCACCCATTAAGCTTTGCTAGTCTTGATACCTTTGGAAATGATCTTGTTGAATCCCCTGTGGCTCACAGATTACTACAACACCAGTTGCAGGTACAGGTAAAGGTTACTTGATGCGAGCGCGTTGATTGTTCATTTGGAGTTGCTTCTTCTTCTTCTTCTTCTTCTTCTTCTTCTTCTTCTTCGATCTAGGACGGGTTCCAGGCCGACAACCTAGAATAACAAGGATGGACGTCGTTCTTCTTTTCTCGTTTGTTTTCGTCCGTAGTCGGACCCTGCTCTTATTCATGATGATTATGTATTGTACCGCTGTGACTCTAATGTAGCTTGTGGCGAGTGTAAGCCAATTATGTATATATATATATATATATATATATATATATATATATATATCTTCTTTTCAGTACATGTACTTGTAACGATATCCATTCTTGCGACACGACGAGATGCGCTTCTATCCCTAACGAGGCCCTCGTGCCAAATTGAGGATAGGGTCGCATCTTGGGCGTGACAAGTTGGTATCAGAGTAGTACCGACCTAGGAGCCCCCTTGATTGATCGAACTTGGTCGAGTCAAGTCTAGTTATATATCGGAGAGTAGGATTCTTTTTTCTCCTCTTCTATGCTCTGGTGAGGAATCAATACGTAAGATTTTAATTCTACTCCTCTTCTCACTCAAAAAAAAATTAGGATCACGCGGATATTCTTGGAATCTATATGATGCCGATGTGAAGGAGTTCTGTCTTGGTGCCTCATGTCTAACTTGATTTCTTCCGGGGAGTTGAGCTCCAGGGGATTCTCGAGTATATCGTTATCATTCAGATTTCTTAGTATCTCAGAACGAAGGATGTTCGTAATTGCTTCAATACTAGTAGTGGCGAGATAACCCCGATGTCCCCAGTACTGGTGCAGATTGTTTGGGAGTACTGCCATACTTTGTATCGTTGTGATCACGAGGGTCTGTAGTAGATGAAGGTCCGAGATTCTGGTTATGTGTTGACGGATGTGATACATTGGACGGGTTAGTATAGGAGTTGTGTGAAATATTACTCCTTGTATTCGTGTACCAGATTGCATGACCAGAAATTTCGGGAGTTCTTAGGTGGGAATTCAAATAGTCACTTATAGGACAATATGCCAACAAATACATGATGTTAGGTTGGGGTTCGACATCTAGTGGATTCGTTTGTTCACGGTCGTCTTACAACGGTTCTCATTGTGTCTTAAAGAGTCCTTGTAGCTTGCTACGACTCGGGGACGCTTCTTATGTCGGGTGCACTGCCTTGCACTTGATGGCTACTGATACGTCCATTTTGCATCATGCTTTCATGTTGATATTTATTGCTTTTTGGGCTATTATATTACTTGTGGTACCATATTTATGCCTTTTCTCTCTTATTTTGCAAGGATTATTTGAAGAGGGAGAATTCAGGCAGCTGGAATTCTGGACTGGAAAAGGAGCAAATCCTAGTCCACTATTCTACACATCTCCAAATGCCCTGAAAATTTACGTGGATTTTTTCTAGAATATATTAAAAAATACAGGGCGAAAGAACTACCGGAGGGGGGCCACCAGGGCCCCACAAGCCCCCACTCCGCCACCACGCCCTGGTGGCGGTGGGCAAGCTTGTGGGCTGCCTGAAGGCCCACTAGCCCCCCTCTTTTGCTATATGATGCGTCCCGACCTGGAAAAAATTATACGGGAGCTTTTTCGTGGTTTCGCCGCCGCCACGAGGCGGAACTTGAGCAGATCCAATCTAGAGCTCTGACAGGACGATCCTGCCGGGGAAACTTCCCTCCCGGAGGGGGGAATCATCGTCATCGTCATCACCAACACTCCTCTCGTCGGAGGGGAGGCATCTTCATCAACATCTTCATCAGCACCATCTACTCTCCAATCCCTAGTTCTTCTCTTGTAACCAATCTTCGTCTCGCAACTCCGATTGGTACTTGTAAGGTTGCTAGTAGTGTTGATTACTCTTTGTAGTTGATGCTAGTTGGATTACTTGGTGGAAGAGTTTATGTTCATATCCTTGATGCTATTCATTACACCTCTGGTCATGATTATGATTATGTCTTGTGAGTAGTTACTTTTGTTCCTGAGGACATGGGATAAGTTATGTTAATAATAGTCATGTGAACTTGATATTCGTTCGGTATTTTGATATGATGTATGTTATTTTTCCTCTAGTGGTGTTATGTGAACGTCGACTACATAACACTTCACCATATTTGGGGCTAGAGGAAGGCATTGGGAAGTAGTAAGTAGATGATGGGTTGCTGGAGTGACAGAAGCTTAAACCCCAGTATATGCGTTGCTTCGTGAGGGGCTGATTTGGATCCACTAGTTTAATGCTATGGTTAGACTTTGTCTTAATTCTTCTTTTGTAGTTGCGGATGCTTGCGAGAGAGGTTAATCATAAGTGGTATGCTTGTTCAAGTAAGGGCAGTACCCAAGCGTCGGTCCACCCACATATCAAACTATCAAAGTAACGAACGCGAATCATATGAACATGATGAAGCTAGCATGACAGAAATTCCCCTGTGTCCTCAGGAGTGTTTTTCCTCCTATAAGACTTTGTTCAGGCTTGTCCCTTGCTACAAAAGGGATTGGGACACTTGCTGCACCGTTGCTACTACTTGTTACTTGTTACTCTTTGCTTGCTACGTTTCACCTCGCTACACAATCACTTGTTACCACTACTTTCAGTGCTTGCAGTTATTACCTTGCTGAAATCCATCTATCAAGGCCTTCTGCTCCTCATTGGGTTCGACACTCTTACTTATCGAAAGGACTTCGATTGATCCCCTATACTTGTGGGTCATCAGCTACTATAAGGATCGAGCCCGTGCGATCCTGTCCACGAAAATATCGAACGTAAATCTCTCTCATGAGTTTGTTCTGGCTTGTTTCGTAAGCCGCATCCTTTGTTTTGTTGGAATATGGTAATTCGCGTTGCTTCGATGTCAAGTGGTGATTTCAGATCTTGTCTAAGTAGTGTTCTCATATTCATATGAGAGTGCTAATCCTTTTGATTAATCAATTGTCTTATCAATTCTTGTCGACCGGAGTCGTCATGTTAATTCTTTTCCAACCGGTGTTCTTCTCCTCAAGTTAATTCAACCCTTTCCAATTGTGCAAGATCATTCTCTCATTTTATTACGGAGTTCATCTCATCTAGCCAAAGTTGTCTTTGTTTTTCCCCGCCCTCCCACCCTTTTCCTCAATCTTTCAGTCATCATCCAAGTGCCTTTATAGTGAGTGATGCTTCCGCTATATCTTCTTCCTGTTGTAGCGGTGATTCTTTGTGACGATACTCAGGAGTTCTAGTGCATCATTACTTCAATATGGTTATCTTTTTTTGGTGAATTCAATTCAGTTGTCCGTGTTCCTCATATCTTTTTCATCCTTTAAATTCTTTCCCATGTTGGAGATTCTTATCAACCTATCTTGTTTATTCAGTTATCTCTATTCTATCCGGAGCGTTGAAGTTATCTCAGAGTTGCTTGTTTTAAATTCTTTTAGTTATTTCGACGTGCTAACCTCATCTTGTCTTCTTTGTACCGATGCAATATCTCCCTTTCTGGGTAATCTTTTTAATGGTGGTTTCTTTTTAGTGGGCCCATAACCCACAGGTTTTCCCAGGATCTTCTCTGGCTCTTGTAATCTTTTCCGGAGATCTCTAATTATTTTTCAACGTGACGTAAGAATGATTTCCATCAGTCATATTACTTCTTCAAGATCTAGTCGAATTAATTCTCATATTTGGCTCAACCTTTCATTCTTCATTATTCCGGAGTGTCTCAGTTATTCTTGGTGGTGTTCTCCTCATCATTTCAGTTCTGAAGACAGGAGGAGTGTTTCTCTCAAATCTTGGTCCATTCTCTTGTTATGTCATCTCAGCTTCGTGTTATCCTCTTATTTGTTCTTGATCATGACTGATCCCTTTATTGCTATCTGGTGCTTTTATGAGTTGTTTTCATTCTCGATCCTCCGAAGGCCATCATTTTAGAAGATTTATTCGTTCTCAGCTTTCAGCTTTCATCCTCAAATTCTTCTCAAATGTTGTCTCTTCGTTCGTCTCTCAATTATTTGGTGCCTTGTTCTAGTTTTCTCTCAGGTGGCTCATGGTCTCTTCATTCTCATTTATCTCAATTAATTCTTGGTATCTCCATTCATTCTTTGTATCTCCATTCATTTGCAATTATTGCCGGTGGTTGTTGCAAGACTTCTTCAAGTTTGTGCTCATATATCTCTCCTCAATCATTTCAAGAAGAATAAGTGGTATGCTAAATCCATTGCTTGTCATCAATTAAAACTTGATGAAGGATAAGCATAACATAATTCTTATTCTTGTTCATAGTAATATAAATTCTTCTTCCGGAGTGGCTCGTGATATCAATTCTTTTCTCAAATGCTTATCTTTCTTTTCCGAAGTTCTAAGTTCTATCTAGTATCTCTTTGAGAAGCTTCATCTAAATCATTGCAAGGCCTTTAATCTTATTCTTTCATCATTTCATTCTGGTGAGCCCCAAGAGGTTCGTCATGGTGGTTCTTCAAGGATGTGATTTTCTCAAAGTGTTCTTCAAGATTCCTGTTGGAGAACCTCAAGTATACTTTCTCTTGCATTTCCATGTGCATTGTTCTTCCTTTATCCTTTGAGGTGATATTATAGCATTCTTGTTAGTGTAGGAGCCTCGAAGAGATTTCCTTTCAAGAATGAGATAATTAAACCCACCAATTCTATGATCATGAGATATTTGCAACCCATGATTTCTTCATTGAGCTATCTTGGTTTGGATTTCACCTAAAGCTTTTCCTACGGATTGTTGCTATCATGGTGCTTGTCATTAATCCAAGTTCTCAATGTATCCTCTTGGTGTAAGAAATTGTTCATATCTTGTTTCTCCCAATCAATCCTTGTTTCTGTTAGTGGCTGGTTGTCACTTCATTAGTTTAAAAAGGTTTCCATAAGCCCACTACTATCTTGTTCTTTTTGTTGTGGTTTTTCCAACAACTCCGTTCAATTCTTCTTGCAAGGATACTTGCCAAGTTCATTTGCGATAGTAGTTGTCATTCTCTCTTCATTCTCTTCCTCCGTTTGAGCTAGATCCTATTCTGTTGTTCTGGAGGCATTGTGATATTGCTCTTTTGGGTCTATCTTCTTGTTCTGTCAAGATCATGGTGTTCCCTTGTTCTATTTACTTGTTTGTTTTGAATCTTGTCTAATTCTCTCTTCTTATCGATTTTGTTTGTCCCATTTTCCTACCGAAGTGCTGCCCAAATTTTCCATGAATTCTTGCTTCTTTCCCATATCATTCCTCATCGCTTTGCAACCTTCAAAGATCGTTGGTTTCACTCGTTTGTCAAACAAGCGACGAAGTTTTACCTCGTTTTCTTTCTCATCCTCTCCCCCTTTCATTCTTGGATCTCGGGGCGAGATCCTCTTGTAGTGTAGGCGAGTTGTGACAGCCCGATGCTGATGTTCCAGAATATTCCCCCCTTCTATTCCGTTTTTGTCGTGTGTCTATTTTCTTTTGTAGCATCATCATCGCATCATGCGCATCATCAGCATTACATCGGCATCCCGTTGCCGCCAGTTTTCAAAACTTGCATCCGTTGTTAGTTGCCGGTTCTCGTCGTTGTCCGTTCTGAGCCTGACTGCACACGCACGCGCCCGCGGCATCGTCAAAACCCTGTTTTAAAAGTGTGTGGAAAACTTTCTCTGATCGGGGTGAAACTTGGCATGCGGTCATGATTAGTTATAGCTAGGCCGCGTGTTGAATTTTGTCACGATCGGAGTCCGTCTGGTACCCGAACGGTCGACCGTAGCGGCACCGTATTCGATCTACCGTCGGAGGGTTGTGGTGTTTTTAAAATATGTTGTCGGGTGCCCGTTTTCCCTCTCATCTCCGCCTAGCCCCTCTGCACAGTGCATCGACCCTACACGCAGCCCAATCCAAAAACCTCCTGGAACCCGAACCCGGCGGTCGTGACCGTTGGATCCGGATCAACCCCGTTTTACCGCAAATCGTCATCGGTTTGTCCATTGTACTCTCGATCCTAATTATCTCGACCATCCAATCTAAATCGGAGGGTCCAGATGCCCCTATACTTAACCCACTAGCTATATAGTCTACCCCAGCTCTATTAGACCGAAACCCTAGAATTTCTCCCCATGTCCCATCAGCGCCGCCGCCGCACACCACCTCGGCTCCTTCCTCGTTTTCCTCCTCCTCCCATTCAGGCACAGATCCAGTCCCTAGCCCCACCTAGTTTTCCCTGCTAGGAGCCAGCACGAGAGAGTCTCCAGCCGCCACCCTTCCCTCGATCTGCGAGCCAGCCGCCAGCTCCGCTCAAAATCCCCAGTTGCGCAGCAGCCGCCCGTGTCCTTCGTTCCTCCTGCCGACACTCGCCTTAGGAGCTTCGCCCCTTCCCGCGATCTGGATCAGGTGTCCAGATCGGGAGCCGTCCCGCAAGACCAGGTGGAAGCGCTCCAGTCGGCAGCCGCCAGACGTGGCCTCGCCTCGGGTCTAGGGAACGAGGCAGCGAGCCCCCGCGTTGACCACGCTCGGTCTTCCCCGTGCGCCACGAGCCAGCTCCCGTGCGCCACCGCGAGCAACCGCGAGCGCGATGGCCCGTCGGCCCCTCGGCCTCGTCGGCTGAGCTTCGGCCAGGCCTCGGCTCCTCCAACGCCTGCCAGTGGCCCTGCGGCCGGCCCAACACCAGCTCCAGGCAAGCTCCCCTGCACCAGCAGGCCACCGAGGCCCACTCCTCCAAACCTCCAACCGGCCCGAGGCTCCCCCAAGGTGAGCCAAGATCTATCCCTCGCCCCCCAGCGCACCTTTTTGTTTTGCGCCCCTGTTAGGCCCATTTAGCTTAGTATTTTTTTTCCTGAGAATATATTAATTTTCAGGAAAAAGACGTATAATAAAACGTCCATATCTTTTTAACCGTTAGTCGGATCGCGATGAGTTGTATATGTATTTGGTGTAGTTTTGCGCGTAGAATCCGATTATAAAACTTGCATATTTGTTTGACGTCGTTTAGCATGCCATATGCCTAGAATCGTGTGTTGTCCATAATGTTTTCGTCCCGTATTTATTTTCGCGCAAGACCGGATAGCCCGAATGCCGTAGTAGAAATGTCCATGTTTTAGTTGCCCCTTTGCCATGTATTTTAGAGCGGTCATTGGTATTTTTGCGTGTAGGGATTTTCCGCTAGTTTATTTTCCGTGCTTAGGACATTATCTCGCATTTACGTGTGGTGAAATTATTGTTGTGCAACCCCACATGTTCTATATGTTTTCGGGGTAGAAAAATCCATAGGATTTTTCTGTGCAATTAGTTTTAGCTTTTGAGCAAGTTAGTTTGCGCGATATTTTGCTATGTTGCCCTCTTGTCTTTTTCGTAGGATTTAATCCGTGCTTCATTTGAAGAAGGTGTCAACTAGAGAGTTTCCCTTTGATGTTTACTCTAGCCCCTGGTATTTTTGGTTGCAATAGAAATGCATGTTTAGGTGTGGTTTGCTTGCTCTCAAGTTGCTAGAAATAGTGCTGATTTGGAGGTGCTGAAATATTTCTAAGTCTGAAATCTGTTATATTTTGTTGTTGTCTTGTCTTGCTTTTATCTTGTGTTCTGTAGCTCTTTTGAGGTTGGTGCAATGGAGTAAGTTGTAGACTTTGTGATTCTCTAGCATGCTGTGAATTTTCATACCATCATATCTTGTGGTGCTTGTATCTTTTGATCCGTAGCTCCGTTGGAGATGATCTCTATGTGTAAATTGCTTGTAACGACGCGTAGAATCACGTGAACCTATTTGTTTTGCTGTTTAACAACTAATTAAATGTGTTAGTTCAGATCCGGACAGGATTGTAAATTAACATGTGAGGTCGTCTCGGAGGTGCTATATGTCATTTCCGACCTCATTTGAAATGCCTAGATAGGTAGATTAATTGCGCTTCACCTCTTGCCATGTTTAACAACATTTAATATTGTCGTGTATCTAATCGGGATAGAACTAAATAATTAACGTGGAGTTTCGTCAATATGCAGCTCGTTGCATATTCAACTTCACTTAATGTGTAGTGTCTGTTTGTGTGAATTGTCATGCCGTGACTTGCATGTATTCAGCTGCTCATGCATCATTTGTGCTGTGCACAGTGTAGTGAGTTCCGTGTGTTGATTTGTGTTTCTGGTTTGCTTCGTCTCGATAGAGTTCCGCAGCGTGCCGGATTGTGAGGACCCGTTCGACTACGTCGGTTCGTCTGCTTCACGGAGGCATTCTTCTTCCAAGCGGGATCTCAGGCAAGATGACCATTTCCCCAGATACCATTACTATCATTGCCATGCTAGTTTTACCGTTTCTATCGATTATGTCTTGTTGCCTACCACATGTTAAATATCAGCCTCTCAAAAATACCATGAAACCTTCAACCTGTTCAACCTAGCAAACCATTGATTGGCTATGTTACCGCTTGCTTAACCATGTATTAGCGTTGCTAGTTGCAGGTGTAGTTGCTTCCATGTGTTAACATGGGTTCCTTGTTATATAACCATATTAAATGCTATTAAATTTAATGCGCCTATATACTTGGTAAAAGGTGGAAGGCTCGGCCTTTCTAGCCTCGTGTTTTGTTCCACCTTTGCCCCCTTAGATTCAGCTACCGGTGTTATGTTCCATAATTAAGCACTCCTAACACGATCGGGGTTGTTATGGGGACCCCCTTGATAATTCGTTTTAGATTAAAGTTGGTTTGGCAAGGCCCAACATTGGTTCTACATTTGCCCAACATAATAATTTTTGGTAATACTGAAATGCATAGGGAGTTAGCGCTACCGGAGGAGTAATTCTACATAATACGGGAGGGGCCAGTGCTGATGGTGTTGGTCCCAAACGATCTGCCTGCGGGGCCACCGCGAGGAAACTCGACGTTTGGCACTCGTAGCTAGTTCCATCCGTCGTGTCCTGAGAACGAGATACGCGGCTCCTATCGGGATCGTCGACACGTTGGGCGGCCTTGCTGGATTAGTATTACCTTTGATGATATATCTTGTGCATCGGGATTCCGGTGATGCTTTGGGTAATCTCAGAGTTGAGGTTTTCCACTAAGGAGTCCGACGAGATCGCAAGTGTCGTGATCGAGGATTTCTATGCGGCTTGTGGTAATTTGTGATGGATTAGTTGGAGCACCCCTGCAGGGTTAAATCTTTTGAAAAGCCATGCCCGCGGTTACGTGGTGACGTGGAAACTTTGTTTAACATTGGTTCTAGATAAATTGAATATAACTTAATTAAAACTTGACAACTGTGTGCATAACCGTGACTGTCTCTTTCGTGAGTTCCTTCTCCGATCGAGGACACGGTGGGGTTATGTCTGACGTAGGTAGGTGTTCAGGATCATTCATTTGATCATCAGTAGTCACGTCCTCTATGCGTAGATCTGCGCCCTCTTATTTCTTGTACTCGTAAGCTAGCCACCAAATATATGCTTAGCCGCTGCTGCAACCTCACCACTTAACCTTACCTCACCCATTAAGCTTTGCTAGTCTTCATACCTTTGGAAATGAGATTGCTGAGTCCCCTGTGGCTCACAGATTACTAAAACACCAGTTGCAGGTACAGGTAAAGGTTACTTGACGCGAGCGCGTTGATTGTTCATTTGGAGTTGCTTCTTCTTCTTCTTCTTCTTCTTCGATCTAGGATGGGTTCCAGGCCGGCAGCCTGGAATAGTAAGGATGGACGTCGTTCTTCTTTTCTCGTTTGTTTTCGTCCGTAGTCGGACCCTGCTCTTATTCATGATGATTATGTATTGTACCGTTGTAACTCTGATGTAGCTTGTGGTGAGTGTAAGCCAATTCTGTATATATATCTCTTCTTTTCAGTACATGTACTTGTAACGATATCCATTCTTGCGACACGACGAGATGTGCTTCTATCCCTGACGAGGCCCTCGTGCCAAATTGAGGATAGGGTCGCATCTTGGGTGTGACAGAATCTTATTTGAGTTTCTTCTGATCTCTCTTATGCATGATTTCATATCCTTGTAATTCTCTTCGAGTTGTGGGTTTTGTTTGGCCAACTAGATCTATGATTCTTGCAATGGGATAAGTGCTTGGTTTTGGGTTCATACCGTGCGGTGACCTCACCTAGTGACAGAAGGGGTAGCGAGGCACGCATCGTGTTGTTGCCATCAAGGGTAAAAAGATGGGGTTTTCATCATTGGTTTGAGATTATCCCTCTACATCATGTCATCTTGCTTAAGGTGTTACTCTGTTTGTCATGAACTCAATACACTAGATGCATGTTGGATAGTAGTCGATGTGTGGAGTAATAGTAGTAGATGCAGAAAGTATCGGTCTACTTGTCTCGGATGTGATGCCTATATGTATGATCATTGCCTTAGATATCGTCATGACTTTGCGCGGTTCTATCAATTTCTCGACAGTAATTTGTTCACCCACCGTGATATTTGCTATTTTGAGAGAAGCCTCTAGTGAACACTATGGCCCCCGGGTCTACTCCACACCATATTTTCAGCCTTACACTTTTTACTTCGTTGCACTTTCCGCCTTCAGATCTCACTTTGCAAACAATCTTGAAGGGATTGACAACCCCTTTGAAGTGTTGGGTGCAAGCTCGTTTGTGTTTGCGCAGGTACTCTGGACTTGACGAGATCCTCCTTCTAGATCGATACCTTGGTTCTCAAACTGAGCGAAATACTTACTCTCCTGTGCTGCATCACCCTTTCCTCTTCAAGGGAAAAACCAACACAAGCCCAATCTCCATCAACGTGTCAATTTCTGGCGCTGTTGTTTGAGAAGTAGCATGTAGGTGTGCGAATCATTTCCATAACCAAGCATGACATCCTCATGTGCTTTCGGTGAAAATTTTGACGCGTGGTGTGGATCTCTAATCCAACATCTTGCAACGACGACTTTGAATAATCATCATCAACAATTATGAAGCCATATAGATTTGTAGTGGTAGAGAAAGTGGAATAGTGAGTAGGTGCGAATAAGTCCATGTGGAGCAGCTCGAATGGATTGGAAGACGTAATGATAGTCTTCGAGGGGTGTTTGCCCCTAGTTATCTTCCCGGCTTTGTAGGCTCCACAAAGGTTGTCCTTCTTGAACTTGAAACCCTCGATGCTAATGATGTGATTCTTCTTGGCAAGTGTATGCAAGTTCCTCATACCAACATGTCCTAGCCTTCAATGCCATCGCCAGCATTCTGAAGCTTTGGCTAGAAGACATGTGGCAACATGTGGTCCTGCAGAGAAGTCTACCATGTATATATCACCTCTTCTAAAACCTTAGAATACTTTGGTTTAGTTAGAGGCCATAAGTACAACACATCAGAATTTGCAAAATATGACAAGCATGCCAAGATCACAAAGCATTGAGACACACATTAAGTTGTAACCAAGGGATTTGACAAGCATCAAATTTTCCATGTGTCTATCCTTTGTGATAGCAACTCTACCTAGTTCTAGTACTTTGATGTTGCTTTTGTCGGCAAAGTCGATGTGATCTTTGGTTTGAGGTCATAGAGTTAACTCCATCAATAGGCTTTGATCGCCAGTTGATAACCCACAAGTATAGGGGATCAATTGCAGCCTTTCTCGATAAGTAAGAGTGTCGAACCCAATGAGGAGCTAAAGGTAGAACAAATATTCCCTCAAGTTCTATCAACCACCGATACAACTCTACGCGCGCTTAACGTTAGCTTTACCTAGAACAAGTATGAAACTAGAAGTACTTTGTAGGCATGATAGGATAGGTTTGCAAGATAATAAGGAACACATAAATAAAAACTAGGGGCTTCTAAGATAAATAAACAACTAAGTTAGTCTTAGTAGAGAGCTTTTTGTCACAAGAAGGTTATTTGTCCCTAGGCAATCGATAACTAGACCGGTAATCATTATTGCAATTTTATATGAGGGGGAGGCATAAGCTAACATACTTTCTCTACTTGGATCATATAGACTTATGATTGGAACTCTAGAATGCATCCACAACTACTAAAGATCATTAAGGTAAAACCCAACCATAGCATTATAAGGTATCAAGTCCTCTTTACTCCCATATGCAACAACCTACCTACTCGGGTTTATGCTTCTGTCACTCAAGCAACCCAACATAGGAAAATTATGAACACATTGCAACACCCTACAACGGGGATCCCTCACGCTTGCGCAACATGGAGAACACCATAGGGCACCACCAATAATAAAACATGCAACTCAAACCGAGCATGATCATCAATCAACCCATAGGACAAAACGGATCTACTCAAGCATCATAGGATAGCCATACATCATTGGGAAATAATATATAGCATTGATCACCATGTTTAAGTAGAGATTACAATGGGGAGAAGGGGTGTTAGACCGCTGCATAGAGGGGGAGAGAGTTGGTGATGACGGCGACAAAGTTGTTGGTGTAGATCCCCGTCATGATGATGGCCTCGGTGGTGTTCCGGTGCCACCGGGAGAGAGGGGGAGAGAGCCCCATCCTTATTCTTCTTCCTTGGCCTCCCACCTAGATGTAAGGAGAGTTTCCCCTCTGGTCCTTGGACTCCATGGTGGCGGAGGGGCAAGAGCCCCTCCGAGATTGGATCTCTCTCTCCATTTCCTTCTGTGTCTGCGTTCTCAGATTTTGGCCTTTCACCATTTCTTATTGTTGGAAATATGCCCTAGAGGCAATAATAAATTAGTTATTATTATATTTCCTTGTTCATGATAATCGTTTATTATCCATGCTATAATTGTATTGATTGGAAACTCAAATACATGTGTGGGTACATAGACAAAAACCACTGTCCCTAGTGAGCCTCTAGTTGACTAGCTCGTTCATCAAAGATGGTTAAGGTTTCCTAGCCACAGACAAGTTTTGTCACTTGATAACGGGATCACATCATTAGGAGAATGATGTGATGGACAAAGACCAAACTATGAACGTAGCATATGATCGTGTAAGTTTACTGCTACAGTTTTTCTGCATGTCAATGTATCTATTCCTAAGACCATGAGGTCATGCAACTCCCGGACACCGGAGGAATGCTTTGTGTGTATCAAGCGTCACAACGTTATTGGGTGACTATAAAGGTGCTCTACAGGTATCTCCGAAGGTGTTTGTTGGGTTGGCATGGATCAAGACTGGGATTTGTCACTCCGTGTGACGGAGAGGTATCTCGGGGCCCACTCAGTAATACAACATCACAAACAAGCCTTGCAAGCATGTGAGTAAAGATTTAGACACAGGATCTTGTATTACGAAACGAGTAAAGACTTGCCGTTAACGAGATTGAAATAAGGTATTGGATACCGACGATCGAATCTCACGGAAGTAACATACCGAAGGACAAAGGGAATGGTATACATGATTATATGAATCCTTTGCATAGAGGTTCAACCGATAAGATTATCGTAGAATATGTAGGATCCAATATGGACATCCAGGTCCCGCTATTGGATATTGACCGAGAAGTGTCTCGGGTCATGTCTACATAGTTTTCGAACCCGCAAGGTCTGCACACTTAAGGTTCGGTGACGTTTCAGTATAGTTGAGTTATAGGTGCTGGTAATAGAAGTTTTGTTCGGAGTCCCGGATGAGATCCAGGACATTACGAGGTGTTCCGGAATGGTCCACAAACAAAGATTGATATATAGGAAGTCCTGTTTTGGTCACCGAAAAAGTTTTGGGCTCATCGGTAGTGTACCGGGAGTGCCGGGAGGGGTGCCGGGGACCATCAGGAAGGGTGTCACGACCCAAGGGGCCTCAAGGGCTATGGGAAGAGATAAACCAGCCCCTAGTGGGCTGGAATAAGTTCCCACTAAGGCCCATAAGGTTTGAGTGGGAAAAACCCAAAGGTGGGAAAGGTTTCCAAAGGGAGAGGGGGAATATTCCAAGTGGGAGGAGTCCTACTTGGAGTAGGACTCCTCCACCTCCAATTTCGGCCAAACCTTGAGGGTTTGAGGCTGCCTACTCCCCTCCCTCCGTTCTATATATACTAGAGGTTTTGAGGGTTTTGAGACACAATAATTTCAGCCACGTGCTGCCCTCTCCTCTAGATCGTAGTTCTTCCTCTAGATCAGTTTTCTGCGGTGCTTAGGCGAAGCCCTGCAGGAATTGTTCTACTACCACCACCACACCGTCGTGCTGGTGAACTCATCTTCCTCCCCGCCCCTCTTGCTGGATCAAGAAGGCAGAGATCGTCATCGAGATGTACGTGTGCTGAACGCGGAGGTGTCGTCCGTTCGGCGCTTGATCGGGACGGATCGCAAGGCGGTTCGTGGGACGGATCGCGGGGCTATTCGTGGGACGGAGATTTGGATCTCACAAGCGTACCACTACATCATCCGCGTTTATTAACGCTTCCCGCTGCTACCTCTTTAGATTGCGTTGGTTTTTTCCTAGAAGAGGAAAGGGTGATGCAGCATAGTAGCGATAAGTATTTCCCTCAGTTTGAGAACCAAGGTACCGATCGAGTAGGAGTATCAAGATGAGGCACCAATGTACCTGCGCAAAAACAAACAAACTTGCACCCAACGCTATAAAGGGGTTGTCAATCCCTTCCCGATTATTTACAAGGTGAGAACTGAAGGTGGAAAGTGCAACAAAGTAGAAGTGTAGATCTGAAAATATGATGTGAAGTAGACCTGGGGCCATAGTATTCACTAGAGGCTTCTCTCATGATAGCAAGTACTACGGTGGGTGAACGAATTACTGTCGAGCAATTGATAGAATCGCGCAAGGTCATGATGATATCTAAGGCAATGATCATACATATAGGCATCACGTCCGAGACAAGTAGACCGATACTGTCTACATCTACTACTATTACTCCACACATTGACCACTATCCAGCATGCATCTAGTGTATTGAGTTCATAACAAACAGAGTAACGCTTTAAGCAAGATGACATGATGTAGAGGGATAAATTCATGCAATATGATATAAACCCCATCTATTTACCATTGATGGCAACAACACGATGCGTGCCTCGCTACCCCTTCTGTCACTAGGTGAGGATACCGCACGATATGAACCCGAAACCAGGCACTTCTCCCATTGCAAGAATTATAGATCAAGTTGGCCAAACGAAACCCAGAACTCGAAGAGAATTACAAGGATACGAAATTATGCATATAAGAGATCAGAGGAGACTCAAGTAATATTCATAGATAATCTGATCATAAATCCACAATTCATCGGATCTTGACAAACACACCGCGAAAGAAGGTTACATCGGATAGATCTCCATGAAGATCATGGAGAACTTTGTATTGAAGATCCAAGAGAGAGAAGAAACCATCTAGATACTAGCTATGGACCCGAAGGTCTGTGGTGAACTACTCACGCATCATCGGAGAGGCAATGGTGTTGATGAAGAAGCCCTTCGTGTCCCAATCCCCTCTCCGGCAGGGCACCAGAACGGTCCCTAGATGGGATCTTACAGAGACAGAAGCTTGCGGCAGCGGAAAAGTATTTTCATGGCTCTCTCTAGTGGTTTTGGATTTTAAGAGAATTTATAGGCGGAAGTGGTAGGGCAGAGGAGCCACGGGGGGCCCACAAGCCCGCTAGGCGCCCCCCAGGCCGGGGCTAGGGGGCTTGTGACCTCCCCCGCGATCCCCTGCCTTGTTCCTCAAGTCTCGTGCGTATCTTCTGTTATGGAAAAAATCATTCCGCAGGTTTTATTCCTTTTGGACCCCGTTTAATATTCTCCTCTGAAAAAGGTCAAAAAACTTGGCACTGAGTTAATAGGTTAGTCCCAAAAAAGATATAAAATAGCATATTCATGCATATAAAACATCCAAAGTTAACAAGATAATAGCATGGAACCATAAAAAATTATAGATACGTTGGAGACGTATCAAGCATCCCCAAGCTTAACTCCTGCTCGTCCTCGAGTAGGGAAGTGATAAAGACTGAACTTTTGATGTGGAATGCTACCTAACATATTTGTCCTTTGTAACTTCTTTCTTGTGGCATGAATGTTCAGATCTGTAAGATTCAAAACAATAGTTTACTGTTGACATGAAAACAATAATACTTCAAGCAAACTAGCAAAGTAATCATGAACTTTTGAAGTAACAAAGCCAAAGAAATTTATCCCTACAAAATAATATAGTCTGTCTATGCTCCATCATCCCCACACAACGAATTTAAATCATGCACAACCCCGGTATTGGCCAAGTAATTGTTTTCATACTCTTACTTTCTCAAACTTTTTCAACTCTCACGCAATACATGAGCGTGAGCCATGGATATAGCACTATAGGTGGAATAGAGTGTGGTGGAGGTTGTGAGGCAAAAAGGAGGAGATGGTCACATTGGCTCAGTGTATCAACGGGCTATGGAGATGCCCATAAATACATATCAATGTGAATGAGTAGGGATTACCATGCAACGGATGCACTTAGAGCTATAAATGTGCGAAAGCTCAAAAGGAGAACTAGTGGGTGTGCACTCAACTTGCTTGCTCATGAAGACCTAGGGCAATTTTGAGGAAGCCCATCATTGGAATATACAAGCCAAGTTATATAATGAAAATTCCCACTAGTATATGGAAGTGTCAAAACAAGAGACTCTCTATCATGAAGAACATGGTGCTATTTTGAAGCACAAGTGTGGAAAAAGATAGTAGCCTTGTCCCTTCTCTCTTTTTCTCTTTTTTTTGTTTGGGCTCTTTGGCCTCTTTTCATTTTTTTGGTGGGCAACTTTGGCCTCTCTTTTTTTATTTCCTCACATGGGACAATGCTTTAATAATGATGATCATCACACTTTTATTTACTCACAACTCAATACTTAGAACAATGATGACTCTATAGGAAATGCCTCCGAAAGTGTACCAAGATGTGCAACGATCTAGCTTAGCGTATGACGTTGAAACATCTCGCTAGCTATCTTACGATCATGCAAAGGCAGTATGAAAGTGACGGCACAAGTCATGACACGGAACGATGGGAGTTGCATGGCAATATATCTCGGAATGACTATGAAAATGCCATAATAGGTAAGTATGGTGGATGTATTGAGGATGGTATATGGTGGGTTTGTGCACCGGCGTAAGTTGCGTGGCACTAGAGAGGCTAGCAATGGTGGAAGGTGAAAGTGCATCTATACCATGGACTCACATTAGTCATGAAGAACTCATATACTTATTGCGAAAGTTTTATTAGTAATCGAAACAAAGTGCTAAACGCGTACTCCTAGGGGAAGGGTTGGTAGGTATTAACCATCGCGCGATCCCGACCGCCACACAAATGATGACAATCAATTAATCAATTATGCTCCGACTTCCTAACATAGCGGTTCACCATACGTGCATGCTACGGGAATCACTAACTTCAACACAAGTATTTCTAGATTCACAACCCCCTGCTAACATAACTCTAATATTACCAAATCCATATCTCAAAACTTAATTGTTAGGAATCTAACTTCTCTTACTAATCAATGCACTTGAATATGGAAGTTTTTATTATATCCTCTTTGGATGCCTATCATCTTTAGGACTACTTTCATAGCACACGCCAATTACCAAGTTACTGAGAGAGAGCACTCTCAAAAAGATATAAGTGAAGATCAAGAGTTTTTACTTCTACAAAATATGACACCGCCGTGCTCTACAAATATTTAAGTGAAGCACTAGAGCAAAATTATCTATCTCAAAAGATATAAGTGAAGCACATGCGAGCTAAATTGTCTAACTCAAAAGATATAAGTGAAGCTCAATGAGTATTCTAGCAAATTCACGATGAGTGCATGTCCCTCTCAAAAAGGTGTGCAGCAAGGATGATTGTGACAAAACAAAAATAAAATACTCCTATAATACACGACGCTCCAAGCAAAACACATATCATGTG
This sequence comes from Hordeum vulgare subsp. vulgare, assembly GCF_904849725.1. Classification (NCBI taxonomy): domain Eukaryota; kingdom Viridiplantae; phylum Streptophyta; class Magnoliopsida; order Poales; family Poaceae; genus Hordeum; species Hordeum vulgare. The sequence continues at coordinate 375,275,597 of NC_058520.1, read as the reverse complement.
GTGAATAAAAATATAGCTCCAAGTAACGTTACCGATGGATTGAAGACGAAAGAGGGGATGCCTTCCCGGGGCATCCCCAAGCTTAGGCTTTTTGGTGTCCTTGAATTTGTCTTGGGATGCCTTGGGAATCCCCAAGATTAAGCTCTTTCCACTCTTTATCCCATTGTCCATGAGAACATCACCCAAAACTTGAAAACCTCACAACACAAAACTTAAAGAGAAACTCGTGATATCATTAGCATAAGAAAACAAACTACCAACTCTTTAGGTACTGTAGTAAACTTGATTTCTATTTAAATTTATGTTATATAACTGTATTATCACTTTTCCATGGCTATTACCCCCCAATACTATCCATAGTTTCATCAAAATAAGCAATCAACACAGCAAAAACAGAATCTGTCAAAAACAGACCAGTCTGTAGCAATCTGTATACTTTGTATACTTCTGGTATCCCAAAAATTCTGAAAAATTATGAAAATTAGGACAATTTTCATATCAACCATAAGCAACAAGAATCATATCAAAATCTCTTTCTAGATAGGAATTAAAAATAATTTCGTGAGCACAAAGTTATTGTCTTTTTCAGCATGATCAAACAACCATCACCAAAACTAATCATAAAGGTTTTACTTTGCACAAACACAAAAAGAAACATAAAAAACACAATCATAATAGAATTATGATGGTGTGGACACAAGAAAACATAAAGCAAACAACAAAGATAAATTCATTGGGTTGCCTCCCAACAAGTGCTATTGTTTAATGCCCTTAGCTAGGCATTGATGATTCAATGATGCTCACATAAAAGATAGCAATCGGACACGAAGAGAGCATCGTGAAACATGTGACAAACATATATAAGTCTAACATACTTCCTATGCATAGGCATTTTATAGGAAAACAAATTATCAAGACAAGCAATAACTACCAAATGCAAGGAAGAAGAAAGAGACAATATCAATCTCAACATAATGAGAGGTAATTTAGTGATATGAAAGTTTCTACCACAATATTTTCCTCTCTCATAACAATTACATGTGGGATCATATTCAAATTCAACAATATATCTATCACATAAGATATATTTTCATGATCCACATGCATGCAAAGTTGACGCTCTTCAAAAATAGTGGGATTATCATCAACTAAAGTCATGACTTCTCCAAACCCACTTTCAATATTATTGCAAATATCATATTCATCACGAGGCTTAAACAAATTTTCAAGATCATAAGAAAAATCATTACTCGAATCATGATCATTGCAACAAGTAGTGGACATAGCAAAACTAGCATCCCCAAGCTTAGGGTTTTGCATATTTTTAGCATGATTGACATTAATAGAATTCATAGTGAAACCATTGCAATCATGCTTTTCATTCAAGGAGACCTCGTGAATCACTTCATAAATTTCTTCACCACAATTTTTAGATTCACGCATCTCAAGCAAAACTTCACAAAGATAGTCAAGTGCACTCAACTCACTAGCAATTGGTTCAACATAATTGGATCTCTTAAAGAGATTAGCAAGTGGGTGAGGATCCATATCAATAGATTTTCAGCAAGCGAAGATGCAAGCATATTGAAGGCACATAGCACACAAGAAAAGGAAAGGCAAATGAAAAAGGCAAATACTTTTGTAAATTTTGTTTTTTTAGAAGTGGGGGAGAGGAAAACGAGAGGCAAAAGGCAAATAATGTAAATGCAAGGGATGAGTTTGCGATAGTTACTTGGATAAGCTTCACTTTGAATACTCCCCGGCAACGGCGCCAGAAATTGGCACATTGACGAGAGACTATCATTGACTTGATCCTCCTCCCCGGCAACGGCGCCAGAAATTCTTCTTGCTACCTCTTGAGCTTGCGTTGGTTTTTCTCTTGAAGAGGAAAGGGTGATGAAGTACAGTAGCGATAAGTATTTCCCTCAGTTTGAGAACCAAGGTATCGATCCAGTAGGAGTATCAAGATGAGGCACCAATGTACCTGCGCAAAAACAAACAAACTTGCACCCAACGCCATAAAGGGGTTGTCAATCCCTTCACGATTATTTGCAAGGTGAGAACTGAAGGTGGAAAGTGCAACAAAGTAAAAGTGTAGATATGAAAATGTGATGTGAAGTAGACCCGGTGGCCATAGTATTCACTAGAGGCTTCTCTCATGATAGCAAGTATTACAGTGGGTGAACGAATAACTGTCAAGCAATTGATAGAATTGCGCAAAGTCATGATGATATCTAAGGCAATGATCATACATACATGCATCACGTCCAAGACAAGTAGACCAATACTGTCTGCATCTACTACTATTACTCCACACATCGACCGCTATCCAACATGCATCTAGTGTATTGAGTTCATTTGTGTAGAAGTCCTGTTTTGGTCACCGGAAAAGTTTCGGGCTCATCGGTAGTGTACCGGGAGTGCCGGGAGGGGTGTCGGGGACCATCAGGAGGGGTGCCAGGCCCCAAGGGGCCTCATGGGCTATGGGAAGAGATAAACCAGCCCCTAGTGGGATGGAATAAGTTCCCACTAAGGCCCATAAGGTTTGAGTGGGAAAAACCCAAAGGTGGAAAAGGTTTCCAAAGGGAGAGGGGGAATATTCCGAGTGGGAGGAGTCCTACTTGGAGTAGGATTGGAGTAGGACTCCTCCACCTCCAATTTCGGCCAAACCTTGAGGGTTTGAGGCTGTCTCCTCCCCTCCCTCCGTCCTATATAAACTAGAGGTTTTTAGGGTTTTGAGACACAATAATTTCAGCCACGTGTTGTCCTCTCCTCTAGATCATAGTTCTTCCTCTAGATCAGTTTCCTGCGGTGCTTGGGGGAAGCCCTCCAGGAATTGTTCTACCACCACCACCACCACATCGTCGTGCTGGTGAACTCATATTCCTCCCTGCCCCTCTTGCTGGATCAAGAAGGCGGAGATCATCATCGAGTTGTACGTGTGCTGAACGCGGAGGTGTCGTCCGTTCGGCGCTTGATCGGGACGGATCGCAAGGCGGTTCGTGGGACGGACCGCGGGGTTGTTCATGGGACGGAGATTTGGATCTCACAAGCGTACCACTACATCATCCGGGTTTATTAACTCTTCCTGCTTAGCGATCTACAAGGGTATGTAGACCTAATCTTCCTCGCGTAGATGATCATCACCATGATAGGTCTTCGTGTGCGTAGGAATTTGTTTTTGTTTCCCATGCAATCTTCCCCAACACTTATATTCCCAGAGATCCATAACTTCGATTGGGTTGAAATTTTAACACAATTTTTATTCGGAAATTAGCTTTCTTGCGGCGAAATAAGGACACCAACTGCCTTACGGGGTGGCCACAAGCTAGTCTGGCGCGACCTACCCCCTAGGCCGCGCCCCTAAGTCTTCTCAAAATATCATGGCTACAAGAAAGTTATCCCTACAAAATCATATAGTCTGGCTATGCTCCATCTACATCACACAAAGTATTAAATCATGCAGAACCCCGGTTTTAGACAAGCAATTGTTTCATACTTTAGTATTCGCAAACATTTTCAACTTTCACGCAATACATGAGCGTGAGCCATGGATATAGCACTATAGGTGGAATAGAATATGGTGGTTGTGGAGAAGACAAAAAGAAGAAGATAGTCTCACATCAACTAGGCTTATCAACGAGCTATGGAGATTCCCATCAATAGATATCAATGTGAGTGAGTAGGGATTGCCATGCAACGGATGCACTAGAGCTATAAGTGTATGAAAGCTCAAAAGAAACTAAGTAGGTGTGCATCCAACTTGCTTGCTCACGAAGTCCTAGGGCAATTTTAGGAAGCCCATCATTGGAATATGCAAGCCAAGTTCTATAATGAAAAACTCCCACTAGTATATGAAAGTGACAACATAGGAGACTCTCTCTATATGAAAAACATGGTGCTACTCTGAAGCACAAGTGTCGTAAAGGATAGTAGCATTGCCCCTTCTCTCTTTTCTCTCATTTTTTTTTGTTTTTTTGTTTTTTTGGTGGGTTTCTTTGGCCCCTTTTTTTATTTGGGATTCTTTGGCCTCTTCTATTTTTCATAAAGTCCAGAGACTCATCCCAATGAGGGAATCATAGCTTCCATCATCCTTTCCTCACATGGGACAATGCTCTAATAATGATGATCATCACACTTTTGTTTACTTATAACTCATGAATGACAACTTGATACTAGAACAAAATATGACTCTATATGAATGCTTCCGGTGGTGTACTGGGATGTGCAATGATCTAGCATAGCAATGACATCAAAAGATGGACAAGCTATGAAAACATCATGCTAGCTATCTTACGATCATGCAAAGCAATATGAAAACGATGGTGCATGTCATAATAAATGGAACAGTGGAAGTTGCATGTCAATATATCTCGGAATGGCTATGGAAATGCCATAATAGGTAGGTATGGCGGCTGTTTTGAGGAAGATGGGTTTAATGCATCGGTGAAAATTGCATGGTACTAGAGAGGCTAGCAAAGGTGAAAGGGTGAGAGTGCGTATAATCCATGGACTCAACATTACACATAAAGTACTCACATACTTATTGCAAAAATTTATTAGTCATCGAAACAAGGTACTACATGCATGCTCCTAGGGGAAGTGTTGGTAGGAATTAACCATCGCACGATCCCGACCTCCACACAAAGGATGACAATCAATAAATAAATCATGCTCCGACTTCATCACATAATGGTTCACCATGCGTGCATGCTACTGGAATCACAAACTTTAACACAAATATTTCTACCAATCCACAATTACTCACTAGTATGACTCTAATATCACCATCTTTATATCGCAAAACTATTGCAAGGTGTCAAACATATCATATTCAGTGATCTACAAGTTTTATGTAGGATTTTATGACTAACCATGTGAATGACCAACTCGTGTTAACTCTCTAAATAGATATAAGTGAAGCATGAGAGTTTAATTCTTTCTACAAAAGATATGCCCACTGTCGGCGATGCGAGGTCGGCACCTATGGGAATCAATGTGAAACCCTTTGTGATCGTAGGGAGGGGAAGGTGGCGCCAAGAGCAGAGCTAGCTACCAACACCCGGCAAGCCTTTTTACCCAGGTTCACGCCGCTTACGCGTAAAACCCTAAGTCCTACCTGTATTGTTCTATTAACGTTTCGTTGTTGGTTGTTGCAATGATCGTTGATCTCCGTTAAGGGGTGATGTCCACGGATCTAAATCTCCACAGAGTCTAACCCCTGTGAAATGAGCCAAGGGCCTCCTTTTATACGAGAAGGGGTCGCCTACAATGCTCGATGGTAGGTTCACGAGAAGTTACAATGAACCTAGGGCGGTGCTTATCCATCTACCGTTGTTAGGTGCATTTAATGCACGTCTTGTCCATGTCTCCATGGTGTTGGTGCGAACACGTGTCCAGGCGCTTCGACACCTGGTCGCTGTGCTGGCGCTTGTGGAACGCGCTGGCACTTGCGGGGGCGGCGGCACTGTGGCTTGGGCGGTCGCCAGTCAGTAGCGAGGCCCATCATCCCGGCAAGGAGCTTGCCGGGGCCTTGAGTCTCCATCCCGACAAAGAGGCTTTGCCGGATTGCTTCGGTTATCATCCCCGCAAGGGAGCTTGTCGAGGCCATGTGCTTGGTGGGCTCGTCTCACCCATCAAATTGGTGTGTTCTTGGTCTTCCTCCCGGCAAGGCAAGCTTGTCGGGGCCTTGGTAACTCTGGTGACTGCTTCTTAATTGGGTCCTGCCACGCCCTGCGAGCAGGGGCTCTCCGCGCCTGTGCACAAGTCCGGGGCACTAGGGGCCCCAGTCTTTAGTGCACCGGCAGGAGCCCCCGTGCCTGAGCCATACACGCGCGCAAATCTTTGTTGGGACAGGTCCCAAGAAGTGCATGGGCTTTAGTGGCTGGATCCGTTGGCGGTTGCCTTTCCCCACGCCGCATATTGAACGCGCGGGATGAGGAGTCGTGCGCGCAGTGGCCTTCCCTCCTCCCAAAACTCCTCTGCCACGCGCGTGGCATGCACAGTCATGGACGGGCGGGTGGCAGACGTGGCCTTGAAAGGCGCAGTAGTGGCTGGGCCCGCCCACGCTCGCATTGGAGCAGTAGCGCGGTTCCCTGTTCGCCCGTGAGCACGAGCGATTGGGCGAGAGGGGTGGTGGTTTTTGGAGCAAGGGAGGCTATCCCCCGCGCCCCATCCTATAAATTTGGAGGATTTGCGAGGGGTTTTGCCCACCCAGCTCCTCAGCCTTGGTCTTCAGAGCATTCTTCTGTCTGCAGGTGGTGCTCGCCCCTAATAATGGTTAGGGGACGGGGTCGGCCCCCATCGACCGCCAGGGCGGCGAGAGGATCCCGTTCGTATCATGCCACAGCTTCTAGGGGTGCTGTGGCGGCCTCTCATGTCGCCCGGGGGAGGCTAGGAGGTCTTCGCCCGCGCCCGTCTCCTCGAGGACAGGCATGCCCTCTGCCTCAAGCTGGCGGAGGTGGACATGATGTCCATCAAGGCTTATGCATGCCCACATGCGCTTCTCAGCTGCTGTGAAGAGGGCTCGAGCGGCCTTGGTTGTCCTACCCCGAGCGACAACGACGGGGAGGACAATGGTGGTGGTGAGGTCCGCGTTGGGTCGAGGTCCCGGGGCGCCGAGTCGGAGGTCGACTCGGCGAACCCCAACCGGGCGCCGACCGTACCGCCGCTCCTAGCTCACGCCCCGCCTCTCCCGACTGGGGATCTTGTCAGAGTTGGCGCCGGTGCCTCATGTTCGAGAGGGAGGCACCTCTGCCAGCTCTAACTTCTCCATGCCCCCTGCTTGGGCCACTTCACTGGAGTGAGCGTTGGCTCCCATCTCTCGGAGGGGGCGCGCTCGCGGACTCCGAACCCTTCGCCCCTTCGTGTGCCCTGCCCTCTGCTTGGGCCAGAGGGGGCCAGGTGGTGCTTGTCGGGGCCGGCTCCGTTATCGTAGGCACCTTGCTGGTCCCGGGGGGGCAGCGCTGGCCGTGGCGCGAGCTCTGCCTTCTTGTCATCTTGAACTTTGGTCCCTCCGATGAGCATAGCCCCTCGTCGAGGATGATAGTTCTAGGTTAGAGTAGATGATATCATCCATGTAATGTGTTTGAGAATATCCCAAACAAATTAATGAAAAGACTGTTTTCCCTTTTCCTGATTCCGCTCTTTGTGTGATTCGTCTTTGCATTATCTGGGAGCTTGCCGGCAACTACCGACAAGGCTCCTTGCCGCGATTAGTGCAACCACGGAGATCGCCAAGCATAGCTTGAGACAAAATCGGGTGCTATGTAGCCTCTTGCTCTCGTTGATTAGGATTGCATCGGTTTGAAGGCGCTCTGTGGCCATTCAGGTTGTTTGAAAGTTGTTCAAAACAAGAGCAAGGTGCACCGATCTTTGGAAAGATCCCAGCATGCGCAAACTCCACACACAAACATTGGAAACTTTTCCAAGGGAAGAAACAGAGAAGCTATCTACTCCAAACTTAAAAACTTATCTGCTGATTCCGTGGCTGCACGGCGTATGAATCTTTTGCCGGGGACCAAGAGCCCCCGGCAAGCAGGAAGTTACCGCTCCTGGCGGCTTCTCCTCCGGCAAGGACTTCTTGCCGATGGTCTGTGACCGTCGTTTGGAGGAGAAGTTAGCCAGGGTGTAATCCCTTTATCTTTTCCTTGCTAGGTTGTGCTTGCGGAGCCCCCGGGCGTGCCATGGGCGGCGGTACGACGCCCTTAGGGATTCAACTCTCGCGCTGGAGTGCGCGCCGGGGCTTCGGGATCGTTCGGTGCATCGTCAACGACTATGCATTCCTCCGCGGAGGTGCGACCGCTGGAGTATGCAACGAGGCCTCTGTGAAGCCCTCCAGCACGCACTCGACAATCGTGTGTTGGCCCCCGAGCGACGCACCGGCCAGACGACGCCGTCCTTGGAGTTTCCGCCTCCCTGCCTCGCGCTCGCGCAGCAGCGCGCTCGCGTAGGCCTCGGGAAGCCATAGCAGAACAGAGCGTCCGCCGCGGTACCCCGTTTCCGAAGGAGCCGCGGTGTGGCGCCCAAACTTCGAGGAATCCGGGCCTGAGCTCTGCCCGGACTCATACCAGACTTCCCTCCCCTACCTGGCGCGCCGAAGATGTCCGTGATGCGAGGTCGACACCTATGGGAATCAACGTGAAACCCTTTGTGATCGTAGGGAGGGGAAGGTGGCGCCAAAAGCAGAGCTAGCTACTGCTACTGCAACAAAAGACCTTCCAACGGCGCCAGAAATAGGAGTGTTACTTGATACTCCTCAGCAACGGCACCAAGAATCCTTCAACTGCGGCTATGCCTTAAGGGACTTCCTAGGAAAGTATGGAAAGGATTTCCCCCGTGGCCTTGGAGCCTTGCGTTGGTGTTCCCTCGAAGCGGAAAGGGTGATGTAGCGCAGCGGTGGTAAGTATTTCCCTCAGTTTGAGAACCAAGGTATCAATCAAGTGGAGGAGTATCTCAAGATCCTGCACAAACACAAAAGCTTGCTCCCAACGCTATGAAGGGGTTGTCAATCCCTTATAGATTGTTTGCCAAGTGAGAACTGAAAGCAACAAAGTAACAAGCAAAGTAAAAAAGCGGAGGTGTAAACGATGGATGTAAATAGACCCGGGGGCCGTAGTGTTTACTAGTGGCTTCTCTCATAAAAGCAAGTAGACGGTGGGTGAACAAATTACTGTCGAGCAATTGATAGAACCGCGCAAAGTCGTGACGATATCTATGGCAATTATTATATCTATAGGCATCACGTCCAAAACAAGTAGACCGATACTTTCTGCATCTACTACTATTACTCCACACGTCGACCGCTATCCAGCATGCATCTAGTGTATTAAGTCCAAAAGAACATAGTAACGCCTTAAGCAAGATGACATGATGTAGAGGGGTAATCTCAAACCAATGATGAAAACCCCATCTTTTTACCCTTGATGGCAACTACTTAATGTGTGCCTTGCTGCCCCTACTATCACTCGGAAAGGTCACCACATGGTAGAACCCAAAACTAAGCACTTCTCCCATTGCAAGAATCATAGATCTAGATGGCCAAACAAAACCCAAGACTAGGAGAGACTTACAAGGATATCAAATCATGCATATAAGAAATCAGCAAAGACTCAAATATATATCATAGATAATCTGATCACAAATCCACAATTCATCGGATCTCAACAAACACACCGCCAAAGAAGATTACATCGGATAGATCTCCATGAAGATCATGGAGAACTTTGTATTGAAGATCCAAGAGAGAGAAGAAGCCATCTAGATACTACCTACGGACCCGTAGGTCTGAACTGAACTACTCACGAGTCATTGGAGGGGCAATGATGATGATGAAGAAGCCCTCCAACTCCAAAGTCCCCTCCGGCAGGGCGCCGGGAAGGGTCTCCAGATGAGATCTTGCAGAAACGGAAGCTTGCGGCGGCGGAAAAGTATTTTCGAGGCTCCCCTGATTTTTTTGCTGAATTTTTGGGATTATATAGGCCAAGGATCTAGGTCAGGGGGCGTTCAGGGAGGCCACAAGCCCTGACACCGCTGCCTCCCCCGTGGTGGCGGAGTGGGAGCCTGTGGGCTCCCTGCAGCCCACCTGGCTTGGCCCAGAGGCCCCCTGATCTTCTTCCGTTCTGGAAAAAATCATTTCGGGGTTTTTATTCCGTTTGGACTCCGTTCCAAAATCAGATCTGAAAAGAGCCAAAAACACAGAAAAAACAGGAACTGGCACTTGGCACTGAATTAATAAGTTAGTCCCAAAAAAGATATAAAAGGTACATAAAACATCCAAAGATGACAAGATAACAACATGAAACCATCAAAAATTATAGATACGTTTGAGACGTATCAAGCATCCCCAAGCTTAACTCCTGCTCATCCTCGAGTAGGGAAGTGATAAAGAATGAATTTTTTATGCTTTCATGCTACCTAGCATAGGTGTCCTTTGTAATTCCTCTTATGTGACGTGAATGTTCAAATCCATTAGATTCAAAACAATAGTTTTCTATTGACGTGGAAACAATAATCATTCAAGCAAACTAGCAAGGTAATCATGAACTTTCAAAATAACAAGGCCAAAAGGAAGTTATCCCTACAAAAGCATATAGTCTGGCTATGCTCTATCATCATTGCACAACGAATTTAAATCATGCACAACCCCGGTATTGGCCAAGTAATTGTTTCACACCTTTACTTTCTCAAACCTTTTCAACTCTCACGCAGTACATGAGCGTGAGCCATGGTTATAGCACTATAGATGGTGTGGAATGTGGTGGAGGTTACAAGACAAAACAGGAGAAGATAGTCACATTAACTAGGCATATCAATGAGCTGTGGATATGCTCATCAATAGATATCAATGTGAATGAGTAGGGATTGCCATACAAATGATGCACTAGAGCTACGAGTAAGTGAAAGATCTTAAAGAAAACTAGTGGGTATGCATCCAACTTGCTTGCTCATGAAGACCTAAGGCAATTTTGAGGAAGCCTATCATTGGAATATACAAGCCAAGTTATATAATGAAAATTTCCCACTAGCTATATGGTGGTGACTAAACGAGAGACTCTCAATCATGAAGATCATGGTGCTTAATATGCACAAGTGTGGAAAAAGTGGTAGCATTGTCCCTTCTCTCTTTTTCTCTCATTTTTTTGGGTGGGCTCTTTGGCCTCTTTTTTTTCTTTTTTTTTGGTGGGCTTTTTTGGCCTCTTTTATTTCCTCACATGGGAAAATGCTCCATTAATGATGATCATCACACTTTCAACTCAAAACTTAGAGCAACGATGACTCTATATGGAATGCCTTCGGTAGTGTACCGTGGCAATGATCTAGCATGGCATAGACATTAATGGGAACATCATGCTAGCTATCTTACGATCATGTAATGGCAATGTAGACGTGGTGGCACATGTCATGGTGGTAGTTGCATGGCAATATATCTCGGAATGACTTTGAAAAAGCCATAGTAGGTAGGTATGGTGGCTGTTTTGAGGGAGGCTAATGGTGGGTTTTGTGCACCGGCGAAAGTTGCACGACACTTAAGAAGATAGTGATGGTGGAAGGTGAAAGTGCATCTAAACCATGGACTCAACATTAGTCATGAAGAACTCATATACTTGTTGCAAAAGTTTTATTAGTAATCGAAACAAAGCATTCAACGCATACTCCTAGGGGAAGGGTTGGTAGGTATAAACCATCGCGCGATCCCGACCGCCACGCAAAGGATGACAATCAATATACTAATCATGCTCAGATTTCATCACATAGCGGTTCACCATATGTGCATGCTACGGGAATCACTAACTTCAACACAAGTATTTCTAGATCCACAACACCTTACTAGCATGACTTCAATATTACCATAACCACAACTCAAAACTAATTGAGATGAATCAAACTTCTCTAATTATTCAATGCACATGAAGGTGGAAGTTTTCGTATCCCTTTGGATAACTACCCCTTTTGAGACTACTTTAAAAGCATATATCAACTACCAAGCCACGCACCACTGTGCGCTAAAAGATATAAGTGAAGCACATAGAGCAAAAGTATCTAGCTCAAAAGATATAAGTGAAGCACATGTGAGCTGAATTGTCTACCAGAAGATATAAGTGAAGCTCGACAAAATCACGGTGAGTGCATGTCTCTCTCTAGGTGTGCAGCAAGGATGATTGTGACACAACAAAAATAAAAGACTCCTACGATACAAGACGCTCCAAGCAAAAACACATAACATGTGGTGAATAAAAATATAGCCCCAAGTAACGTTATCGATGGATTGAAGACGAAAGAGGGGATGCCTTCCCGGGGCATCCCCAAGCTTAGGATTTTACGGCATCCTTGAATATCTTGGGGTGCCTTGGGAATCCCCAAGCTTGAGCTCTTCCCACTCTTTATCTCTTTGTCCATAAGAACTTCACCCAAAACTTGATAACTTCACAACACGAAACTTAAACAGAAACTCGTGATAACATTAGTATGAGAAAGCAAACCACCACTTCCTTTGGTACTGTAGCAAACTTAAATTATACTTGTGCTGATGTTGGGTTACTGTATTTTCAATCTTCCATGGCTAATACCCCCCGATACTATGCATAGTTTCATCAAAATAAGCAACCAACACAACAAAAACAGAATCTGTTAACAGCAGACCAGTCTGTAGCAATCTGTATATTTCATATACCTCTGGTACTTCAAAAATTCTGAAACATTACGACAGTCAGAACAATTTGCGTAGCAATCGGCAGCAAAAAGAATCAACTCAAAAGCTCTTACAGAAAGAAAAAAAACTAAAATTCTTTTCGTGAGGAGAATGTTTTTGTCTTTTCCAGCATGACCAAACGATCATCCCCAAGACTAATCATAATGGTTTTGCTTGGTACAAACGCAAAAAGAAACACAAAAAACACAATCATAACAGAATTATGAAAGTGTGGAAAACAAAAAATAGAAAGGAAAAGGATAGATTCGTTGGGTTGCCTCCCAACAAGCGCTTTTGTTTAACGCCCTTGGCTAGGCAAAAAATGATGGAATCACGTATAGTCATCTTTGGTGCTCAAACCATAGGTAGCCCTCATCATAGATTCATAAGGCAATCTTATTTTCTTTCTAGGAAAGTGCTCCATGCCCTTCTTTAAAGGAAATTGAAATCTAATATTCCCTTCCTTCATATCGATGATAGCACCAATAGTCCTTAGGAAAGGTCTACCAAGAATAATGGGACATGAAGGATTGCAATCTATGTCAAGTACAATGAAACCTAAACCCTAAACCCTAAACCCTAAACCCTAAACCCTAAACCCTAAACCCTAAACCCCTAAACCCTAAACCCTAAACCCTAAACCCTAAACCCTAAACCCTAAACCCCTAAACCCTAAACCCTAAACCCTAAACCCTAAACCCTAAACCCTAAACCCTCCACGGGTACATAGTTCTTATTTGCGACAATAAGAACATCATCGATCCTTCCCATGGGTTTCTTGACAGTAGAATCCGCAAGATGCAAATTAAGAGAACACTCTTCAATCTCATGAAAACCAAGAATATCACATAAAGACTTTGGAATCGTGGAAACACTAGCACCCAAATCACACAAAGCATTGCACTCATAGTTTTTTTATCTTGATTTTGATAGTAGGTTCCCGCTCATCATGAAGTTTTCTAGGTATAGAGACTTCTAGTTCGAGCTTCTCTTCAAGAGATTTCATGATAGCATCTACGATATGCACGGTAAAGGCTTTGCTTTGGCTATAAGAATGTGGAGAGTTTGCAATGGATTGCATCAAAGAAATGCATTCAAACAAGGAGCAATTATCATAATTGAATTCCTTGAAATCTAAAGTGGGAGTTTTATTACTACCCAAAATTTTGACTTCTTATACTCCACTCTCCACATCTTTATCATCAAGATAGGTGGACTCCGAATCATTGGGGAGTTTTTCAACCAAAGTGGATTCATATCCAGCCCCTCCATAAATAGGTTTGACACGCGAAAACAAAGATTCAAGAGGAGACACACCAAGCACTTTAAGATCTTCGTGATTTGCATCACTAGAATGCACCCTTTTAAACCATTCATGCCTAGCGCGAATGTGGGCGGTTCTTTCTTTGCTCTCATTCATGGAGACACGCATAGCTTTCAAAGTTTCATCCAAGTTGACCTTGGGAGTAGCACATCTAACTTTCAAAGCATCAATATCACAAGACATCCTATCAACGCTCTTAGCCAAATCATCTATTTTGAGTAGTTTTTCCTCTATGGACGCATTGAAAATCTTTTGAGAGTTGATGAACTCTTTGATATTACTCTCTAAATCAGAGGGTAATTTGTTGTGATTTCCATAAGTGTTGTTGTAGTAATTGCCATAATTGTTAGAGGAGTTACTAGGAAAATGCCTAGGAACATAGTTTCCTCTAAAAGCATTGTTGTTGCCAAAATTGTTCCTACCAACAAAATTCACGTCCAAACTAGCGTTGCTACTCTCAATCAAAGAAGATAGTGGCATGTCATTAGGATCTGCGGTAGCGTTTCTACTAGCAACCAAATTTATCAACTCGTCCATCTTAGCACTAAGCGAGTTAATTTCTTCTATAGCGTGCACCTTTTTTCTAGCAGGCGACCTTTCAGTGTGCCACTTAGAGTAGTTGGTCATGATATTGTCTAGGAGTTTTGTAGCGTCTCCTAACGTGATTTCCATGAATGTTCCACCTGAGGCGGAGTCCAAGATATCGTGAGAAGCAAAATTCAAGCCAGCGTAAAAGATTTGTATAATCATCCACAAACTCAAGCCATGAGCGGGACAATTTCTAATCATAAGCTTCATCCTCTCCCAAGATTGTGCAACGTGTTCATGATCAAGTTGCTTCAAATTCATGATATCGTTACATAAGGAGATGATCTTAGCCGCCGGAACATACTTGGATATGTAAGCATCTTTGCACTTATCCCCAGAATCGATGCTATTTTTAGGAAAAGAAGAAAACCAAGTTTTTGCGCGATCTCGCAACAAGAAAGGAAAAGTTTCAACTTAATCACGTCATTATCCACATCTCTTTTCTTTTGCATATCACAAAGCTCAATGAAGGTATTGAGATGGGATGCGGCATCTTCACTAGGAAGGCCAGAGGATTGCTCTTTCATAACAAGATTCAGCAAGGCTGCGTTGATTTCATACGATTCCGCACTAGTGGCGGGAGCAATCGGAGTACTAATAAAATCATTACTATTAGTGCTCGAGAAGTCGCAAAGTTTGGTGTTTTCAGCCATGATGACTTCAACAAACAAACAAGCACACAAGCAAGCGAGAAAACCGGCAAAGGAAAACGGCAAAGGCAAAAGAAGACGGTGAAGGAGAAAGGCAAATGAAAACGTCAAAGGAGAAAGGCAAATGAAAACGGCAAATGTGAAGTGGGGGAGAGGAAAAAGAGAGGCAACTGGCAACAAAAGTAAATGCAAGAGAAGAGTTTGTGAGACCTACTTGGATAGATCTTGATTTCTCCTCCCCGGCAACGGCGCCAGAAATGCTTCTGCTACTGTAACAAAAGACCTTCCAACGGCGCCAGAAATAGGAGTGTTACTTGATAGTCCTCAGCAGCGGCACCAGGAATCCTTCAACTGTGGCTACGCCTTAGGGGACTTCCTAGGCAAGTATGCAAAGGATTTCCCCCGTGGCCTTGGAGCCTTGCGTTGGTGTTCCCTCAAAGCGGAAAGGGTGATGTAGCGCAGCAATGGTAAGTATTTCCCTCAGTTCGAGAACCAAGGTATCAATCAAGTGGAGGAGTATCTCAAGATCCTGCACAAACACAAAAGCTTGCTCCCAACGCTATGAAGGGGTTGTCAATCCCTTATAGATTGTTTGCCAAGTGAGAACTGAAAGCAACAAAGTAACAAGGAAAGTAAAAGCGGAGGTGTAAACGATGGATGTGAATAGACCCGGGGGCCGTAGTGTTTACTAGTGTCTTCTCTCATAAAAGCAAGTAGACGGTGGGTGAACAAATTAGTGTCGAGCAATTGATAGAACCGCGCAAAGTCGTGACGATATCTATGGCAATGATTATATCTATAGGCATCACGTCCAAAACAAGTCGATCGGTACTTTCTGCATCTACTACTATTACTCCACACGTCGACCGCTATCCAGCATGCATCTAGTGTATTAAGTCCAAAAGAACAGAGTAACGCCTTAAGCAAGATGACATGATGTAGAGGGATAATCTCAAACCAATGATGAAAACCCCATCTTTTTACCCTTGATGGCAACTACTTAATGTGTGCCTTGCTGCCCCTACTGTCACTGGGAAAGGTCACCACATGGTAGAACCCAAAACCAAGCACTTCTCCCATTGCAAGAATCATAGATCTAGTTGGCCAAACAAAACCCAAGACTCGGAGAGACTTACAAGGATATCAAATCATGCATATAAGAAATCAACAAAGACTCAAATATATATCATAGATAATCTGATCACAAATCCACAATTCATCGGATCTCGACAAACACACCGCCAAAGAAGATTACATCGGATAGATCTCCATGAAGATCATGGAGAACTTTGTATTGAAGATCCAAGAGAGAGAAGAAGCCATCTAGCTACTAACTACGGACCCGTAGGTCTGAAGTGAACCACTCACAAGTCATTGGAGGGGAAATGATGATGATGAAGAAGCCCTCCAACTCCGAAGTCCCCTCCGGCAGGGCGCCGGGAAGGGTCTCCAGATGAGATCTCGCGGAAACGGAAGTTTGCGGCAACGGAAAAGTATTTTCGAGGCTCCCCTGATTTTTTGCTGATTTTTTGGGAATATATAGGCCAATGATCTAGGTCAGGGGGCGGACAGGGAGGCCATAAGCCCTGACACCGCCCCCTCCCCCTGGTGGCGGAGTGGGAGCTTGTGGGCTCCCTGGAGCCCACCTGGCTTGGCCCAGAGGCCCCCTGATCTTCTTCCGTTCGGGAAAAAAATCATTTCGGGGTTTTTATTCCGTTTGGACTCCGTTCCAAAATCAGATATGAAAAGAGCCAAAAGCACAGAAAAACAGGAACTGGCACTTGGCACTGAATTAATAAGTTAGTCCCAAAAAAGATATAAAAGGTACATAAACATCCAAAGATGACAAGATAACAGCATGAAACCATCAAAAATTATAGATACGTTTGTGGAACACGCTGGCACTGTGGTTTGGGCGGTCGCCAGTCAGTAGCCAAGCCCATCATCCCGGCAAGGAGCTTGCCGGGGCCTTGAGTCTCCGTCCCGGCAAAGAGGGTTTGCCGGATTGCTTCGTTTATCATCCCGACAAGGGAGCTTGTCGAGGCCTTGTGCTTGGTGGGCTCATCT
Organism: Hordeum vulgare subsp. vulgare; assembly: GCF_904849725.1. Lineage (NCBI taxonomy): Eukaryota > Viridiplantae > Streptophyta > Magnoliopsida > Poales > Poaceae > Hordeum > Hordeum vulgare. Next base: position 375,258,778 of record NC_058520.1, on the reverse strand, counting down.
CGCCCATCAAATGGGTGTGTTCTTGGTCTTCCTCCCAGCAAGGCAAGCTTGTTGGGGCCCTGGTAACTGCTTCTTAACTGGGTCCTGCCACGCCTTGCCGGCAGGGGCTCTCCGCGCACGTGCACAAGTTCGGGGCACTAGCAACCCTGGTCTTTAGTGCACCGACAGGAGCCCCGGGCCTGGGCCATACACGCGCGCAAAGCGTTGTTGGGCCAGACCTCAAGAAGTGCATGGGATTTAGTGGATGGATCCGTTGGCGGTTGCCTTTCCCCACGTCGTGCATTGAACGCACGGGATGAGGAGTCATGCGCGCAGTGGCCTTTCCGCCTCCCGAAACGCCTCTGCCACGCGTGCGGCATGCGCAATCGTGGACGGACGGGTGGAAGACGTGGCCTTGAAAGGCGTAGTTGTGGCTGGGCCCGCCCACACTCGCATTGGAGTAGTAGGGCGGTTCCCTGTTTGCCCGTGAGCACGAGCTATTGGGCGAGAGGGGTGGTGGTTTTTGGAGCAAGGGAGGCTAGGCCCCGCACCCCGTCCTTTAAATTTGGAGTGTTTGTGAGGGATTTTGCCCACCCAGCTCCTTCGGAATCCACCAGCTCCTCAGCCTTGGTCTTCAGAGCATTCTTCTGTCTGCAGGTGGCGCTCGCCTCTAACCATGGTTAGGGGACGAGGTCGGCCACCATCGGCCACCAGGGCGGCGAGAGAATCATGTTCGGATCATGCCACAGCTTCTAGGGGTGCTGCGGCGGCCTCTCATGTCGCTTGAGCAAGGTTAGGAGGTATTTTCCTGCGCCCATCTCCTCGAGGACCGGCATGCCCTCCGCCTCAAGCCGGCGGAGGCGGACATGCCGTCCGTCAAGCCTTATGCGCGCCCACGTGCGCTTCTCGGCTGCTGCGAAGAGGGCTCGAGCGGCAGCGAGCACCCCCCCCCCCCAGTGATAGTGACGAGGGGGACGGCAACGGCAGAGGTGCCCTTAGCTGGTCGGGAGCCCGGGGGGTCACGCTGGAGTATGACACCACGAGCCCCGACTGACTGCTGGCCCTGTCGCCGGTGCACGCTCACGCCTCTCGCCCTCCTTGCCGGAGCCCGCATTGACGCATCGCCTTTGGGACGGCGCGTCCATTGGGCCCGACCCCTTCACCTCCTCCTGTGGCTCTGTCCCCGGGCGCTCTTCTCCACTTCGCAGTGCTGGTCCAGGAAGGACCAGCCCGGGTTGCGCCGAGGGATGGCCTGCTCTTATCTTCTTGCACTTCACTTCTCCGCGTAGGTCGATCCTCGTCTAAAGACAGAGTCTTTGGTTTAGGATCACAACGTTTTGTAAGCGAAGTCAAGTGTATCCATTCAAGTGAATGAAAAGACTGATTTTCCCTTTTCCTGATTCCGCTCTTTGTGTGATTCGTCTTCGCATTCTGTGGGAGCTTGCCGGCAACTACCGGCAAGGCTCCTTGCCACGATCAGTGCAACTATGTAAATCGCCAAGCGCAGCTTGAGACAAAATCGGGTGCTACGTAGCCGCTTTCTCTTGTTGATTAGGCTTGCATCGGTTTGAAGGCGCTCTGTGGCCAGTCAGGTTGTTTGAACGTGTTCGAAACAAGAGCAAGGTGCACCGATCTTTGGAAAGGTCCCAGCATGCGCAAACTCCACACACAAAGATTGGAAACTTTTCCAAGGGAAGAAACAGAGAAGCTATCTACTCCAAATCTGAATCTCAAAACTTAAAAACTTATCTGCTCACACCGTGGCCGCACGGCGTATGAATCTTTTGCCGAGGAGCCAGAGCCCCCGGCAAGCAGGAAGTCATCGCTCCCGGCGGCTTCTTCTCCAGCCAGGACTTCTTGTCGATGGTCCTTGACCATCGTTTGGAGGAGAAGCTGGCCAGGGTGTAATCCCTTTATCTTTTGCTTGCTAGGCTATGCTTGCGGAGCCCCCGGGCGTGCCTTGGGCGGCGGTACGACGCCCTTGTTGGGGAACGTTGCATGGCAAACAAAAAATTTCCTACGCACACGAAGACCTATCATGGTGATGATCATCTACGAGAGGGATATTAGATCTACATACCCTTGTAGACCGCTAAGCGGGAAGCATTAATAAACGCGGATGATGTAGTGGTACGCTTGTGAGATTCAAATCTCCCTCCCATGAACAGCGCCGCGATCCGTCCCACGAACCGCCTTGCGATCCGTCCCGATCAAGTACCGAACGGACGACACCTCCGCGTTCAGCACACGTACAGCTCGATGACGATCTCCGCCTTCTTGATCCAATAACAGGGGCAGTGAGGAAGATGAGTTCACTGGCAGCCTAACGGCGCTCCGGTGGTGGTGGTGATGCTATTCCTATAAGGCTTCGCCTACGCTCCGCAGAAACACGATCTAGAGGAGAAACTACGAAGTAGAGGTGTCTATTGCACGTGGCAAAGTTGACTTGAGGCTCAAGGAGCCTCAAGGGCTTCGGCCGATGGGAGGGGAGGAGTCCTCCTCCAATTCGGTTTGGGGGGAGCAGTCCTCCTCTCTTGTCCCACCTCTTCTCCTTCCTTTTTTTTCTTTCTCTTTGATTTTTCTTATCTCCTGCGCAAGGTCCATATTGGGCTTGCCCACCAGCCCAATAAGGGTTGGTGCACCCCTACAAAGCCATTGGGCTTCTTCCCGGGTGGGTGGGCCCTTCCCGGTAGAACTCCGGAACCCATTCGTCACTCCCGGTACACTGCCAGTAATGCCCGAAAAGTTTCCGGTAACCAAATAAGACAAACTATATATCAATCTTAATTTCTGGACCATTCCGGAACTCCTCGTGACGTCCTGGATCTCATCCAGGACTCCGAACAAAACTTCGGTTACCAGCACCTATAACTCAACTATACCGAAACGTCATCGAACCTTAAGTATGCAGACCTTGCAGGTTCGAGAACTATGTAGACATGATCCGAGACACCTCTCGGTCAATATCCAATAGCGGGACCTGGATGTCCATATTGGATCCTACATATTCTATGATAATATTATCGATTGAACCTCTATGCCAATGATTCATATAATCCCGTATACCATTCCCTTTGTCCTTCGGTATGTTACTTGCCCGAGATTCGATCGTCGGTATCCAATACCTTATTTCAATCTCATTATCGGCAAGTCTCTTTACTCGTTCCGTAATACAAGATCCCGTGTCTAACTCTTTAGTCACATTTCTTGCAAGGCTTGTTTGTGATGTTCTATTACCGAGTGGGCCCCGAGATACCTCTCCGTCATATGGAGTGACAAATCCGAGTCTTGATCCATGACAACACAACAAACACCTTCGGAGATACCTATAGAGCACCTTTATAGTCACCCAGTAACGTTGTGACGTTTGATACACACAAAGTATTCCTCCGGTGTCCGGGAGTTGCATGATCTCATGGTCATAGGAATAGATACATTGACATGCATAAAACTGCAGCAGTAAACTTACACGATCATATGCTACGTTCATAGTTTGGTCTTGTCCATCACATCATTCCCCTAATGATGTGATCCCGTTATCAAGTGACAACACTTTGTCCATGGCTAGGAAACCTCAACCATCTTTGATCAACGAGCTAATCAACTAGAGGCTTACTAGGGACATTATTTTGTCTATACATCCACACATGTATTTGTGTTTCCAATCAATACAATTATAGCATGGATAATAAACGATTATCTTGTAACAGGAAATATAATAATAACTATTTATCATTGCCTCCAGGGCATATTTTCAACAATCTCCCACTTGCACTAGATTCAATAATCTAGCATCACATCTCCATGTGACTTTACAAATTTAACAACTTAACACCCATACAGTTCTCGTGTCTTTCATGTTTAGATCGTGGAAGAGGTTTGGTCAGCGGGTCTGCAATGTTCAGATCCTTGTGCACTTTGCAAATATCTATGTCCTCTCCTTCGACGTAGTCGCTGATGACGTTGAAGCGTTGTTTGATGTGTCTGGTCCTTTTGTGAAACCTTGGTTCCTTGGCTAGAGCAATGGCATCAGTGTTGTCACAGAACAGAGTTATTGGATCCAGTGCGCTTGGCACAACTCCAAGATCTATCATGAACTACTTCATCCAGACACCCTCCTTAGCCGCCTCCGAGGCTGCTATGTACTCCGCTTCGCATGTAGAATCTGCTACGACGCTTTGCTTGGAACTGCACCAGCTTACTGCACCCCCATTAAGAATATATATGTATCCGGTCTATGACTTAGAGTCATCCGGATCTGTGTCGAAGATTGCATCGATGTAACCCTTTACGACAAGCTCTTCGTCACCTCCATAAACGAGAAACATTTCCTTGGTCCTTTTCAGGTACTTCAAAATATTCTTGACCGTTCTCCAGTGATCCACTCCTGGATTACTGTGAAACCTGCCCGCCATACTTATGGCAAGGCTGACATCCGGTCATGTGCATAGCATAGCATACATGATAGAACCTATGGCTGAAGCATAGGGGACGACACTCGTCGTTTTTCTATCTTCTGTAGTAACTGGGCATTGAGTCTTACTCAACTTTATACCTTGCAACATAGGCAAGAACCCCTTCTTGGATTGTTCCATGTTGAACTTCTTCAACATCTTATCAAGGTATGTGCTTTGTGAAAGTCCTATTGTGTGCTTCGATCTATCCCAATAGATCTTAATGCCCAATATGTAAGCAACTTCTCCTAGATCCTTCATAGAGAAGGTCCTGTTCAAGTAATCCTTTACGCTATTCAAAAGTTCTATATTGTTTCCAATCAGCAATATGTCATCCACATATAATATTAGAAACTCCACAGAGCTCCCACTCACTTTCTTGTAAATACAAGCTTCTCCTACAACTTGTACAAACCCAAACGCCTTGATCACCTCATCAAAGTGCTTATTCCATCTCCGAGATGCTTGCGCTAGTCCATAAATGTATCGCTGGAGTTTGCATACTTTGTCAGCATTCTTTGGATCGACAAAACCTTCGGGTTCCATCATATACAACTCTTCCTTAAGAAACCCGTTAAGGAACGCCGTCTTGACATCCATCTGCCATATCTCATAGTCGAAATATGCAGCAATTGCTAACATGATTCGGACGGACTTAAGGATCGCTACAGGTGAGAAAGTCTCATCGTAGTCAACTCCTTGAACTTGTGAAAACCCCTTTGCCATAAGTCGAACTTTATAGACGGTTACATTACCGTCCGCGTCCGTCTTCTTCTTAAAGATCCATTTGTTCTGAATAGCCTTTCGGCCTTCAGGTAATACTTCCAAAGTCCACACTTTGTTTTCATACATAGGTCCTATCTCCGAGTTCATGGCCTCTAACTATTTATTGGAATCTGGGCCCGCCATTGCTTCTTCATAAGTCGTAGGCTCATTGTCGTCTAACAACAAGATAGACAAGACAGGATTTCCGTACCTCTCTGGAGCAGAACGTACTCTTGTAGACCTATGAGGTTCAATAGCAACTTGATCTGAAGTCTCATGATCTTCATCACCAGCTTCCTCTTTAACTGGTGTCGCCTCGACAAAAAATTCTTTCTGCCCTGTGCCACCTTGAAGTAGAGGTTCTTGAACCTCATCAAGTTCTATCTTCCTCCCACTCAACTCTTTCGAGAGAACCTCTTTCTCAAGAAAAGCTCCGTTCTTAGCGACAAACACTTTTCCTTCGGATCTGAGATAGAAGGTATACCCGACTGTCTCTTTTGGGTATCCTATGAAGACGCACTTTTCCGCTTTGGGTTCCAGCTTTTCAGGATGAAGCTTTTTGACATAAGCATCACATCCCCAAACTTTAAGAAATGACAACTTTGGCTTCTTGCCATACCACAGCTCGTATGGTGTCATCTCAATGGATTTCGATGGTGCCCTATTTAAAGTGAATGCAACTGTCTCTAATGCATAGCCCCAAAATGATAACGGCAAATCGGTAAGAGACACCATAGAACGCACCATATCTAATAAAGTATGATTACGACGTTCGGACACACCATTACGTTGTGGTGTTGCAGGCGGTGTCAACTGTGAAACAATTCCACATTGTCTTAAGTGAGCACCAAACTCGAAACTCAGATATTCTCCTCCTCGATCATATCGTAGGAACTTGATCTTCTTGTTCCGATGATTCTCTACTTCACTCTGAAATTGCTTGAACTTTTCAAACGTTTCAGACTTGTGCTTCATCAAGTAAATATAACCATATCTACTCAGATCATCAGTGAAGGTGAGAAAATAACGATATCCGCCACGCGCCTCTATGCTCATCGGTTCGCACACATCAGTATGTATGATTTCCAACAAGTCACTTGCACGCTCCATTGTTCCGGAGAACGGAGTCTTAGTCATCTTGCCCATGAGGCATGGTTCGCACGTGCCAAGTGATTCAAAATAAAGTGACTCCAAAAGTCCATCAACATGGAGTTTCTTCATGCACTTTACACCAATATGACCTAAAAGGCAGTGCCACATGAAAGTAGCGCTATCATTACTAACTCGACATCTTTTGGTCTCAATGTTATGGACGTGAGTTTCATCACTGTCGAGATTCAATATGAATAAACCCCTCACAATGGGTGCTTGACCATAAAATATATTACTCATATAAATAGAACAACTATTATTCTCTGTCTTAAATGAGTAACCGTCTCACAATAAACAAGATCCAGATATAATGTTCATGCTCAACGCAGGCACTAAATAACAATTATTTAAATTCATCACTAATCCCGATGGTAACTGAAGTGAGACTGTGCCGACGACGATCGCATCAACCTTGGAACCATTTCCCACGCGCATCGTCACTTCATCCTTCGCCAGTCTTTGTTTATTCCGTAGTTCCTGTTTCGAGTTGCCAATGTGAGCAACAGAACCTGTAGCAAATACCCAGGCACTACTACAAAAACCAGTTAGATACAAATCAATAACATGTATATCAAATATACCTTGTTTGTCTTTGGCCGCCTTCTTTGGCCAGATACTTGGGGAAGTTGCGCTTCCAATGACCAGACCCCTTGCAATAATAACACTCAGTTTCTGGATTAGGATCAGCCTTGGGTTTCTTCACCGGAGTAGCAACAGATTTGCCGCTCTTCTTGGAGTTACCCTTCTTGCCTTTCCCGTTTTTCTTGAAACTAGTGGTCTTATTCACCATCAACACTTGATGCTCTTTACGGATTTCTGACTCTGCGACTTTTAGCATCACAAACAGCTCACCGGGTGACTTATTCATCCCTTGCATGTTATAGTTCAACACGAAGCTTTTAAAGCTAGGTGGCAGTGATGAAGAATTCTGTCAGTGATAGCTTCTTGCGGGAGTTCAATCCCCAGCTCAGCTAGACGATTTGAGTACCCAGACATTCTGAGCACATGTTCACTGATAGACGAATTATCCTCCATCTTGCAGGCATAGAACTTACCGGAGGTCTCATACCTCTCGATCTGGGCGTTCTTCTCAAAGATGAACTTTAACTCCGTGAACATCTCATATGCTCCATGACATTCAAAACGTCTTTGAAGTCCCGGTTCTAAGACATACATGATTGCACATTGAACTAGTGAGTAGTCTTCCTTACGTGCTTGAGAAGCATTCAAAACGTCTTGTTCAGCCGTAGTGGGTGGTGCATCTCCTAGCGCAGCATCAAGGACATAATTCTTTTGGCTAGCAGTGAGGATAATCCTCAGATTATGAGCCCAATCGGCGAAGTTGGTTCCATCATCTTTCAACTTAGCTTTCTCTAGGAGCGTATTAAAATTCAGGGTAGCATTTGCGCGAGCCATTGATCTACAACATAGATATTGCAAAGTTTACTTAGACTATGTTCAAGATAATAGAGTTTAGCTAATCATATTACTAATAAACTCCCACTCAAATAGACATCTCCCTAGTTATTCGAGTGTCGCATGATCCAAATTCACTAGCTCAAGTCCGATCATCACGTGAGTTGAGTTAGCTACAATGGTGAACATCTCCATGTTGATCATATCAACTATATGATTCATGCTCGACCTTTCGGTCTCTTGTGTTCCAAGGCCATGTTTGTACATGCTAGGCTCGTCAAGTTTAACCCGAGTGTTCCGTGTGTGCAACTGTTTTGCACCCGTTGTATGTGAACGTTGAGTCTATCACACCCGATCATCACGTGGTGTCTCATAACGGCGAACTGTAGCAACAGTGCACAGTCGGGGAGAACACAATTTTATCTTGAAATTTTAGTGAGAGATCACCTTATAATGCTACCGCCGTTCTAAGAAAAATAAGGTGCATAAAAGGATTATCACATGCAATTCATAAGTGACATGATATGGCCATGAACTCCGTGTTTTCCCGATCTCCATCACTGAAGCATCAACATGATCTCCATCGTCACCGGTGCCACACCATGATCTCCATCATCGTGTCGCCATCGTGGTTGTTGTGCTGTCTATGCTATTACTACTAAAGCTACAACCTAGCAATATAGTAAACGCATCTGCAAGCACAAACGTTAGTTTAAAGACAACCCTATGGCTCCTGCCGGTTGCCATAGCATCGACGTGCAAGTCGATATTAACTATTAGAACATGACACATCTCATACATCCAATATATCACATCATGTTGTTGGCCATATCACATCACAAGCATACCCTGCAAAAACAAGTTAGACGTCCTCTAATTTGTTGTTGCATGTTTTACGTGGTTGCTATGGGTATCTAGTATGATTTCATCTTACTTACGCAGAAGCCACAACGGTGATGAGCAAGTTGCTATTTAACCTTCTCCAAGGACCGCCTCGTTCAAATCCAATTCAACTAAAGTTGAAGAAACAGGCACCCACCAGTCATCTTGATGCAATCACATTGCATGTTAACGATGAAACCAGTCTCTCGTGGTTACGAGTAATGTCGGTCTGGGCCGCTTCAATTCAACAATACCGCCGAATCAAGAAAAGACTAAGGAGGGCAGCAAATTAAACATCAACGCTCACAAACCCTTTTGTGATCTACTCAAGATATCATCTACTCATGAACCTAGCTCATGATGCCACTTTTGGGGAACGTTGCATGGGAAACAAAAAATTTCCTACGCACACGAAGACCTACCATGGTGATGATCATCTACGAGAGGGAGATTAGATCTACATACCCTTGTAGATCGCTAAGTGGGAAGCATTAATAAACGCGGATGATGTAGTGGTACGCTTGTGAGATTCAAATCTCCGTCCCACGAACAGCCCCGCGATCCATTCCACGAACCGCCTTGCGATCCATCCCAATCAAGTACCGAACGGACGATACCTCCGCGTTCAGCACACGTACAGCTCGATGACGATCTCCGCCTTCTTGATCCAGCAAGAGGGTCGGGGAGGAAGATGAGTTCGCCGACATCCTAACGGCGCTCCAGCGGTGGTGGTGATGCTATTCCTGCAGGGCTTCGCCTAAGCTCCGCAGAAACACGATCTAGAGGAGAAACTACGAAGTAGAGGTGTCTATTGCACGTGGCAAAGTTGTGTCTCAAAAACACCCGAAACCTCCAGTATATAAAGGGGGAAGGGAGGGGGTCTTGCCTGGAGGTTCAAGGAGCCTCAAGGGCTTCGGCCGATGGGAGGGGAGGAGTCCTCCTCCAATTCGGTTTGGGGGGAGGAGTCCTCCTCTCTTGTCCCACCTCCTCTCCTTCCTTTTTTCTTTCTCTTTGATTTTTCTCATCTCCCGCGCAAGGGCCATCTTGGGCTTTCCCACCAGTCCAATAAGGGCTGGTGCACCCCCACAAAGCCATTGGGCTTCTTCCTGGGTGGGTGGGCCCTTCCCCGTAGAACTCCGGAACCCATTCGTCACTCCCGGTACACTGCCAGTAATGCCTGAAAACTTTCCGGTAACCAAATGAGACAAACCTAAATATCAATCTTCATTTCCGGACCATTCTGAAACTCCTCATGACGTCCTGGATCTCATCCGGGACTCCGAACAAAACTTCTATTACCAGCACCTATAACTCAACTATACCGAAACGTCACCGAACCTTAAGTGTGCAGACCTTGCGGGTTCGAGAACTATGTAGACATGATCCGAGACACCTCTCGGTCAATATCCAATAGCGGGACCTTGATGTCCATATTGGATCCTACATATTCTATGATAATCTTATCGAATGAACCTCTATGCCAAGGATTCATATAATCCCGTATACCATTCCCTTTGTCCTTCGGTATGTTACTTGCCCGAGATTCGATCGTCGGTATCCAATACCTTATTTCAATCTCGTTATCGGCAAGTCTCTTTACTCGTTCCGTAATACAAGATCCCATGTCTAACTCTTTAGTCACATTTCTTGCAAGGCTTGTTTGTGATGTTGTATTACCGAGTGGACCCCGAGATACCTCTCCGTCATACGAAGTGACAAATCCCAGTCTTGATCCATGCCAACACAACACACACCTTCAGAGATACCTGTAGAGCACCTTTATAGTCACCCAGTAACGTTGTGACGTTTGATACACACAAGGTATTCCTCCGGTGTCCGGGAGTTGCATGATCTCATGGTCATAGGAATAGATACATTGACATACATAAAACTGCAGCAGTAAACTTACACGATCATATGCTACGTTCATAGTTTGGTCTTGTCCATCACATCATTCCCCTAATGATGTGATGATGTTATCAAGTGACAACACTTTGTCCATGGCCAGGAAACCTCAACCATCTTTGATCAACGAGCTAGTCAACTAGAGGCTTACTAGGGACATTGTTTTGTCTATACATCCACACATGTATTTGTGTTTCCAATCAATACAATTATAGCATGGATAATAAATGATTATTTTGTAATAGGAAATATAATAATAACTATTTATTATTGCCTCTAGGGCATATTTCCAACAACCCTTAGGGACTCAACTCTCGTGTTGGAGTGTGCGCTGGGGCTTCGGGACCGCTGGGTGCATCCTCAACGACTATGCATTCCTCCGCGCAGGTGCGATCGCCGGAGTATGCACCGAGGCCTCTGTGAAGCCCTCCAACATGCACTCGACGGCTGCGTGTTGGCCCTCGAGCGACGCACCGGCCCGACGATGCCGCCCTTGGAGCCTCCGCCTCCCCGCCTCGCGCTCGCGCAGCAACGCGCTCGTGTAGGCCTCGGGAAGCCATAGCAGAACAGAGCGTCTGCCGCGGTGCCCCGTTTCCGGAGGAGCCACGGCGTGGCGCCCAAACTTCGAAGAATCCGGGGCTGAGCTCTGCCCGGACTCATACTAGACTTCCCGCCCCCTACTTGGCACGCCGAAGATGTTGACGATGCGAGGTCGATACCTATGGGAATCAACGTGAAACCCTTTCTGATCGTAGGGGGGGAAGCTGGCGCCAAGAGCAGAGCTAGCTACCAGCACCCGGCAAGCCTTTTTACCCAGGTTCGGGCCGCTTACGCGTAAAACCCTACGTCGTGCCTGTCTGGTTCTATTAACGTCTCGTTGTTGGTTGTTACAATGATCGTTGATCTCCGTTAAGGGATGATGTCCACGGAGCCAAATCTCCAGAGAGTCTAACCCTTGTGAAATGAGCCAAGGGCCTCCTTTTATAGGTGAAGGGGTCGCCTACAATGCTCGATGGTAGGTTCACGAGAAGTTACAGTGAACCTAGGGCGGTGCTTATCCATCTACAATTGTCAGGTGCATTTAATGCATGTCTTGTCCATGTTCGCATGGTGTTGGTGCGAACACGTGTCCAAACGCTTCGACACCCGAACGTTGTGCTGGCGCTTGTTGAACGCGCTAGCACTTGCGGGGCAGTGGCACTGTGGCTTGGGCGGTCGCTAGTCAGTAGCCAGGCCCATCATCCCGACAAGGAGCTTGCCGGGGCCTTGAATATCTGTCTCGGCAAGGAGGGTTTGTCGGATTTCTTCGGTTATCATCCCGGCAAGGGAGCTTGCCGAGGCCTTGTGCTTGGTGGGCTTGTCTCGCCCATCAAATGAGTGTGTTCTTGGTCTTCCTCCCGGCAAAGCAAGCTTGTCGGGGCCTTGGTAACTCTAGTGATTGCTTCTTAACAGGGTCATGCCACGCCCTGCCGACACGGGCTCCCCGCGCCCGTGCACAAGTCCGGGGCACTAGGGACCCCGGTCTTTAGTGCACCGACACTCGGTTTTGCTAGAACAGTCTTGCACCGTGGTTTGCTAATCCATTTGCTTGGTTTTGCTGGAAACAGTTTTCCATTGTGTTTTGGTAATACAATTGCTTAGATTGTATAGAACAGTTGCTTGGTTTTGTAGGAGAGTTGCTCGGTTTTGCTAGGACAGTTTTGCATTGTGGTTTGGTAATACACTTGCTTGGTTTTTCTAGAAACAGTTTTGCATTGTGGTTTGGTAATACAATTGCTTGTATTTTCTAGGATAATTGTTTGGATTTTTTTGCTAGGGATAGTTGCTTTGGATCTTGCTAGAACAATTATGTGGATTTCTGCTAGGCGTGCAGTTGCCTAGAGTTTGAAAGAATAATTGCTATATGCATATGTGCATAGTTGCATACACACAAGATGAGTAGGAGTTGCACAATGTGTGACACTGAGTTGCTAGGGGGGGGGGGTATCATAAGTTGCATAGGGGGCATATAAAATAGTTTGCCCACAAATCTATGCAAGTTGATCATATTTTTTGCACAAAGTTGCCTGCAAAAATAGAATAAGTTGTATACCCCTATGTGTTTTTTGTGATGCCATTTTTACTCTTTCTATGACATTCCATTTCACTACTTGCCTAAAGTAGTAATGCTAGAGTTATTTCACGTTTTTAAAACTATCACGCATGTGATGAGCGGGGTTGGAGAGGAGTGGGGTCGAGAGGTTGACGAGTACTGTAGTTGATCATAGGATGAGAATGAGTTGCTCATACGATGTGAAGAGTTGCTCAAAGCATGGGGACCAGTTGCATAGTGAGGGAAGATGATACCTAAGTTGTCCATCAAGGGACTTAATTTGCCTACAATCTCAAAAACAAATTGCGGGATCTAAAATGTCTTTCATGATTCCAAATTTCAAAGCTATGTGGGCATGGGTGGTTTCCTTGTGCTTTCCTTTTGAGGGTGTACCCTCGTAATACTACTAAGCACGTATGTTGGCTAGCCAGGTCATGGGTGTTGATTAGTTGCATAAGTGGGGGCAGATGAGAAGTTGCGTGTGGGTGATGAGAAGTTCATAGGGGTGGATCACACAGTTGCCCACAAACATACACAAGTTGTTCATAATTTTTGCACAAGTTCCCCTTGAAAATCATTGAAACCTCTAGATATAGTAATGGAAAACACACTCGAGTTACTTGTTAAATGCACTGGAGTTGTACAAAAACACCCTAAAAGTTGCTAACGATTTCTATGTGATACTCGAGTGCATAACGATCTCAAAGTCATTGTCCTTGTTTTTGCCTCCAATAACCCCATCAATGATGAACTTGAACTTCTCCATATGTGGTTGCTTTTGTCTAGATACCAAGTTAGAGTGAGAGTACACATGAGTTAGCTTGTGATAAGAAACTTCAAAATATTCTATGCAATTAATTTGTAAAATTAGACAACTGAGCAATAATAATAGGTAACTAATTACCAATAAAACACAACTGGGTATCAACGGTAGGCCAATTTTTATAGTATTGTAGGCAATTGGGCATTAGTGGTAGGCAACTCAGCAATCACGATAGGCAAATTGAGATAATGTTAGCAAAATTCATTGATACGCGTAGTGCAATGAAGTCGCTTATATGTAGCACCAAATGCGCCTCATATTTTGCATGATTTTTTCAACAAACCAACCTAATACGCAGACCTACTAGGCAAAAAATGAAGTCACTTTCTTTTAGCACTAAAGTTGCCTCCATCGCATCCAAAGTTGCCTTAAAAAAGTTTGACGAAACCTATTGATATGAGATCTAGTTTTAATGAATTCGTTACGAGAAACCCACCTGTGAAAACGAAACTGAATTTTGAGACTTAAATCAAAAGTTATAGTTTCTTAAACTTTTGAGCCACCAGATAAATGCACGTATGGACAAGATTCTTTTATATGGACTTTGTAATGCGTTGACAAGTCCTTCCATATTAAGAGGAGCGCTTGATCCCATCGCGCTCTAGCGCCCGCTAGCCACGTCCTAGGTTGAAAACGTCTTTCATTATTTTTTTAGAATTGGAAAAGTCTTTCATTGTTGTTTTTAGAATTTGAAAACGTCTTTTCATGGGCCTTCATTTCGGTGTCACCACGACTTCCCAGTCCCCTAAAAAAAACACTGCTCCCAGCAAACAACTACGTCTACCTGGGCCGCCAGGCTTCCTCCCCGAACACAACAACCGGGTCCGCGCAAAACTCTGAGCAGGCGAACGCTCTGGCCGCCGCCGCCGACGACGACGACGAGGAGCACGACATCTATTCTCAGGTGAGGAAGGGAGGCGGGAATGGCGGATCAGAAGGTGGCTCAGTTGGGGCCTGGAGCTGCGTGCTGCGGCTGGAACCACTGCGGCCGGCGCCTAGCCGCCGGCGCCGTCGATGGGTCCGTTTCCGTCTACGATTCTCAGCCGTCTCCCTCCTCCAAGTGGCAGGTCAGTCTACCGCACCACCACCAGTCCACCACCTTAAAGACGGAAACCCTAAAACCTCATATGGCACCCACCCACCCAGCGTCTCGTTCTTTCGCGTCCACTCGGGTGGTTTAGTACTGACCAATTTCTCATGAGTTCGTCAAGATTTACTGCAAGTTTAGAGCCTTTTGCTAGCATTCGATTCTTCGTGCACAATACGTCAATCATGTGGCTCGTTGCGTAGGTCTACGGGTACCAAGTTATTGCTCTGGGATGCGGTAATTAGTTTGCGTGTGGATATTTCAGTAGGAGACTGCAGTGTTTCTGCATTCTTGATACACCAAACTGGTTGCACATGCTGTTGAATGGTTCTATTTGTAAAGATCAGTGTGCCGATGTGAAATTGGCACTTGCTAGAAATTATGCTCGAGATGGAGTACTATGGGTGTTGGAATAGCATATATATCTCTGAACCATTGTATCTTTCTTTTGGTGTTTCTTGTGTACTAAGTGAGACTTGTTTCGTAATGTTGTCGGTCTTGCGATCAGGCCCATGAGCATGCCGTAGTGGCTGTCGTCTGGCTTCCTCCGGACTACGGGGATGCTATAGCTTGTGTCTGTGCCGACGGTACGCTGTCTTTGTGGGAGGAGATTGCAGAAGGTCAGCTTTTCTTGTTCCATCTTATTCTATGTTTCTAACAATCTTGCACTTTCATGATGGAGATAGTTGTGCTGTAATTAGCTTTTGTACTGAGAAGTCTGAAAGGACTTATGCATTGATGAGAATGAATTTGGAGACCACTCACCAACCAATAATCATTGATCTTGATTTAGTTGCCTCTTCGTCTTCTTTACTAGCTCAATTTTCCCATGAAATATACATGGAGAATAGTACTTGGGCGGTCCGTTCAGTACTGACTACCAATTAGCACATGTAGTCAGTTTGTCTCTTGTCATGTCCAGTACTGACTACCAGTACATCTGAAGCACTTCAGTTAGTTTACCACTCTGTCATGTTCAGTACTGACTATTGAGTAGATCCAAGTAAAAAAAAATTGATACATCAAACTCATTTTTAAAACTGGAATAGGAATATTTCACTAGACTTTGCAGCACAATGCAACATATCATGTAATCCCAAACTGGCCTTTATGTGATTTAAGGAGCTACTTGGATCTTGAATATTTAAAACATATGACTAATTTTATCAAATTTGAGTTTGCAACGACGAAAAACTATGTTTGTTTGCTTCTCTCGACACCAGTAATATCAACTTTTACACCTCAAGCAGCCGGTCTTGCAAAAAATCTACTTATATACATTTTCCAAGATAACTTAATCGAGAAATCTTAAATCTGGTAGTATGTACCAAATAACTTATTAATTAATCTAGTCTTGGCTAACACTTATATGTAAAGAAATCAGTTTTGCTGAAGGTAATCATTCAAACAACCTTTAAGCTTCATTGTTTCCGTCAGCTCTGGACTTCTTATACATCAAAGCTGCATTCTGCTTCATTTTATATAATTACGGAAATATACGTAGTACGCTTGTCATTGCTGTATTTCATTCCCTTTCTATTCTTCACTAATGGAACCTGGTAGGCAAGGCTCTCACTAAGAATTTTCCACTAACAGATGATCAACTTCCAATCTGGAGAAAATGTAAATTCTTTGAGGGTGGCAGTTCCCACATCCTAAATGTACAGTTTGGTTTGCTGCTGTCAAGTCTGAAAATGGTGAGTTACCCCTGACTCGTAAACCAGCAGTTTCATTTCACTTCTCACATGCAACAAGTTGTAAACTAGCCTGTGCTGAAGTGTTGTGTTGTTTCATTGTTTCGTTTGACTATGCTACAAGTTCTGTTTTTATTTTCCAAAGCTTTCTCACTGTTATGGATTCTTCGTTGCATCTGCGTCACTATTTATTAGTAACTCTTGCTGGTCTGTTTAGGTTGTTGCATACTCAGATGGTCAGGTGAAAGTCTATGAACTTTTGGATTCATTGGAATTGGACAAGTGGCAGCTTCAGGTTCATCTAAATTTTGCTCTCATTTGTCAACGTTCTCAACAATTGCATTTTAGTTCCTTTCTACTGCAGATGAATCTCTTGTTAATCTAAATTAGCAAACCCATTATTTCGTCATTCAAAGCGTTGTCGCCATTTACCTGTTTTGAAAAACTAGAACAATTCTGATTCCTAACAATAACTTCAGGCAGAGCTACAGAATATTACTGATCCTGTTTCCAGAATTGGGAAGCCAGCATGCATTTCTGCATCAATTGCATGGAGTCCTAGAAGAGGTGAAGGCCAGCAGGCTAGTTTTGCTATTGGTTTCAGTTCAGATTCTCCAAACTTTAACTCTTGCAAGGTTCGTGTACTGTTTTCATTGTTTCTTGTACGCTCGTCATGGAAATTATAAAACTTCTGCAACTTCATCCCAGCAATAATCTTAGTATTCTTATATTATCTTGCTTTTGGAGAAAAATAAAATAAGAGCTGTTATTAGGGTGATGACTGTGAATTGAAGTGATGAAGTCTACAAAGAGTAATTGAATGCAAATGCATATGATGTTGCTTTGGCTTTGCAGTGATGAGCAACCGACTTATCGTATTTCCTAGTTCATGAACTGATATTTTGTCTATGGTAATATTCTAATTTGAAATGGTAAACAGATTTGGGAGTTTGAAGAAGCTCACCAGCGCTGGCTTCCAGTTATTGAACTTGGTTCACCGGAGGATAAGGGGGAGAGAGTACATGCTGTAGCATGGGCTCCTAACATTGGCAGGTTAGCCCCATCTTGAGCGAACACGACAAGCCCATCCCGCTACCACTCATAACTCCTTTGGCCTCTTTACAATCCTTGCTCCAAGTCGGAAACCTTCTTTAATCTTTGCTCGATGAAATATTTCAATTTGCTCTCCCTGAAACCAGTATGGGAAGATTTCTCCCAATAGCTTCTTCACTAACATGTACATCATTGCTTGATGGAGGACAAGCTTCAAGTATATGTCTTGACATAATGCTCGACTTGAACTTGCATGCCTTGATAGTGAAGTTGAACCTAAGGGTAATTGAGATGGCTTTGTGTTGGGATGGGCTTGGAAAGAGCATGTCAATTGGGTAGATAATCATATTTTTGCTATGCTCATATCTAGATGCATTATTTCATTATTGATTGTTTGTGTTTGTCCTGACAATCTGTTGTTTTACCACATTGTCATGCTCTTGCAACAATTTTCAGACCATATGAGATGATAGCAGTTGCAACCTGCAAAGGCATTGCAGTGTGGCGTGTAGGCTTCAACCTTGAATCTGACGGCAGACTGTCAACAGAGAATGTTGCTGTACTTCCCGGCCACAATGGGGAGGTATGAACGAGAAACATGTTGCCTGAAATTGTGCTTCTTGTGTTTACGTGTCCTTTACAAGAACATGGTAGTATTTTCAGCTCACTTGCATTTCACATCCGACTAGGTATGGCAGTTGGAATGGGATATGGGCGGTATGACGCTTGCATCAACCGGAGTGGATGGCATGGTTAAGCTATGGCAAGCCAACTTAAATGGAGTTTGGCATGAGCAGGCCGTGCTTGACTGCAATGGGTCACACCAGTAAGGGCTGTTCGCAACAAATAGGATCCCAAATTGTCAGCACAAAGCCAACTTAAATGCCTTAATAGCTCTTCAACATGAAGATAGGATCCCAAATTGTTGTTGCTATCTGATCACAATTCTGCAAGGTTTCTTTCTGCATGGTTGGCTTTGCCCGAACAAAACTAGGTTCCTCAACCATGAATGCATGATGTACCTGTTATCCTTATCTTGTTGATGATGTAGCTGTTCTTTATGGCCATGTGACTGAAAAAAAAAATGGTTCACAGTTGATGATGTGTTTGTTCTCTTGTAAACAATTTAGCCTGCTGACTAACTTTATTTTATTCAACTGTCAACAAATCAGTTCACAGTTTCCTTGAAATAGTGTCCGTTGTCGTATACACCACACATGAAATATAACCCAAGAAATTGGGATATGGACAATGAGCTATGAGTAAGATCAATTTTACATTTCTGTTAGATAATAAATGTCATCAATCAGTTTTGAATATAAACAAGTACTACTCCCTCTGTTCATAAATAGTTTTGAGTATAACATGTTTTAACTTTTTTGAGACTCAGATGTGGTATATAGGTAGTATATAGACGAAAATGCCTGATGGCGAGCTGCATGGAGCTCGGTATCTGGGCCGCCAACATGCTTCGTGATCAGGTCATAATCATATTTATTACATGTATTCAGCTTGTCAGTTATTTATTTTATGCCGTATTCCGCAACAGTACAAAGTGCAGTGCACCTCTGCAAGTCTACACGGAAGCTCATCCAGCGTCCTCGTTGTACATGCACAGCATATGCATCACGTGCCAACCAGTGCGGCGATGGGCTTTGGTGTGCAAGCACACCACACATAGAAAAAGCTCTACATCTCACCCACACATTGAACCTAGCGTGACGAGCTCATGCCTCATGGTGCATATTTATTTGTTTTTTAGTGGATGGTGCATAATCACTTATGTGAGTTGATTCATCAACATGGTACGTGCATTAACTGCACTTTCCTTTGATTTTTTTTTTTTTGGAAATTTTCCTTTAGAATTTGTTTGGATAGTTGACTAAGAAAACTTTTTGGACTTTTTGATATGATCAGGATGATCTGCGTAGAAAATAGGAAAATAATCAGCATAGCACCCAAAATATAATTTTTTCATGAGCGAGCAATTTATATCTTTGTTTTTTATACACGTGTAAAACTAACAAATATTGTTTGCAATTCACTATTCAGCGGGCGCCCATGTGTAAAATTGCAAATTCCATGTTGACCGGTTGCTCCATTTGTATCAGACGAAAGTATCTCAGTGCATTTCGAGATTTGGTGCCGCCGGTGGCGCTCAGCTAAAATCATCGTCCTCTAAATAACTAGTAAATTACAAAAAGAAAAGTAAATTTCAGATAGTATTTGTCACATGACTATACTATATGATAAGTAGTCATATTCAAACTAGAAACATACATGTAAAATTCATTTTCCCAAATATGCACGAGAGTGAACAAAAATCAAATGGCTGATTCGAGGAACCATCATGAGACTAGTACCATGAACCGTACGTATAAAATGTATGTATAGTGAAAAATAATAATATTAGTCATGCATTTTATAATTTTGCGTTGCGTACATTTACAAAAGGTTCAACATATATTTACAAAAAATGTTCATTGTATTCTTTTTAAAAACTCAACCGCACATTTAAAAAATGTAAGCCATGTATCTAGAAATTGTTTAGATTGTATTTTTAAAAGTGTTCTTTGTGTATTTTAGTAATATGTGACCAAATTTTCAAAATTGCATGATTTTCTATAAAATGTGAATATTTTTATTCTTGCTATACATGACCTTTTTTCACTTCTTTATATATAAGACTAATTATTTGTCTTTCAAAAAATATATGCAGGAAAGAAGTTTTTTCATGCACATTTTTTCTTTTGAATCGTCCACACATACAGTGTAGTCTGCTACAGAAATAGAAACATCGCCAACTAAAAAAAAGAAACAACTAATGGTGTGCTGTATTTGTTTTACCATCATATAGGTGTTGACTAGACAATTAGTGTGCCAGCCAAGCAGATGTACAGCGCGGCAAAGAGCATCAAAATGTAAGCGAGCCGTTCCTACCATCTTAAATGCGGCCCACAGTCATACAATACACCGGCGGCCCATGTAGAAAGCTAAGACACTATCCCACGGCATCTCTGTATTTCATACTAACTAGCGCCGGTATAAAACTGAAAATGCACGATACACATATCCTAAAGAGCGAGCAGATGGCTGAGATTCCGAGCCTCATGACGCTCGTCCTCCATGTTAAATGGAATCGAGAAACAAATAAGAGAGACAACAAATGATTCAACTGTCTCCTTTCCATTGACGATGATGTCTTATATAGGATTACAAAAGGTGCCTCCAAGGGGTGTCTGTACAAAGGGACATGAGCAACCGACATGCCAAAAGTAACTGTCTTGGTAATTAAGAAAAGCAAGGATTAACATAATTAATTAATCATAACACTCCCCCTAATCCATGCTTGTTTGTGTAAGCATCATCATCTTGAAAAAGCTCCTCTAAAAACCATGTGGGAAAAATATGAGGAGATAGGTGTTTGATATATTGCTAAAACTCCTTCAAACCCAGTGGAAAAATAAGGAGAAAAATGATGCAACATATAATGGTTATTGCCTCTTTTAACTCAATACGAGAAAACTCATAGAATTAAGAGGTCAATAAATATGTTGTACATACTTTCCTAAAAACCCCAATGGGGAAAACTGAAAGTATGACATATGATCTCGTGTTGATAGTACCTCATTAAAAACCTTCATGAAAACCTATATAGTAACTCATGGAGGGAAAAAGAGTATAATATGATGCATTGAACAGGAACAATTTAGGAAGATACTCCTCCTGATTCTTGCAAATTTCGAAGCCGGTCGGCACATACCAATTCCATGAACATGTTTGTGGAATGTAAAAGTTGGTAGAGATTCCGTGACCAAATCAGTCACATGATTTGATTTGCAAGAAATGCAATATAGCGATATTGCTTATTATGTAACCTGTTTGCATCCGGGCAACACAAGCAACATTATCTTTGAGATAATGGTTGGTGGATGTAGCCATGAGGTCTGTTTCGAAGACTCTTCGTGAGAGAGCTACCATAGCTAGTATGAACACTAAGCTTGTCTACGATCTGACATAGTGGGGATCAGATCGATGTATCCAATAATATCGGTGCTCACATTTCTGTGAAACTAAAAACCGAGGACAAGATGTTTGATGCGCCTTGGAGATATCGAAAGATATTCTTCCCAACCAATTGTGTTTGGTGGATCCAATGGCATTATGGAACGTTGAGTCCCAATATCTCATTTCCACCATCTCTTGGTCTAAATAGATCTTTCCCTACGTCTAGAGAATGAACTACCATGAGAGTTATCGATGGATAAGATTTTTCCACAATGAATTTCTCCAATATATTTTGGATATAGACAACATAGTATACCATAATGTATGAATGAAGGTGCTCAAGTGTAGTAACGAGCGGTATTTTGATTTACCCAAATCCTTCATTTGAAACTCCGTCATTTAGATGATTACATGCGTCGTCATTGGAGACCCACAAACATGGATAATCATCATTGTAGGAGTAATCCTTGTGTATAAGGAACTCCCTACGTCAGTTGTACCATATATACCGACAACAATAAGTCGTATGGTGACTTACTGATTTTTACACAATGTATGTTGCATTTTGCATTTCGATTCAGAAGTGAGATTCCATTGAGAATCAATCATATATGTCTGAATCTAGTGATCCACATGAATATGTGATTACTACATCTATCAACTGCGCAGATAGATGATTTTATACCGCCAATGATATAAGTTATCAGAAAGAGATTCCACCTCTAGAGAATAGTTGGGTATCTGCGTGAACCCTTGTGCTACAATACTTGCTCTTTGTTTCACCACCTCGTTGTTCTCAATTCTGTTTCCAGAAGAAAACTGGTGTAGGTATTGCTTATGAATACCTTTCCATTATTGAGCAAGATCATTTCTACATAGATTATACCCTTTGCTTGAGTTCGGTCCGAATGTTGTTCACACTTTGCCATGGCCATGGTCTTTGGATCCGAATCATGTGAAAGGTTTTGCAATCTAGTTGAAAAATGTATGTCGACAATTGTAGACTTCTGGTTATATGATTCTCCAGAACCTATATATCAATATATAGTTGATGGAAACATCGTTACCCATGGTGATTACTCGCGTTTTCCCAATGCGATTGAGTCGGGTATTCCGATGTCCCGGTCATTGTGTGCACTATGACCAGGGTTGGTGGAGGTTTCCCATCCACTGGGTGTACTACCCATTAGGTGTCTGTCAACGTGAAGTTGACTTGCATTTACTGATTCATAGGCCTTGATATCCTTGCTTGCAAAGAAACTGAATCCTAATGTACTTTTGCCATACATCTCCCCGTGTTGCATCGAACGGGGAGTGGAGTGGTTTTTGTTGGTACCTCCACTCTTTCAGGCGTAATTTTGTAGGATTGTAGGATTGTGTGACACCATTATATTCAGTAAATGAGTCTGGCAGGTTATTTGCAATGTGTTGCAAATCTTCTGAACGCATGGTTTAGATCTTTGAGTACGTGGATTTGAGGCAGAAATGTGTTGAACATTCCACTAATTTCCAGGCATTCTTTATGGTACTTGAATTCTCCCCCTAATGCCTGGAAATATTCCTCATTGAATCAGCATACTGGCCTTGAATAACTCCCCATGTGAGGGGTTTGAGGTATTGACGGTAATACAATTATTCCTCACATAGATCCCAACTATATGTTGAGGGGCCAATGATGTATGCCGGGTGGTGATATCGGTATGCAACCGAATTACCGCAGATGGAAAATACTTGGTAGATTTCCACGTATCAAAGATAAAGGGGAATAATATTATGCAGTTCGGTCAGGAGCGTGTAAAACTGCATGACTCCAACGTAAAGTTGGTAAGTTGCAATTTCAAAGTAAAGATCATGCAATGAGCTTAATTCTTTGGATAGGATTCTACCAAACCATTTTGAGTCTAGACAAATAGGACAAATTGCTAAACTTCAATCCAAGGGCCATAGAGAAGGCACTCAAGGAGAATTCGGCAATGTTATCCATTCGATTTGCTTGAAATCGATGTCAGGATAATGAGCCAATGGTTTCATGTGGATAAATCACACTTGAGACAATCGTATAGATATGTCTTTTAGAACCATGGAATACCTGAATGGTCTAGTCAATGGATGGGAAGAGCCACTTACCTCGACTTGATGCATTCAAGGAGTCTGAGCGGTTCAGCGTAGACTTTAAGGTGCGCGAGCCTTAAAATTAGCTTCCCTGTGTCACATGCAGTGCACACAAAATACAAATACTGTTAGAATTTAGCATCATAATAACCATAAAAATATTGGAATTGCTGATAGTTCCGATTTCAACCCAATGTCTCGATGACCAAGGCGAGTATGCCAAGTTTGTCATGTACAAGACATTTTGGAAAACTATCTTGGGCGCAACGTGTGCTACGGGTTGTGTAGTATGTGTATTACAATCTAGATGATACATAGAGAATGTGCTTGCCATATCCGTTGCATATGGTAAAGAGAAGTTAGTCCTCTTTGTTGTCATCATAAGTTTCGCTATGGAAACTATTTTGACAAACACCTCTATAGTTTAGTAGGGTATGAGTTAAACCAGGAGCAATGAAGCATCCTGACATTACGCGAGTACCCAGAGGGGTAGTAAATATGACTCGAGTTGAGCCAGCAAATACCTCATCGCGTCTAGCGATTTTAAAATATCTCCTTTCTCTCAACGAGAGTGGAAACATTGGACTTCCCTGACTATAGAGTTTGTGGTGCATATGTCCACAGGGCACATATCATCTTTCATTGGATTAACTCCCGTAGAAATCTATATATAGACATGAAGATTCTCAATATGAAAATCACTGTCAGATATATATAATACATATAAATTTATTTGTCCCAAAGTGCTGATACAATATACTGTGATATACAATATATGATGACAACAATACTTATGTTGTTGATACAACATCATAAATGGACATAAATAAATATTGACCACTCAAGAGATTGAGAGACTACTCGTAGTCTCCAAACATGTCGGTTGAGGCATCTTCTACCTTCATGTTCTCTTCCTCATAGGGTCCCGTGACACCTGGTGATGTCGGGTTGAAAGTCGAAGTGAGCTTCAAACCTTTGCCCTTGAGTTCATTGTATCCCAGGAACAGAAGTGAATCCTGGATTGCGCATATTATCCCACGGGATACAAGAGCGATCATGATGTCCATGACCCAGATAGGGCAGTGGTGGCCATTGACGGCGAATGCCTCAAATTCTATAGCCATATGTTACCTCTATGGGTAAACCAGAGATAATTAATTTACATTGAGTAAATTAAAGATCATCATGGTTGATGTTGTCAGGAACTTAGCAAAATTAATGGATATTTTAAAAAGTTGCCTTGAAACCATTAATGTGAATCTCAAATTGTTAAGTATGACACCTTGAAGATAATCTCTAAAATGGAGTAGATCTCGCAGCACTAGGGAGTATAATCTGATGAAATCAGTAGATACTCACTCGTAATGCCTTATGTCATGACTTACAAAAATGTGTGGGAGAGCACTTTGTAAAGCAATCATAATGTCGAAATGACAAAATCTAGGCTTTATCAATAGTCATCGATAATCTGCATATGCAGTAGATCTATATGACTACCTTGTGGTCTCAAGCATCAAGTTGAAGAAATCACTTTGAATTTTGCATTTGCATTTGCAAGAAATTGAAAATCTCAATTGCAAATAGATGTATTAATATCGACATATAGCGAACATGGAGATACATACATTCCGGGATACATCGTACTCAACGGATAGACAATACTTCAGAGGTACTGAATTTATCTTGCAAGAGATTTGAAATCTCTATTACAAATAGATGTAATTAATCTCAACACGTGATAAACATGGAAATATATTACATCAACTTAAGATCTGGAATACAATTCAGTACTCAACAGAAATACACTACTATTGTAATGAATAGTCATGATGTTGCAAACTTGATGCTCAAGTGAGAAACTTGAATTGCATAGACCCCAAATTATATGAGATGATCTTGTATCAAGTTGCAAGATAATTCAGCAAAGTGAATTAATATTTTGTGAAAAGAAATGATCACAATCGCATTGAGATTGTTTTGTGAAAGAAAAAAATATCAATCTCATATCAATATTGTTGTGCGAGAAAATTTAATCTCATTCGCAAAACAATGTCGTTGTAATGATAAGACATGTTATAGGATTGCTATAAAAGCAAACACATTGAACATGCTACATATAACAACCACACATTTTCTAGAATGTTAAAACTCAACAGAAAGGGCTGAAATGCAAAGTCCAAGAAGCTAGATTGCTCGATTGCAAAATGCAGTAAAGCGTAAAGCTAAACAACAAAGATCCGTAAGACCGAGGATTGAACCACAATTTACTTGGACCTATTTAGTACTAAGATAAAGTCAAAGGACTAAATCATGAAATGGTTGGAAGGATAAGAATTTCCCAATTTCTCTCCTGAGCGGTTCCTCCAGACGCCGCCGTTCGCATCACGAAGATGCACGCAATGAACGCGGGGCGAGCGCATCCACGGCCTCGCTGCTGGCCACGGCACGAGTGGGCGCGACCATGGCTTGGCGTAGGGACCCGTCTATGGGCGGCCGAGCGGAGGCGCTTGGCGTGGCACGACCGGGTGGCCGGGGCGCTTAGCGCGGCGCGGCCAGCGTTGTGAGGGCGGGAACGCAAGCACCGGAGACCGCCTCTTGGCTCAGTACTGTATTTAACAAGTTAAAACATGAATGAAATTACGGCTAGAAAAACTGCTAGGTGACTTATCTGTTGATATGTTTCAATCAACGAAGCAAACAAGCAAACACAGTAATAGCCGCTGGTTGCCTAAATTTCCATCCATACGCACATGGTCACATATGGCAGGAAATCTAGTCAATCGAGAAGATAAGGCGAGAGAAAGAGGAGGGGGGATCCCAAACAACTCGATCCCCAATCCTCACGGGACTGAACAGGCGGAGACTCCCACGGATGGCCGACCGGCCGCATCATTGAATAGCGACGAGGCTCTTCTCGTCGAGGCCAAGGGCCACGGCCGCATCGCGCCCTCAGGCCGATGCATCGCACGGCAGGGATTGCCATCGACAGTCATGCCGGGGAGTGGCTTCACCGGGGACGGAGGCGAGCTCCGAGCGGCGCAGCGGTGGAGAGGCCGAGATCGGCCGCTGACCAAATCCCGACGCGGCGAGGGTGGAGAAGTGGCCGGCAGGTGCGGCGCCCCAACATCGATGGCGCACGGCTGCTCAAGCCCTCGACCATCTTCGGCTGTGGCGGAGTGAGTCCATGCGCGATCCACGCCGCCGTCGGAGGCGGAGCCCAGAGGTGGAGGCGGGGCCGGGCGCAGCCACAGCCTGGTGCGAGCGGGCATGGCCAGCCACAACGTGGGCGGGCGCAGCCGCAGTCTGGCACGCGCAGGAAGGCAGTCGCGCGGAGCGCACGATGCGGCGCAGCGCGGGCGACGGCCGGAACGTCGCGTCGCGCGGCGTGCAGCCGTAGTCACCGTCGGTTTTCTCGGTGGCCTTTGCTCTTCGTAGAGACTCGTGACTGATAAAGTGTTAAATGGAATCGAGAAACAAACAAGAGAGACAACAAATGATTCAACTGTCTCCTTTTCATTGACGATGATGTCTTATATAGGATTACAAAGGGTGCCTCCAAGGGGTGTCTGTACAAAGGGACATGAGCAACCGACATGCCAAAAGTAACTGCCTTGGTAATTAAGAAAAGCAAGGATTAACATAATTAATTAATCATAACACTCCAAAACACCTCTCTCGTATATAGACACGTTTTACTATGTTTACTCACTCATCATTTGAATCCGCATCTTATAATACTATTATATTTATGAACAAAACGAGTAGTAGGTATATTGGCCCGTAGGTTGAGCCCACGTTGGTCCTTGAATAGTACTATTATCCATCCATTCTAGGATGGATTGCATATCGTGTTCTATAACTCTAATGAACGGACCCAAACGATGATTTTGTCCGTTTTTCGTCCGTTTGTGTCGTTCATCGGTCTGTTCCTGTCCACTTTTTTAAATGGGTCAGTATATGCATCCAACGAAAAGTAAGTGAACAACAACACTGTGGTAATATAATAATGAGAGAATGGTGAGTGGGGTGGCGCATCGAATTAAATAAGAAGACAGTTGTGGGTGGATGACTGTGTGACAAATAGGCCAGGCCGGCCAGATGCGAACACAAAGAAGGCGCGCACGCATCCGCTTCGTGTCCATGTCGACGCATCTCAATCCCAAATTTAAGCGGACATGTTGGAAATGAGTCCACACGTTGGACCATCATTTTTGTCAACGTAGATCCAAACAAACGACGACGGACAAAATAAATCGTCTCACTGAAGTTGCCGTAACACTGATTGGAAGCTACCAATGCGACTGGCACCAACCACAAGTTTATGCTACTGTTTGTGTTTGATATTATCCTTATCTGGTTGATGATGTAGACGTTCTTTATGGCCATGTGATGAAAAAAAATGGTTCACACTTGATGATATATCTATTCTCTTGTAAAAGATTTAGCCTGCTGACTAACTTTGTTTTTCTTCAACTGTCAACAAATCAGTTCACAGTTTCCTTGGAATAGTGTTCGTTGTCGTACCGCATATGAAATATGAAATATAACCCAAGAAATTGGGATGTGGAAAATCAGCTATGAGTAAGATCAATTTTGCATTTCACTTAGATAATAAATGTCATCAATCAATTTCAAATATAAACAAGTACTACTACCTCTGTGAAAGGACGTGGATGTCGCCTAAAGGGGGGGGTGAATAGGCGCTTTAAAATAATTACGGTTTAGGCTTGAACAAATGCGGAATAAAACTAACGTTTAATTTGTCAAGCACAAAACCTACAACAACTAGGCTCACCTATGTGCACCAACAACTTATGCTAAGCAAGATAAACAACTAAGTAATAGCAAAATATATGATAATAAACAATATGGCTATCACAAAGTAAAGTGCATAAGTAAAGGGTTCGGCTAAGAGATAACCGAGGCACGTGGAGACGATGATGTATCCCGAAGTTCACACCCTTGCGGATGCTAATCTCCGTTGGAGCGGTGTGGAGTCACAATGCTCCTCAAGATGCCACTAAGGCCAACGTAATTTTCTCACGCTCTCGCACAATGCAAGATGCCGTGATTCCACTAAGGGACCCTTGAGGGCGGTCACCGAACCTGTACAAATGGCAAACCTTGGGGGCGGTCACCGATACCCGTACAAATTGCTCGGGGCAATCTTCACAACCTAATTGGAGACCCCGACGCTTGCCCGGAGCTTTACACCATAATGATTGAGCTCCGAGACACCACCAAGCTTTTAGGACGCCAAAGCATCCATGAAGAACAATATCTAGGGTACTAAGTACCAAAGGTAATAAGCTTCTCAAACTTCACTTCCACGTATCACCGTGGAGAACTCAAACGATGCAACTAATACAATGGCAAGGGCACACGGACTGACCAAGTCCTTCTCTCCCAAATCCCACCAAAGCAACTAATGCTAGGGAGGAAAATGAGAGGAAGAATGAAGAAGAAAACGAAGAACTCCAAGAACTAGACCCAAGGGGTTCCCCTCACTCAGAGGAGAAAGTGATTGGTGAAAATGTGGATCTAGATCTCCTCTCTCTTTTCCCTCAAGAACTAGCAAGAATCGTTGGAGGGATTGAGAGTTAGCAAGCTCGAAGAAGGTCAACAATGGAGGAAGAACACGAGCTAAAGAGATAAGGTTCAATGGGGAAGAAGACCCCCTTTTATAGGTGGGGGAAAATCCAACCGTTAAGCCTCACAGCCCGCACAGAGCGGTACTACCGCCCATGGAGCGGTACTACCGCTCGGTAGGTTCACCAACCATGCTGAGGCCAAAAAGTATGCAAAAAACAGTCCGACGGAGCGGTACTACCGCTCGTGGAGCGGTACTACCGCTAGGGAGCGGTATTAAAAAATTACTACCGCTAGGGAGCGGTAGTAAAAAATTACTACCGCTCTGGGGCGGTACTACCTCTCCGGGGGCGGTACTACCGCTACAGGAGCGGTACTACCGCTGGCACGAGGAGCGGTACTACCGGTGGATACTGAAACTGCTGTAACTTTCGCATACGGACTCCGAATTCAACGAAACCAAGTTTGTTGGAAAGCTAACGACATGGGCTAAGACAATCTTGATAGAAATATCAATAAGAAGCAAGTGAGAAAAGTCCCATAATAAAATGACGAGAACCCTTCTTCGAATAAGACCGGTAAAAACTCCCAACATCGAAAACATCATAGAAGATGCATATGGACTCCGTTTTCGATGAACTCGAGCTTGTCATGAAGATGAACATAAGATCTAAAACTCACAAAGAGAAACACCAAACAAGAACCAAGAAGTATGATGCAAGGATGCAAATGGTTTGAGCTCTCACCGAACGACACGATCAAGCTACTCACTTGAGAGCCCCCCTTGACAGTACGACAATCTATCCTAAAACAGAAAACCTATCAAGGACAAACCTATACCTTGCACCTTGTCCTCTTGAGCTAGATGACGATGATCTTGGCTTCCTCAAGATGGACCACATTTCTTGCTTGCGTTGACTTGATGAAGACTAGTTGATTGCTCGCCCATACACACTCTAGGTGAGCCGCTCTTCAGCATATCTTCACAAGTCCATTGCCACCATCCTCCACCACTTGATGTCATCCTCCATGGGTTGTATGAGATCTTCCTCTTGACGCAAGCGCATGGAAACACACCTAACCCCACATAGGACTCTCACGAACACCATGGGTTAGTACACAAATACGTAATGGACAATGCTTACCATACCATGGGATCACTTCATCCCTTTCGGTACATCTTGTACGCTTTGTGTGTTGATCATCTTGATTTACTCTTTGTATGACGATCTTGATCAACCTTGTGTCTCTATGACCATTCTTTGGATAATACCTTGAATACCACCTTGATCATCATATAAACTCCTTGAACCCAACAGATGGACTTCAAGAAGTGCCTATGGACAAATCCTATAAATATAACTTAAGGCAACCATTAGTCCATTGGAATTGTCATCAATTACTAAAACCACATATGGGAGATATATGCTCTAACAATCTCCCCCATTTTGGTAATTGATGACAACCACTTCAAGAGAGTTTATATAAGGAAATAAACATAACCAAGCGCACACATACAAAGCAATAATGCATGCGTGCAAGATGTAAATGCTTACGCAATAAAAGCAAAACCCTCTAAACATATCCAAAGTAAACTCTCAAAACTTCTCCCCCATTGGCATCGATTGCCCAAATGGACGAAAAGTTTAGAAAGCCAATATATTTGGTGGTCCTCCAAAAAGTGTGTACTTCTCAGCAAATGAGTGCAAACAAATACACAAATACAATGATAGGTAGTTGGAGGAAAACAAACTATATTGAGGACCCAAAAATTGCAAATAAAAGGATCGTATGCCACAAAGACATACAAAAATAGAGGCAAGCAATCAAAAGATACCAGATGGAACAAACAACCATATGGTCCTTCGAACCACATGAATAAAAGATATTATGATAAAGGCAACAAAGTGTTTTATCAAAACTAGAGAAGCTCCCCATGATTTGTGCACTAATAAGAGAATTTTGTATTTGATACAAGTGCACAAAATAGTATCGTTGCTCCCCCAAAATTAATAAAAACACACAACGAGTGCAAGATAAATGAGATGATAAGCATATCACTTGCACAAAACAAATGGTTGAGCAACATGTAAAAGAAGCAACTGAAGAATAGGCTCAACCAAAATAGTGTGTGTGAGTCATGGCAAAGCACTTGAGAAGACTAAGATAAGGATGAGCATTACTCATCAACATAGTCTTGATGAAATGAGACACAAAGTGCAAGACATATAATTCCCCCCCACACACATACTAGAAAATGGGTTCACAAGCTTACTAATAAACAAAATAAGAACCAACGCTTGTGACAACCCATGGTGAAGATAGGAAATAAGAACCTTGTCAAGAGGAGGGATACCAATCAAAATGGCAAAACCCTCATCAAGACAAGCATGAGGAAAAATAATCTTCACGGCCAAAGAGTGCATCAAGATGTAGGAAAATAAGATACGCACTCAAGACAAATCCTTTCATGAAGCCACCAAAAACTGAAAAAGGAAATGCAACGGTGGACGTGAAAGAAAAGAGGATATCAATTAGATATGTAACTTCTCTCATGTGTAAAAGATTCTAAGTAGAAGACAATCATGATGATATATATCCACAAAGAAGGATGTACACACGAAATGGTTACAAGAAGGAACAATCAAGATATCCAAAAGGAAGTCATAAATATATAAATAAGATCTTTGCTTGGAAGCATAGCACATGGCCTAATATTTTCTTATTGTACAATATGAACTTCCAACATACGAACATCAAAGACATCCCAACTAGCAATAAGACATCATCGTTCGGATGCTTTGAGAAAGGAAACAAGTACTACAAGAACGAATCAAGAGATTCATGCCATGATGCAACCTGGAAAAGAAAAGACAGGTTTGGGCCTTTGCAAGAAATGAATGCATGAAGTAGATACTTGTTACCGAGACAACATTGGATTGATGTAGTAGATAGTTGTTCGTTGATCATCCTAACTTGGCTCCAATAACCACATGGTCTAAACACCTTCCTTATTGGTGAGCCGAGCATCCAACGCATCTCCAATTGTTCCTGAAACAACAAAACAAACAAAATGGTGCCCAAGCTCATTGGGACCAAAGAGTTAGAAAACCAACAATACATAGGAAAAACTCCACATAAATATGTGCACATATATATGAATTTGAATTTCATGCACACTTTAGCCAAATTATGACAAGGTGGAGTTTCCCCTATATATTGGGTCAAAGAAAGAAAGCAAGCAAAAGAAGCTATATATAGTAAATATGCATGCTCAAGGCTTTCAAGAATCAACTCAACACAAAGTTGATAATACACCAAAAGACAAGGTATCAAGTGATAATAAGATACCAAACGAAAAACTATCACTTGAATGATATCAATTAATAGATACCTCAAGGAATGAGATATCCATTTACACATGCCAAATAAAAATAAACAAGATACCAATTGAAGGAAAACAAACACGAGGTATCTAGTTTCCAAAAGAGAGCTAGGTTCCAACAAACCAAACCCTCAATAAATTTTTATGATGCCACAAAGCATCATAAAGAGCAAGACTTGCCTCCCATCAGCGCACACTTGACGGGGATCAAAAGATTTTATGATGGGCGAATAAAGAGAGTGTTCTAAAGAAAATAGGATAGCTCCCCCAAGGGATGTGCATTATATAGAATTTGCATTTAAATACAAAATGCACAAGATGGGATCATCACTTTATCTATATCTATAAAAACATTAGACATGTTAAAATAGATCGACAAGAGGCAAGGAAGACAAACGAAACACAAAATCCAATGTAAAGACGATTAGCAATTCCTACCACATGATGGGAATACCAATTGTCAAGGACAAGAAGTATTTTGGAAATGATACTCATTGGTAGATCGTAAATATATCCAAGATCATCTTTACCCATAAAACGCAAGCAAATGACACTTGTAGAGCAAACATGCCACCTAGGAACAAGATAATTACAATATCAACACTAAGTGGCAATACCTCAAATATACACATTCTCTAGGCTTGTAATATGCACATAGCATATTACTCCCCCATAATGTGATAACCCAACAATATTAACAAGTGGCAAATTAAAACCAACAAGAGATAATTAATGGACCATATAGAATTTGAATTTCTCATGAGTAATACATACCACATAGAAACTAGATAATCTTGAAATATCAATCATAAGTGGTATTCCCCATGTATACACATTTATAGGATTGTGAGGTGTGCAAAGCACATCACTCCCCCACAATGGGATAATCCATTAATCTCTCACAAGAGCCAACAAAGATACAAACAAGATGCAAAAAGGCCCAATACAAGACTCACATGTACATGATATGCAAACCAACATACACATACTCGATTACTCAACATAAGCAAGTTGGAAGAACAACATGTACAAACACATGCAAGGTACAAAACCACAACATGCAAAGGGGCAAGCAACTAACAATGTAAATAGTTTAAGTACAAGTTACCGTAAGGAGGCACATTGGATATAAGATAGAAACTCGATAATCCAAATGACTTGGCTTGAGAAAATATGAATGACGAAGACCCCTTAATCCTTCATTATGTATCCAAGTCTCTAATATCCTCCACAAACACCTATTGATAAAGTTTGATCTTGTTGGTACCCAACCACGTTGGGTCCTAAGAGGTTAGTCACAATAGGCTTGGCAACCCAAATGCTACTTTTCTTGACACCACTTTGAGTACCAACAAACTTGGCAAACACATTGCCAACCTTATCCTTCCCAAGTGAATAGATATCATCAATAATGATTGGGTTGGATAAATTACCTCTTGTGCAAGAAGAAGCGAAGTGACCCTTCTCACGACATAAGTAGCAACATCTACCCTTTAATTTCTTCCCTATTGATTTCTCAACATGAGGAGTGTTGGCTTGGGTCTTCTTGGGAAGGGGACTTTCTTCAACTTGTAGTTGAGTATGTGCGTGCACTTGTGGCCTCTTTCCTTGTTGCTTGTGACTTTGGGGCTTCTTCTTTAGTGTGCAATCTTTAGTGTGCAAGATCTAACATGGTGCCCTTCAATTTTGCACTTGAAGCAAATAATCTTGGCTGAATTTTGACTTGTTCTTGGCCCTTCTTCTTGAAGCTTTTGGACTTATTGTTCTTGTTGGAGTTGAATCCAAGTCCATATTTGTCATTTGGGGATTTTTGCCCACATAAGACATTGTTGAGTGTGGACATTCCTTCATGACTCTTTTCCAAGTCTTTCTTAAAGGAAGTGACTTTGGCCTTGAGCTCTTTGATTTCCTCTACATGGTTAGTATCAACACAAGTACTAGAGGAAGTATAAGATTCATTGTTAGAGCAACAAGGCATGGAAAGTAATTCATCACAAGATGTAGCAACATTGTGAGTAGATGAATTACGAGGACTAGCACATGGCAATATAGCCTTTTGACTAGAAGTAGTGCTAATGTCCACATGAGGCTCACTTGATGTTACCTTGGTAGTAATAGCCTCATGAGCTAATTTTAGCACATTATGGGATACTAGAAGACCATCATGAGAGCTTGTGAGCATTACATGACTTTTTTCCAATTTCCCATAATTGCTAGATAGCAACTCGAGTTGAGCCCTTAGCTCAACATTCTCCTTTAAAATGGATGCTTCACAAGAAGTAGAATTAGTAGCACAAGCATTATTATTAACAATAAGAGGAGAAGGCAACTTGGCAATCTCTTTAGCATATGAAGCTTCAAGTTGAGCATGAGACTCGGTGAGTTCGATGAGTGAACTCTTAATAGCCTTTGAGCCATTTTCGAGGTGCTCATAGTCCTCAACGAGTTTAGCATGTGCAACTTCAAGCTTATCGTTTTTAGTTCTAAAATCATTAGCCACCTCGAGAGCTCTATCATGGGATTCCTTTAATCTAGATAATTCTATAGCAAAGGTTCCCTCAAGAGATTCCTTGGTGGTTTGTTCATTTTCAAGAGCTTGAGATAGCTCCGCGATCTCGTTAGCGTATTCACACTCATGTCCTTCCATTGTCTCAATGGTGGCCTCATGCTCCTCGAGATGAGCTTCCAACTCCTCAATGTATTTCTTGCCCTTAGTGGCAATAGACATGATTTCCAAGAAGTTGGAACAAGCAAGTTTATTCTTATAAAGAGATTTAAAAATCATTTCACCCTTAATTTTTAAGGATGCAATATTATCACTCTCTTCATCATTATTATCATCCCCATTATCATCAACATCATCATCATGAGATATATTGGGATTCAAAGTAGGAGATACCTTTGAAGCCTCAGCCATAAGGCAAAAGTGAGTCAGAATAGATGATGATGTAGGATCCCTTGAAGCATCATTCAAGGCCACATCTTGTTCCATGGAGTGATGAATTTCCTCTACATTGTTAGCACAACAACTCGAGGAAATATATACATTTTTATCATGGCAACAAGATATAGGAAGCATATCATCATGAGATTTAGTCAAGCAGTTTTTACATGATATGCAAGGACTATCAACACAAGCATGTAAAACATTTAGAGTGCTCGAAGTGTTAATGCCCAAAGATGAAGCCTTGCAATAATATAGTGATGAAGGATCATCAACAATAAACCCAGTATCATCGTTGCAATGATCACCACTACTCACCATATCATTACCTTGTGGCTATCCACACGTAGGTGAAGTAGATGAAGTTGAGAAGACCACACGACCGGAGCTGGAGGGAGAACAATCATTCACACAAATATTGGACATACCATATTTATCTTGAAGCTTTGTGCACAACTCATGACCATCCCGGAATGGCATGAGTTGAAATATAACTACATTGCTCAAACCATCAAAAAACACATTAGAAGCTTGAGCATTGAGATAAGAGTTTTTCTCATCCTCTAAAGATACATTTTGAGAATCCTTTGGAGGAGAAAATACCATATATACAATTTGCTCTAAATTTGGGTCCAAGACCCGAAAGTGATTAAGCAAGCGAATCCTAAACATCAAAATTTGTGCCATCGAAACTAAGAGTGTCAGTGAATCCTAAACCCCTAGTCGACATCCTTACTCTCTAGGTGGTTAAACCAAATAAAGAGAGACCTAGCTCTGATACCAATTGAAAGGACGTGGATGTCGCCTAGAGGGGGGGGGGGTGAATAGGCGCTTTAAAATAATTACGGTTTAGGCTTGAACAAATGCGGAATAAAACTAACGTTTAATTTGTCAAGCACAAAACCTACAACAACTAGGCTCACCTATGTGCACCAACAACTTATGCTAAGGAAGATAAACAACTAAGTGATAGCAAGATATATGACAATAAACAATATGGCTATCACAAAGTAAAGTGCATAAGTAAAGGGTTCGGGTAAGAGATAACCGAGGCACGCGGAGACGATGATGTATCCCGAAGTTCACACCCTTGCGGATGCTAATCTCCGTTGGAGCGGTGTGGAGGCACAATGCTCCCCAAGATTTCACTAAGGCCACCGTAATCTCCTCACGCTCTCGCACAATGCAAGATGTCGTGATTCCACTAAGGAACCCTTGAGGGCGGTCACCGAACCCGTACAAATGGCAAAACTTGGGGACGGTCACTGATACCCGTACAAAATGCTCGGGGCAATCTTCACAACCTAATTGGAGACCCCGACGCTTGCCCGGAGCTTTACACCACAATGATTGAGCTCCGAGACACCACCAAGCTTCTAGGACGCCAAAGCATCCACGAAGAACAATATCTAGGGTACTAAGTACCAAAGGTAATAAGCTTCTCAAAGTTCACTTCCACATATCACCGTGGAGAACTCAAACGATGCAACTAATGCAATGACAAGGGCACACGGAGTGCCCAAGTCCTTCTCTCCCAAATCCCACCAAAGCAACTAATGCTAGGGAGGAAAATGAGAGGAAGAACGAAGAAGAACACGAAGAACTCCAAGAACTGGACCCAAGGGGTTCCCCTCACTTAGAGGAGAAAATGATTAGTGGAAATGTGGATCTAGATCTCCTCTCTCTTTTCCCTCAAGAACTAGCAAGAATCATTGAAGGGATTGAGAGTTAGCAAGCTCGAAGAAGGTCAACAATGGGGGAAGAACACGAGCTAAAGAGCTAAGGTTCAATGCGAAGAAGACCCCCTTTTATAGGTGGGGGAAAATCCAACCGTTAAGCCTCACAACCCGCACAGAGCGGTATTACCGCCCATGGAGCGGTACTACCGCTCGGTAGGTTCACCAATCATGCTGAGGCCAAAAAGTATGCAAAAAACAGTTCGACGGAGCGGTACTACCGCTAGGGCGCGGTAGTAAAAAAATACTACCGCTCTGGGGGCGGTACTACCTCTCCGGGGGCGGTACTACCGCTACAGGAGCGGTACTACCGCTGGCACCAGGAGCGGTACTAACGGTGGATACTCAAACTGCTGTAACTTTCGCATACGGATTCCGAATTCAACGAAACCAAGTTTGTTGGAAATCTAACGACATGGGATAACAAAATATTGATAGAAATATCAATAAGAAGGAAGTGAGAGAAGTCCCACAATAAAATGGTGAGAACCCTTCTTCGAATAAGACCGGTAAAAACTCCCAACATCGAAAACATCATAGAAGATGCATATGGACTCCGTTTTCGATGAACTTGATCTTGTCATGAAGATGAACATAAGCTCTAAAACTTACAAAGAGAAGCACCAAACAAGAACCAAGAAGTATGATGCAAGGACGCAAATGGTTTGAGCTCTCAACGAATGACACGATCAAGCTACTCACTTGAGAGCCCCCTTGACAGTACGACAATCTATCCTAAAACAGAAAACCTATCAAGGGCAAACCTATACCTTGCACCTCGTCCTCTTGAGCTAGATGACGATGATCTTGGCTTCCTCAAGATGGACCACCTTTCTTGCTTGCGTTGACTTGATGAAGACTAGTTGATTGCTCCCCCATACACACTCTGGGTGAGCCGCTCTTCAGCATATCTTCACCAGTCCATTGTCACCATCCTCCACCACTTGATGTCATCCTCCATGGGTTGTATGAGATCTTCCTCTTGACGCAAGCCCATGGAAACACACCTAACCCCACATAGAACTCTCACGAAGACCATGGGTTAGTACACAAATACGTAATGGACAATGCTGAAGACTAGTTGATTGCTCCCCCATACAGACTGTGGGTGAGCCGCTCTTCAGCATATCTTCACAAGTCCATTGCCACCATCCTTCACCACTTGATGTCATCCTCCATGGGTTGTATGAGATCTTCCTCTTGACGCAAGCCCATGGAAACACACGTAACCCCACATAGAACTCTCACGAACACCATGGGTTAGTACACAAATACGTAATGGACAATGCTTACCATACCATGGGATCACTTGATCCCTTTCGGTACATCTTGTACGCTTTGTGTGTTGATCATCTTGATTTACTCTTTGTCTGACGATCTTGATCAACCTTGTGTCTCTATGACCATTCTTTGGATAATACCTTTAATACCACCTTATTCATCATATAAACTCCTTGAACCCAACAGATGGACTTCAAGAAGTGCCTATGGACAAATCCTATAAATATAACTTAAGGCAACCATTAGTCCATAGAAATTGTCATCAATTACCAAAATCACATATTGAGATATATGCTCTAACACTCTGTTTATAAATGCTCTCTCCGTTTCATAATGTAAGACTTTTTTCACCCTACAAGTTTTGAGTATAAGATGTTTTAACTTTTTTGAGAATCAGATGTATATAATCGTGTTTTACTATTTTTGTTCACTCATTGTCTGAATCCATGCGTAAGTCATATTAAAACATTCAAAACATCTTATAATACGTATATTGGCCTGTAGGTTGAGCCCATAGTGGTGCTTGAACAGTATTATACATCCATCCTAGATGGATTGCATATCGTGTTCTGGAACACTGATTGGAAGCTACGAAGCGTTCCGCTTAAGCTATTGGGAGGTGACTGGCGCTAGCCAAAAGTTGATGTGAATTTCAGCTTTTACCTCATGTTTTGACAGTAATCACTCCATTTAACGGGATTTCATCCGTTTTATCCCATTTAGCAAAAGTTATGTCATAATTTATTCTATTTACGTCTTGATGAAAAAGTCTTAATTGTCGGGTTCAGCTGGCATGTCAAATTGACGGATTTTTTTCTATCTATTCTGCTCCATGTTAAACCGGTTCTCGTAGCTTGTCCCCACCCGACCGGCCTAATATGATAGCACCAATACAGGTCGTTCGCGTCACCGGTCAATGCATAACTCAGTTTTAAAAAGATGACACGTATACATGTGATCTTCTAATAAGCATCTTAATTCTGTCCGAATCAAACGCCTCATCGGCCAATGCATGAGTCACTGAAATTTAAGAATATACAAATTCTATGATAGTGATGGTCAAAATCATGTGGAATAGGGTACGAATGAGAGGTCCATAGACCTGCAATCTATTGAGCACAACCTGATGGGGTCCAACTATGTAGTCAAAGAAGAAAGAACAGTACATGCGCACGTTCATGCCGACATCGGCGAGCTTGACGGAGTGTCAGACTCCATGGGTCGTATCTTGCCTTGATGTTGCGGCCATACAGCCCTACTCGAGGATGTATGAAATTACGCCGCCATCGGTGTCGCCGCTGCCTGGCAATCCCTAACCCTATGTTCGAGCGAGCCCGATGGATGCGTGCATTCGAAAACCTGGACGAGCGATACAATCTATTAGGGGCGAGTGTGGCGCGCGGCCGACTCAGACAATATACGTTGGACGTAACGCGAGCGACCTTCATCGGGTCGGGCCTGATCGCGAGAAGTTGCGATGATCGGTTCAGCAGAGAGAAAAATAGGCAGGAAAAAAGATTCAAATGACGGAACGCTCGCAAAGTTTTAAGCAGGATAAATTGTGGCAGAATTTTTGCTAATTGGGGTAAAATGAATGAAATCTGACTAAATGAGGTAATTAGTACTCCCTCCGTCACAGTTTATAAGGCATGCACGTGTACCTAGGTCGTCAATTTAATTTATATAAAATATATTATTTAACATAAAAATTATATCATTAGAAAATAGAACATCTAAAGTTTCTAATGATACATTTTTTGTAATAGATGCTTCTCATTAAGTTGGTCAAATTGACGACCTAGATACATGTGTCGGACTTATAAACTGAAACGGAGGAAGTATCAAAACTACTAAAATATTGGATAAAAACTGGAATTCACTCTTTATGTTATTACTGTTAGTGCTGGATATTATCTCGTGCACTAATAATTGGTTGATTTTTTTTCTCTTTTCTTTCTTGTGAAAGTCTTTTCAGGAAACGCTGATGTGCGTGCGCCATTGAAAGCGGACAGTCATATTGCTATCACGCTCTACTGGTACATCGCTATTGTTAGATTCTTGCATATCATCACAAAGATTTACACGCTAGAAATTAGGAAATACTAAGGGTAATTTCAATGAAACGACCCAAACGAATATAAATTTTATTTGTTTTATATCCATTTGGGTTGCCTATCGGTTTAACTAACATGGGGCGGATACGGTGAACATCCAATTCGCGAACGGAAAAGCGGACCCTCGCGCCGCCCCTCCTCCTCCCTCGCGCCAGACCTCCTCGCGCCGCCGGATCGCCGGATCTTGCCTCGCCTCTCTCTGTCGGATCTCGCCTCGCCTCGCCTCTCTCTGTCGGATCGCGTCGGATCTCCCCTCCCTCGCCTCTCTCTGCCGCACCCGCTCCGGATCACGCCAGATCTCCCACGGGCGGGCGGTGGTAGCACCCGCGCCGGATCTCATCGGAGGCGGCGCGGGGAGAGCTGCTGGGGAGGCCGACGATGCTAGAGGACATCTTTGCCTCGCTCTGTCTCTCTCTCTCCTGGCGCGGGGAGAGCTGCTGGGGAGGCCGATGAAGCGGACACGAGCAGACGACATCGGTTGACGAGAGCGTCCGCTTGTGTCCGCCTCATACCCATTTTCCCATTTTTACGTCAGGTTTGTATCGGGACAGACAACAAGCCGACAGCAGGCGGACACACGCGTCGTTTGCGGCATCCCGTTGAGCCAGCTTTTGTGTCCGGATGACCCAAACGGACGAGATAGGTCGCTGCGTTGGGTTGCTCTAATACCTACTAGCACCGGATGCGTCTAGGATCACATTTCTGTCCCATACACACCTCCTTTGATTCTACGATAGGAATATCACAGGAGTATGAAATTCGTAAGAAGGCCTCCGTTGGTTCTTAGGAATTCTATTGATAGGATTTGCATAGGAAAATTTCTTTTAAAGCTTCTGATTTGTAGGGATGGATCCTTATTTCTATATAAGATAGGAACCAATCCTTCACATTTTAAAGAAAAAAAATACATTTATCCTGACTCAGTGAAACATTCCTATCCTATGCATTAAATGCCATCTTTTTTCATAGGATATGAGATACATGTCATTATACTCCTATGATATTCTTATTCCTATGGCATTCCTATCCTATGAATCAAGGGAAGCCAAAATGAGATGTCATGTATAAAAAATCCTATGAAGATGAATGCGACCAGGGATGTTATTTGGTTCGAAGGATATAATTTTTTTATTGAGTCTAAGCTAATGTTAGGGGCCTTTGGTTTTCGGGAATTTTGTAAAAATTCCAAAGGATAGAAATTTTGTACATTAAAAATTCCTGTGTAGCCCTTTGAGTTGTAAGATAAGAAAATATGCATATTTCTATGTAGGATAGGAACCAATACTTGAAAAACTATATTAACCTGGACTCAATGGAAAAATCTTATCATTTGAATGACATATCTTTTTCTATAGAAATTGATATACATGTCATCTCACTTTTTATGGTTTTTTTATTCCTATTATATTCGTATCTTATTAATAAATCAAAGGAGGCCTTATTTTCCTTTGAAATGTGGAGATAGAAATCCATTCCTAGAAAGGTGTAAAGAAAAAATTCTATAGAAATCCCATCCTATAGAATTTGTATGAAATTCCTCACCAAACCAAAGGGAGGCCTCTGAAATCGCGTTCAGGCTGCGGTTGTAGTCGTTGCTGCTCCTGAGGTGGTTTCGGAGCTAGGATGGGAGAAGGCGGGGGGCCGGCGTCGTCGGCGACAGGAGTTGGCGCCCGCGTCGTCACGCTGGGTGGAGACTACTAGCTCCCTCACCCTCAAGCGAAGAGCCTTCGGCCTCTGTTACCGCT
The DNA here is from genome assembly GCF_904849725.1 of Hordeum vulgare subsp. vulgare. Classification (NCBI taxonomy): domain Eukaryota; kingdom Viridiplantae; phylum Streptophyta; class Magnoliopsida; order Poales; family Poaceae; genus Hordeum; species Hordeum vulgare. Next base: position 375,216,562 of record NC_058520.1, on the reverse strand, counting down.
GCTTAGCGTCGGAGTTGTCGCGGTCTTGTCACATGCATGGCATGTGGTCTCCCAGGCAATCGTGAGCGTGGTTGTCCCTCGCACCGGCCTTTGGGGGGAGGTCCTTACCTCCGTCCCCGCTTGCCTCCGACTTCCCTGTGACGAACCAAGGACCTGTCGGTCGGCCGAGCTCCTCGCCACTGCAGCCGTTTGACTCCTGGATCTCTGCATCCGCAACAACGCTCTTAGGCCTCGGTTGTTGCCCCTCTGACTGCATCGGATCCCAGCAAGTGTGTTGCTGCTGATTTGGGATTGCTCGAGCCTCTCCTTCCTTCTCAGATGGAACTGTTACGCTCTGAGATGCGAGCTTTGATCGTGTCTCGTTTGGAGGAGGTGGTCCAGCCTCTTCGCGACATGATGACTGCTTTTCATGGATGGACGACTTTGCTCGGGGGATTTTTGGAGCGGATGGAGGTTGTTGCTGGCGGCCGGGCCACTTGCCAGAGCCACCTCTTGCGTCAACCCCTATGGTTGAGCCTGTTGTTGGCTTCATGGATGAGGCGGTTGTGGAGCTCTTTGGTAGCTTCTCGCCTCGTACGGGGTCCAGTTCAATGCCCCCTGTGTTGCTGGATTTCAAGGGTGAGGCCTCCGTCGAGGTTGTGTCTCCGGTGCTGAAGATCATGCCCGGGCTGCAAGTGATATGTGGGGAATCTATTTCATCTCATTCGATGGAGCAACTCATGTTAGGCTCTCTCCAGGCTTCGAAGGTGGCTCTAGTGCCCTTACCACCCCCCGAGGAGCCTTGTCGGGCATCTGCGAGACCGCCTCTCGATGTCGTAGAGCGCGAAGTTTTAGATGTTGTTGCCGCTCCCTCGCCTATTGTAATGCGCAAGATGCGGTCCTATCCTTATTTTGGCACGAGGGCCTTGACAGGGATAGAAACGCATTTCGTCGTTTCGCAAGAATGGATATCGTTACAAGTACATTTACTGAAAAGATGAGTATAAGGAGTTGGCTTACACTCGCCACAAGCTACATCAGAGTAACATTAATACAACAACATAAGCAATCATCATGAAGAAGAGCAGGATCCGACTACGGACGAAAACAAACGATAAAAGAACGACGTCCATCCTTGCTATCCCAGGCTGCCGACCTGCAACCCATCCTAGATAGATGAAGAAGAAGAAGAAACTCCAAATAGAACAATCATCGTGCTCACGTCAAAGTATCGCTTTACCTGTACCTGCAACTGGTGTTGTAGTAATCTGTGAGCCATAGGGACTCAACAATCTTATTTCCAAAGGTATCAAGACTAGCAAGCTTAATGGGTGAGGTATGGTTAAGTGGTGAGGCTGCAGCAAGCGACTAAGCATTTATTTGAGGTGGCTAACTTACGAGTACAAGAATAAAAGAGGGGGAAGATCTACGCACAGCGGACGTGAACTACTCATGATCAAATTTATGATCCCGAACACCTACTTACATCATACATAACCCCACCATGTCCTTGGTCGGAGAAGGAGCTCACGAAAGAGACTGTCACGGTTATGCACTCAATTGGCAAGTTTTAATTAAGTTTACTTCAAGTTATCTAGAACTGGATGTTAAACAAAGTTTCCACATTGCCACATAACCGCGTGCACGGCTTTCCAAAAGATTTAACCCTACAGGGGTGCTCCAACTAGTCCATCACAAATTACCACAAGCCACATAGGAAACCTCAGTCACGAAACTCGTCACCTCCTCGGATTCCTTAGTGGAAAACCTCAACTCTAAGATAGCCCAAAGAATCACCGGAATCCCGATGCACAAGATATTTTATCAAAGGTAAAACTAATCTAGCAAGGCCGCCCCACGTGCCGGCAGACCCGATAGGAGCTGCGTATCTCGTTCTCATGGCACGACCGGATGAGCTAGACGTCGGGTTGGCTGAAACCCCGGGTGACCAGAGGGTGCCGGACATCGCTCAGGTTGGATCAACACTTATGAGGAGCACTGGCCCGGGGATTGATTAAATTTCCTCAGGTCAATTACTCCCTATGTGGTTCATTAGTTATTAGGAAAATGTAGAACCAAAGTTGGGCCTTCCTAGACCAGTTTTAAACGAAAACGAATTATCAAGGGAGTCCCCATAACAACCCCGATCGTGTTAGGAGTGCTCAATTATGGAATATAACACCGGCAACCAAAATTAAGGCGGCAAAGGTGGAACAAAACACCAGGCTAGAAAGTCGATCCTTCCATCTTTTACCAAGTATATAGGTCCATTAAATTAATTAGCAATTATATGGTGATATAACAAGGAATACATGTTACCACATGGAAGCAACTGCACCTGCAACTAGCAATTCTATCCAATGGATAAGCAAGTGGTAACATAGCCAATCAGCGGTTTGCTAGGTTGTAGAAAGGTTGAAGGTTTCATGGCAATGTTGAGAGGTTGGCATTTAATAGGTGGTAGGCAGTGAGACATAACGAAAGAAATGAGACAACTAGCATGGAATTGATAGTAATGGTATCTAGGAAAATGATCATCTTGCCTGAGATCCCGCTTGGAAGAAGAACGACTCCGTGAAACAGCTGAACCAATGTAGTCGAATGGATCCTCACATTCCGACACGCTTGCGGAACTCTATCGAGACGAAGCAAACCGGAAACAAGAATCAACACCGATATTCACCACGGCACATGCACGACAAGATGTAATTCACATATCATGCATGATGAGTTTCAAATATGCTAGGCAGGGCATGGCCATTCACACAAACAGATACTAGACATTAAGTGAAGCTCAATATGCAACGAGTTGCATATTGACGAAACTCCACATACAAATTATTTAGTTCACTCCCATTTAGGTACACTGCAATATTAAAATGTTGTTAACATGGCAAGGGGTGAAGCGTAATTAAACTACCTATCTAGGCATTTTAAATGAGGCCGGAAACGATATAGCATTTCTAAAACGACCCCACTCATTAACTTTGTAATATGTTTTAATTTTGTTAAACGGTAAAACAAACTGGTTCACGTGATTCTACTCGTCGTTCTAGTCCATTTACATATATGTCTCATCTCCAACGGAGCTACGATTAACTAGCTATAAATTAAACCGTTTTTAACACGTTGTCACGCAAAACAATGCAAACATCATGGCTAACAGTTTTAGTTATGCATGGGAGATGGAAATTATTATTATATACGAAAATCTACACGTTCTACATATATAACTTGTCGCGGTCCGACGCATGGTTTAAAAACTATGAGTGTTTTAAAATATGCACCTAATCTGTAATTTTAAACCGTGGATAATAAAAAATCAGAGACATAAATAAAAAAAACCAGTGCTGGGCCGAATCTGGCTACAGGCCAAAACAGTGACATAGGGTCCATGATATCTATCCTACGCGTGGGCGAGGGTTAGGCAGCGGGGCGCTTACCTAGCACGCCTTGGGCCGGCCTAGAGAGGAGGCTGGACCGGTTCGGGCACGCTAGACGAAGAGGTTCCGGTGGATGATTGGATCTGCGTATGAGCGGCTCCAGGGACGAGGAGATCCAGGCGAGTAGATCAGGTGGTTCACAGGCCAAGCTAGTTCAGCCGAACCGGCAGTTCTTCCGGTTTACGCCGGGCCGGTTCTCTAGCGGGCGCGGTCAACGAGCGCGTGCGGTCGATGGTTGCTCGTCCTTCTCCCGCTCTCGTGGACAAGGAGAGGCATGGCAACGACGGTTGCTTGGGGACCCGACGCGGATGCTGAGCTTGGATCCGGTCAAGGGGATCAACGAGATGGACAGATCCGAGGCAGAGGAATCTATTCCTACCGATGACGAGGCTTGGTGTCTACGGTTCGAGGAGATCGGGCGGCGGATCCATGGCTTCCTCGCAGTCACACAGAGGAAGAGAGAACGAGGTGAGAGGAGATACATGAAGATAGGATGGAGAAGGGCACGGGCAGGCACTGGCCTAGTCGTGGCGTTCATCGTCGACAATGACTCGTCGAAGAGGCGGGGGCAGTGGGGTCGGGCGCGCTCGGTGCTGGTGGAGGCGAGGAGGAGCTCGGGATCCTCATGATCTGGTGCTTGACGGAGGCTGCGGGAGGCTCTCAGGGCCGTTGGATCTCCTATCCGATGGCGAGGATCGAGGGTGGGCTGGATAAGATTTGGTTGGCTCGGGATGGATGGTTCAATGGTGGAGGCTGGTTGACTGGGACGGATCGGGAGGGATCCCAAGGTGGATCTGAGATGCGGCGGCAAATGAGGGACAAGGCTCCTAGATATTAGGATTGTCCAAAATTGGACTAGGGTTGGACTATATATAGCAAGGGAGGGCTAGGTTTTAAGGTTGGGGGGTTTTCGACCCTCCGATCGCGATTGGATGGACCCGGTCGCGGGGATGGGTTTGGTGGGTTAAGTTGGGCTGTGTAGAGGTGGCTAGGTGGGGAAGAGAGGGAGCTTTGTGGCCCGTGCCACACGTTTTTAAAACCGGAAAACGTCTGATGAATAAACTCATGACGGTGTCGCTACAGTCTTATTGTTCGAGTATCAAACGAACTCCGATCGTGACGAAATTTGGCAGGCGGCCTACCTACATCATAACAAGACCACAAGAAAAGTTTCAACCCAATCCGAGAATATTTTTCAGACACTTTTAAAAACAGTATTTTAACGATGCCATGGCACGTGCGTGTGTGGTTGGTCTCAAAACGGTCAATGACGAAAACAAGAGAATCAGCAACTACTAACGGATGCAAGTTTTGAAAACCCGCAGCAAATGAGTGCCGATGCAATGCAGATGATGTGAATGATGCGATGATGAATGCGACAAACAATCTAATCGCATGACGGCAATGGAATAAGAGGGGAATCTTCTGAAGCGTCAGTCTTGGGCTGTCACAACTCTCCTACACTAAAAAGAGATCTCGCCCCGAGATCTAATATGAAAGGGGAAGAGGAATAGAAAAAGCAATAGGCAAAACTTAGTTGCTTCTTGACAAACTAGTGAAACCAAAGAATCTTGAAGGTTGCAAGGAGATGAAGAATGATATGAGAAACAAGCAATAATTCAAACAAAATTTTGGCAGCACTTCGGTAGGAAATTGAGGACAAAATTTGATAAGATGGAAAGATCTTGACAAGATTCACAACAAACTAACTAAATTGAAAAGGAAGGAAACAAAATGATCTTGATGATACGAGACGATAGATTCAAGGAGAGCAACATTACCACAACACCAAAACAAGAGAGTAGAAACTAGTGTTGGAAATATGCCCTAGAGGCAATAATAAATTGTTTATTATTATATTTCCTTGTTCATGATAATATTTTATTATCCATGCTAGAATAGTTTTGATTGGAAACTCAAATGCATGTGTGGGTACATAGAAAACACACTGTCCCTAGTGAGCCTCTAGTTGACTAGCTTGTTGATCAAAGATGGTCAAGGTTTCCTGGCCATAGACAAGTGTTGTCACTTGATAACGGGATCACATCATTAGGAGAATGATGTGATGGACAAGACCCAAACTATAAACGTAGCATATGATCGTGTCAGTTTATTGCTACTGTTTTCTGCATGTCAATGTATCTGTTCCTATGACCATGAAATCATGCAACTCCCGGACACCGGAGGAATACCTTGTGTGTATCAAACGTCGCAACGTTATTAGGTGACTATAAAGGTGCTCTACAGGTATCTCCGAAGGTGTCAGTTGGGTTGGCGTGGATCAAGACTGGGATTTGTCACTCCATGTGACGGAGAGGTATCTCGGGGCCCACTCAGTAATACAACATCACAACAAGCCTTGCAAGCAATGTGACTAAGGAGTTAGTCACGGGATCTTGTATTACAGAACAAGTAAAGAGACTTGTTGGTTCTGAGATTGAACTAGGTATGGAGATACCGACGATCGAACTCGGGCAAGTAACATACCGAAGGACAAAGGTAACAACTTAGGGGATTAACTGAATCCTTAACATATAGGTTCAACCGATAGAGATTTTCGTACAATATATAGGAGCCAATATGAACATACAGATCGCGCTATTGGTTATTGACCGGAGAATGTCTCACGTCATGTCTACATAGTTCCCAAACCCGCAGGGTCCGCACACTTAAGGTTCGGTATAGTTGAGTTACAGGTGTTGGTAACCGAAAGTTGTTCGGAGTCCCGGATGAGATCCCGAACGTCACGAGGAGTTACAGAATGGTCCGGAGGTAAATATTGATATATAGGAAGTCCTGTTTCGGTCAGTGGAAAAGTTTCGGGTACATTGGTAGTGTACGAGGAGTGTCGGGAGGGTACCGGGGACCATCGGGAGGGGTGTCACGCCCCGAGGGGCCTCATGGGCTGTGGGAGGAGACAAACCAGCCCCTAGTGGGATGTCCTAAGCCCCCACTAAGGCCCATGAGGTTTGAGAAGGAAAAAACTCAAAGGTGGAAGAGGAGGAAAGGGTTTCCAAGTGGAGAGGAGGAATCCTACTTCTAGTAGGATTGGAGTAGGACTCCTCCACCTCCAATTTCGGCCAAACCTTGAGGGTTTGAGGCTGCCTCCTCCCCTCTCTCACTCCTATATATATTAGAGGAATTAGAGGTAGCCCTAAACCTAATTGCCACGTGCTCCCTCTACTTCATGTAGATCACTTTCTCCTTTAGTATAGTTCGGTGGTGCTTAGGCGAAGCCCTGCTGGATTAGTTCACCACCACCACCACCACGCCGCCATGCTGGAGAACTCATCTACCTCTCCGCCCCTCTTGCTAGATCAAGAAGGCGGGGATCGTCATCAAGTTGTACGTGTGCTGAACGCGGAGGTGCCGTCCGTTCGGCACTAGCTCGGGATGGATCGTTATGGGATTGCCGGACGGGCTGCGATTTGAATCGCGAAGATGTTCCACTACATCAACCGCGTTATATACGCTTCCACTTAGCGATCTACAAGGGTATGTGGATTCACTCTCCCCTCTTGTAGATGATCATCACCATGGATAGGTATTGCGTGTGCGTAGGATTTTTTTGTTTCCCATGCTACGTTCCCCGACAACTAGATCTTTGAGAAGAATAGAATGAAGAAGAAAATGACAACTACGGTCATAATTGAATTTGATAAGGAGCCTTGCAAGAAGAATTGAACAGAGTTGTTGGCAAACCAAGAACAGAAAGAACAAGCTTTAGTGGACTTATGAAAACCATCTCAACAATGAGGTGACAACCAACCACTAACAGAAACTAGGATTGATTGGATGCAACAAGGAAGGCAAAACTTCTTACACCAAGAGGATACATAGGGGACTTGGATTAATGATAATCACCATAATAGCAACAACCGCTAGGAAAAGCTTTAGGTGAAATTCAAACCAAGATAGATCAATGAAGAAATCATGGGTTGAAAATATCTCATGATTGAAGGAATTGGTGGGTTTAATTATCACATTCTTGAAACAAATTCTCTTCGAGACTCCTCCACTAACAAGAATGCTATAACACCACCTTAAAGGATAAAGGAGGGAGAATTCCACTTTGAAATGCAAGACCAAGAATACTTGAGGTACTGCCACAAGAATCTTGAAGAACACCTTGAGAATGAAGAGATCATGATCCGCCTAACAGAAAACTTCAACAAGGCACGGAATAATTGAGAGACGAACGAAGATACAACAACTGAGAATAATTTGAGGATGAAAGCTGAAAGATAAGAACAAATAATTCTTCTGAAATGATGGCCTTCGGAGGATCCAGAAATGAAAACAACTCTGAAATGCACCAGTTAGATATGGAAGGAATTACTCACGATCGAAAACAAATGACAGGATAAGACGAATTTGAGATGACAATCTTCAAAAGATTGGACAAGATTTGAGAGAAACACTCCTTTGGTCTTCCAAGCTAAAAAAGATGAGGAGAAGACCACCAAGATTACTCACACACTCCGGGATAATGAGGAATGAAAGGTTGAGCCAAAGATGAGAATAAATTTGAATAGATCTTGTAGAATGAACATAACTGATGGAATCCATACTTACGTCATGATTGAAAATAATTAGAGATCTCCGGAAAAGATTAGTTGAGCCAGATAAGATCCTGGGAAAATCTTGTGGGTTATGAGACCACTGAAAGAAACCACCATTGAAACAATTGCTCAGAAAGAGAGATATTGCACCGGTATAAAGAAAACTTGATGAGATGAGAGCCTTGAAAAAATTGAAAGGATTGAAAGGAAGAAACTCCTGAGATATCTTCAGGACTCCGGACAAAATAGAGAGGGATGAAAAACAAGAGAGACTTGATAAGAATTCCCAACACATAAATCATCATAGGAAGAAAAGGATATGATGAACACCTTGAGATTGAATTGAATTCACTGGAATACAGAACAAGAATGAAAAATGATGAACTTAGAACTCGTGAGAATCTTGACAAGACTCACCGGAAACAACACAAAAGATAAGATGGAGGAAGCGCCACTGAAAAGAAAGGCACTAGTATGATAATATAATCACTGAAGAAAAGGGCGGGAGGGCGGGGAAAACAAAGACAACTTGGGACAAATGAGATGAACTCCGGAAAGAAATGGGAGATTGATCTTGCAAAATTGGAGAGGATTGAATTCACTTGAAGAGAAGCACACCGGATGAAAAGACTTGATAAGAAAACTTGATTGAGCAAAAGAATCAACACTCCCATAAAAATATGAGAACACCTCCTCGAAAGATATGAAATCACCACTTGACAACGAAGTAACTCGAATTACCATATTCCAACAAAACAAGGATGAGGCTTACAACACAAGCTGGAACAAACTCACGACAGAGATTTCGCTCGATATTTTCGTGGATAGGATTGCACGGGCTCTATCCTACAGTAGCCATCATGTACAAGGCAGTGCACACGTCATACGAAGCGTCCCAGAGTCGTATCAAGTTAAAAGGACTCTTTAATACACAACGAGAACCGTTGTAAGACGATCGTGAACAAACGAATCCACTAGATGTCGAACCCCAACCTCACATCATGCATGTGTTGGAAGATTGTCCTATAAGTAACTACTTGAGTTCCCACCTAAGAACTCCCGAATTTTTCTGGTCATGCAATCGGGTCCATGGATACAAGGAGTAAATCCATCACTCAACTCCTAGCAATAACACTACCCGTCCAGTGTATCACATCCGTCAACACATAACCAGAGATCTCAGAAACTCATCTATCTCATACCCTCATAATCACAACGATACTAAGTATGGCGGTACCCCTGAACTCTCTGCACTAGTACTGGGGATGTCGGGCTTATCTCGCCACTACTAGTATTGAAGCAATTTCGAACATCCTCCGTCCTGAGATACTAAGAAATATGAATGATAACGATGTGCTCAAGAATCCCCTGGAGCTCAACTCTCTGGAAGAAATCAAGTCAGACAGGAGGCACCAAGATAGAACTCCTTCACATCGACATCATATAGATTCCAAAAATATCCGCGTGATCCTAAAAAAGTTGAGTGAGAAGAGGAGTAGAATTAAAATTCTTACGTCAAGATTCCTCACGAGAGCATAGAAGAGGAAAAAAAGAATCCTACTCTCCAATATATAACTAGACTCAAAGCAGTTTTTTACTAGACTCGACTCGGCCAAGTTCGATCAATCAAGGGGGATCCTAGGTCGGTGCTGCTGTGATACCAACTTGTAACGCCCAAGATGCGGTCCTATCCTTATTTTGGCGTGAGGGCCTCGACAGGGATAGAAACACATCTCGTCGTTTCGCAAGAATGGATATCGTTACAAGTACATGTACTGAAAATATGAGTATAAGGAATTGCAGCCCGTCCCACGATCTCATCACGATCCGTCCCGCGATCTAGTGCCGACCGGACGACACCCCCGCGTCCAGCACACGTACAGCTCGATGACGATCCCCGCCTTCTTGATCCAGCAAGAGGGACGGAGAGGTAGATGAGTTCTCTAGCACGGCGGCGTGATAGTGGTGGTGGTGAACTAATCCAGCAGGGCTTCGCCTAACCACCGCTGAACTAGACTAGAGGAGAAACAGATCTAGAGAGAAGTAGAGGGAGAATGTGGCAATTACGGTTAGCGCTCACCTCTAGAACCTCTACTATATATAGGAGGAGAGGAGAGGAGGCAGCCTTGGTTCCTACTCCAAGGAGAAGGGGTCGGCCGAGCCAACAAGGGAGGAATCCACCTCTCACAAGGGAGGTGGAAACCTATTAGTACTCCTTCCTAATTTAGAAACGCTTTCCACCTTTTGGCTTTTTGCCTTATTTCTCCACTCCAGCCGCATGGGCCCTTAGGGGAGCCTTCATCCAGCCCACTAGGGGCTGATATACCTCCTCTCACAGCCCATGAAGCCTTTGGGTTGTCACACCCCTCCCGGTTGTTCCCCGGTACCCTCCCAACACTCCTGGTACACTATCGATGAGCCCGAAACTTTTCCGGTGACCAAAACAGGACTTCCCATATATCAATCTTTACCTCTGGACCATTCCGGAGCTCCTCGTGATGTCCAGGATCTCATCCGGGACTCCGAACAATCTTTGGTCACCAACAACTATAACTCAACTATACCGAAACGTCGCCGAACCTTAAGTGTGCAGACCCTGCGGGTTCGAGAACTATGCAGACATGACCGAGACACTCTCCTGTCAATATCCAATAGCGGGACCTAGACATCCATATTGGATCCTACATATTCTACGAAGATCTTTATCAGTTGAACCTCTATGTCAAGGATTCCCACCATCGCTTCTCCATAGATTGTAGGTTCATTGTTATCCAACAACATGACCTCCAAGACAGGGTTATTGTACCACTCTGGAGTAGTACGTGACCTTGTCGACCTACGAGGTTTGTAGTAACTTGATCGTGAAGCTTCATGATCACTATTATCAGCTTCCACTTCAATTAGAGTAGGCGCCATAGGAACAACTTCCTGCGCCCTGCTACACACTGGTTGAAGTGACAGTTCAACAACCTCATCAAGTTCCACCATCCTCCCACTCAATTCTTTCAAGAGAAACTATTCCTCCAGAAAGGACCCGTTTCTAGAAACAAACACTATGCTTATGGATCTGAGATAGGAGATATACCCAACTCTTTTGGGTATCCTATGAAGATGCATTCATCCGCTTTGGTTCGAGCTTATCAAACTGAAACCTTTTCACGTAAGCGTTGCAACCCCAAAGTTTTAAGAAATGACAGCTTAGGTTTCTCCAAACCATGGTTCATACGGTGTAATCTCAACGGAATTACGTGGTGCCTGATGACCCACAAGTGTAGGGGATCTATCATAGTCCTTTCGACAAGTAAGAGTGTCGAACCCAACGAGGAGCAGAAGGATCTGACAAGTGGTTTTCAGCAAGGTATTCTCTGCAAGCACTGAAACTATCGGTAGCAGATAGTTGTGTGATAAGATGATTCGTAGCAAGTAGCAAGTAACAATAGTAACAAAGGTGCAGCAAAGTGTCCCAATCCCTTTTGTAGCAAGGGACAAGCCTGGACAAACTCTTATAGGAGGTAAAACGCTCCCGAGGACACACGGGAATTTCTGTCAAGCTAGTTTTCATCATGTTCATATGATTCGCGTTCGCTACTTTGATAGTTTTATATGTGGGTGGAGCGGTGCTTGGGTGCTGCCCTTACTTGGACAAACATCCCACTTATGATTAACCCCTCTCGCAAGCATCCGCAACTACGAAAGAAGAATTAAGACAAAGTAACCATAGCATTAAACTAGTGGATCCAAATCAACCCCTTAGGAAGCAACACATAAACTAGGGTTTAAGCTTCTGTCACTCTAGCAACCCGTCATCTACTTACTACTTCCCAATGCCTTCCTCTAGGCCCAAATAATGGTGAAGTGTTATGTAGTTGACGTTCACATAACACCACTAGAGGAAAAACAACATACAACGCATCAAAATATCGAACGAATACCAAATTCACATGACTACTTATAGCATGACTTATCCCATGTCCTAAGGAACAAAAGTGACTACTTACAAAGCCAAATTATATTCATGACCAAAGAGGTATTGAATATCATCAAGGATCTGAACATATAATCTTCCACCGAGTAATCCAACTAGCATCAACTACAAAGAGTAAATTAGACTACTAGCAACCTTACAAGTACCAATCGGAGTCGCGAGTGGAGATTGGTTACAAGAGATGAACTAGGGTTTGGAGATGAGATGGTGCTGATGAAGATGTTGATGGTGATGAGTCCCCTCCGATGAGAGGAGTGTTGGTGATGACGATGGCGACAATTTCCCCCTCCGGGAGGGAAGTTTCCCCAGCAGGAGGACCCTGTCAGAGCTCTAGATTGGTTCTGCTCAAGTTCCACCTCGTGGCGGCGGCGATTCCTCCCGAAAGCCTCCTCTTGATTTTTTTCTGGAATGAAACCCTCCTTATAGCAAAAGATGGGAGCTAGAGGGCCAACAGGGAGCCCACAAGCCCCCTAGGCGCGGCGAGGGGGTAGGCCGCGCCTAGCAGGCTTGTGGCCTCCTGGTGGCTCCCCTCTGGTACTTCTTCCACCCAGTATTTTTTATAAATTCCAAAATAATTCCTCGTTGATTTTCACGGCTTTTGGAGTTGCACAGAATAGATATCTCAAACTTGCTCCTTTTTAGGCCAGAATTCCAGCTGCCGACATTCTCCCTCTTCATGTAAACCTGGTAAAATAAGAGAAAAAAAGGCATAAGTATTGTACCGTGAAGTGTAATAACAGCCAATAAAGCGATAAATATCAACATAAAAGCATGATGCAAACTGGACGTATCAGTGCCCTATTTTAAAGTGAATGCGGTTGTCTCTATTGCCTAACCCAAAAGCGGTAGTGGTAATTCGATAAGAGACATCATAGTATACACCATATCCAATAGGGCCCGGCTATGATGTTCGGACACACCATCACACTATGGTGCTCCAGGTGGCATGAGTTGTGAAAAAAAAGCACATTGTCTTAAATGTGTACCAAACTTCGCAACTCAGATATTCATCTCTACGATCATATTATCGACATTTCGTCCTCTTGTCACGGTGATCTTGAACTTCACTCTGAAATTACTTGAACATTTCAATAATCCAGACTTGTGTTTCATTCAAGTAAATATACTAGTGTCTACTCAAATTATATGTGAAGTAAGAACATAACGATATCCATTGCGTGCCTCAGCACTCATTGGACTCCATACATCAAAATGCATTACTTCCAATAAGTTACTTTCTTGTTCCATCTCACTCGAAAATGAGGCCTTCAGTCATCTTGCCAATGCGGCATGATTTGAATGTCTCAAGTGATTCAAAATCAAGTGAGTCCAAACGATCCATCTGCATGGTCATGCGTTTACACCAATAAACATGGTTCGCATGTCTCAAAAAGTTTCAAAAACGAGTGAGTCCAAAGATCCATGAGTATGGAGCTTCTTCATGCGTTGTACACCAATATGACTCAAGTGCGAGTGCCATAAGTAGGTGGTACTATCATTACTACTTTATATCTTTTGTCATCAATATTATGAACATGTGTATCACTACGATCGAGAATCAATAAACCGTTCATTTTAGGTGCAATACCATTGAAGGTATTATTCAAGTAAACAGAATAACCATTATTCTCTTCAAATGAATAATCATATTGCAATAAACACGGTCTAGTCATGTTCATGCTCAACGCAAACACCAAATAACATTTATTTAGGTTCAACACTAATACCAATGGTAGAGGGAGCGTGCGATATTTGATCACATCAACCTTGATTTTTCTGCCAACACATCATCATCACCTCACCCTTGCTAGTATTTGTTTATTCCGTTGCTTTTATTTCGAGTTACTAACACTTAGCAACCGAACCGGTATCCAATACCCTGGTACTACTAGGAGTACTAGTAAAGTACACATCAATATCATGTATATCCAATATACTTTTGTCGACTTTCCATCCTTCTCATCTACCAAGTAACTAGGGTAGTTCCGCTCCAGTGACCGTTCCCCTCATAATAGAAGCACTTAGTCTCGGGTTTGGGTTTAACCTTGGGTTTCTTCACTAGAGTGGCAACTGGTTTGCCTTTCATGAAGTATCCCTTCTTACCCTTGCCCTTCTCGAAACTAGTGGTTTTACTAACTATCAACACTTGACGCTCCTACTTGATTTCCACCTTCGTGGTGTCAAACATCGCGAATAACTCAGGGATCATCATATTCATCCATGATATGCAATAATTCATCACAAAGCTCCAGTAGCTTGGTGGCAGTGACTTTGGAGAACCATCACTATCTCATTTGGAAGATTAACTCCCACTCGATTCAAGCAATTGTAACACTCAGACAATCTGAGTACATGCTCAACGATTGAGATTTTCTCCCTTACTTTGTAGACAAAGAATCTTGTCGGAGGTCTCATACCTCTCAATCCAGACCGTAGTGCTACTTTCTGTTTTTTCCATGTTTTTGAGTGATAAGGAATATTAAGCGGAGTCCAAACAGAACAAAATCTCCGGAAAGATATTTCTTGGACCAGAAGAAACCGACGAGACTTGGAGTAGGGTGCAGGGCACCTGCCAGGAGGCCACAAGCCTGCAGAGCGCGCCCTAATGGGGTGGCCGTGCCCCTGGCTTGTGGGTCCCCTGCAGGCCTCCTAACCCTATTCTTCGGCCTATAAATTCCCAAATATTCACCCATCGCTAAAAAGAACCACGAAAATACTTTTCCGCTGCCCAGAGCCTCTGTTCCCGTGAGATCCAATCTAGGAGCCTTTTCCGGTAATCTGCCAGAGAGGGAATTGATCACGGAGGGCACATACATCAACTCCATTGCCCCTCCGATGATGCGCGATTATTTCACCATAGATCTATGGGTCCATAGCTAGTAGCTAGATGGCTTATTCTCTCTCTTTGATCTTCAATACCATGTTCTTCAGGATCTTCATGGAGATCTATTCGATGTAATACTCTTTTGCAATGTGTCTGTCGAGATCCGATGAATTGTGAGTATAGGTTCAGATTATCTATGAATATTATTTGAATCTCTTCTAAATTCTTATATGCATGATTTCATATCTTAGAAAGTCTCTTCAAGTTATTGGTTTTGTTTGGCCAACTAGATTGGTAATTCTTGCAATGGGAGAAGTGCTTAGTTTTGGGTTTAATCTTGCGGCATCCTCAACCAGTGGCAAAATAGGGGTAGCGAGGCATGTATTATATTTTTGCCATGAAGGATAAAAAGATGGGGTTTTCATCATATTGCTTGAGTTTATCCCTCTACATCATGTCATCTTACTTAATGCGTTACTGTGTTCTTCATGAACTTAATACTCTAGATGCAGGCAGGAGTCGGTCGATGTGTGGAGCAATAGTAGTAGATGCAGAATCGTTTCAGTCTACTTGACACGGACGTGATGCCTATATGCATAATCATTGCATTCGATATCTTCATAATTATTTGCTTTTCTGTCAATTACTCGACAGTAATTTGTTCACCCACCGTATTATTTTCCTTTATGATAGAAGCTTCTAGTGAAACCTATGGCCCCCGGATCTATTTTCCATATTATACCTTCAGATCTATAAACCAAAAATACCAAAAATATCTTGCTGCCATTTATTTACTTTTATTTCCGCAATCTTTATATCTATCTCTACCACATCTCATCCTTGCAAATAACTCTGAAGGGTTTGACAACCCCTTTTTAGCGTTGGGTGCAAGGGTTTGATTCTTTGTGTAGGTACTATGATTGGGGCCTTGCTTGTTCTTCCTACAGGATTGATACCTTGGTTCTCAACAAACTGAGGGAAATACTTATCTACTTTGCTGCATCACTCTTTCCTCTTCAAGGGGAAACCAACGCAAGCTCAAGAGGTAGCAAAAAGGATTGCTGGCGCTGTTGCTGGGGAGGATACATAGCAAGATCAATCCTACCAAGTACCCATCACAAACTCATCTCTTGCATTTACTTTATTTTCCATTTGCCTCACATTTTCCTCTCCCCCACTTCTAAAATGATTTTCAGAATATACCAAAATAATTTTCCTTTTTATTCGTCCTTTTTTCCATTCGTCTTTTCATTTGCTCCTCGTTTGCTCAGGTGTTTGATCTCTTAAACTCATGGCTGGCCTTGCTACTATCGCTAGTATTCATGAGAATGAAGTCCTTAATTTTAAGTAAAGGGAGGGAGAAAACTTAAAAGATGCTTGGTATAGAATTTGATCTATTCACACGCAATCTACTACCGTTCTTCTTTGCAATTTTTATGTTGGTATCGCTCCTTCGAATAGATATGTTTTGGATACCATTATGGGAGGAAACTTCTTGGGTAGCCATACCTTTGATTTTTATAATGCTATGACAAACCTGGTAGGTTCACCCCCACTCATGGTTAATGAAACAATCTTAACCTTGGAACATGTGATGCGAAGGCTTGATGTTATTGAAAATGAAGATGCTACCATTAAGATCATTGAAAACTTGGACAAAAATATTCATAATCATATTACTCAATATGGATCTAAGGTAAGAGTTAATTTAAAAACCTAAGGGAAAAGGAACCCATACTTAACAAAAAATTGGATCAAGATTCTTCCAGAATTGGAAAGCTTTAGGACATAATTACCAACTTGGGTTCCGCCTTTGCTTCTATTCAAACTAGTCCTCCTCCTAAGACTGCCAAGTTTGTTTATGTTCCTAAAAATAAGGGTTAATCCTATAGAAAAGGTGACGAATATCTTAAGATGATAAGCGTTCACCCTAGCTTTATTAGGGAACTTATTACTACAAGTGAAATTCTGGATTTCTCACCTAGGAGTATGATTATTGATAAAACCAAAGGATCTCCTAGGGTTCAAAAGTGTGCAATTGAGGAATTGCATACCAAAGATGATAATATCTAGATCTATTGCATTATGCCTAGCTAGGGGCGTTAAACAATAGCGCTTTTTGGGAGCAGGGGTGGGTATATAAACCGACGAACCGAAGACCGAACCGAAGCCAAAACCGAAATAACCGAATTTTCGGTTTTAGTGTTATCACAGAAAAATTCGGTTTTTAGGTGTGCTAACGGAACATAATTCAGTCGGTACAGAAGTTTAGTACGGTTAACCAATAAACCGAAACAGCCCGTGCTCACGAAGGCTTCCCCTATCTCCCGCACTCACGTGTGGCTAAGCTTGATTTTTTTTCATACTAGCACTAGGTTTTTGAGAGATCTCTTGCGCTAGTTTTTTTAGAAACATCGCTAGTGCTAGGTAGCCTTCGTGTGACAATGACTAGGAATTGGGCATGGGCCAACCCGGTTACGTGAGTTTAAGGCCCAAGTTACTGTGGGTTTGCTTGTTGTGATCGCTAGCACTAGGCCATTTTCCACATACGTGCGCGTACGTACCAGAAGTACCAGAGGGTAGAGGCATTGTTGGAAAGTTGTTTACTTTAGTCCCACCTCGTCTAGCCAAGGAGAATCATATGAAATGCTCAGCTATATAATACGGAGCACAGATGGAGGAAACAGTAGACCGTATATAATGCTCAGCTATATAATGCTCAGCTATGAAATTCTTTGGTCACGTACTTCAAGTACCGTATAAACCGTAGACCAAACCGAATATCTCGGTTATCTGAAATATCGGTTATTTCTATTTTGAAGCCTTTTTTGGTTTATAGCTTTATTAACCAAATTTAAAAATCAACCGAATGGTAGAAACCGAAAATTCGGTTTATACCGAATACCCAGCCCTAGTTGGGAGGCAACCCAATTTTATTTTTATACTTTTGTTTTTTTGCTTCTTTTTTGAGTTCTGCACACATTATTGCCTCTTTAATAATTGTGTTTTCTTGTTTTAATTAGTGTTTGAGCCGAGTAAGACCTTTGGGATGGTCTATGGTGATTGCAAGTTAATTTTGCTAAAAACTTAAACTTTTGCCCTTAGTCCAGGAATTTTCTAAATCCACTGGTACGTGCTTTTGATCTGAATTTTTTACACAAGATTGACTTACGAATTTCCCAGATCTTCCTAGTGTTTCATAATTTTTGGAGTTACGGAAGTATTTGAAGTAAACATATTGCTACAGATTGTTCTGTTTTTGACAAATACCGTTTTCTTTGTGTTGTTTGCTTATTTTGATGAATCTATGGGTCGTATCGGGGGGTATGAACCATAGATAAGTTGTAATAAAGTAAATATTACATCAAAATAAATAAATAATGAGTTCACAACAGTACCTAAAGTGGTGATTTATTTTTCTTATACTAATGGATCTCATGAGTTTTTTGTTGAGTTTTGTGTTGTGAAGTTTTCAAGTTTTGGGTAAAGATTTGATGGACTACAGAATAAGGAGTGACAAGAGCCTAAGATTGGGGATGCCCAAGTAACCATAATCCATATTCAAGGATACCAAAGATCCTAAGCTTGGGGATGCACCGGAAGGCATCCCCTCTTTCGCCTTCAATCCATCGGTAAATTTACGTGAGGCTATATTTTTATTCACCACATGATATGTGTTTTGCTTGGAGCGTCTTGTATGATATGAGTCTTTACTTGTTAGTTTTCCACAATCATCCTTGATGCACACATATTTTGAGAGAGATACGATGAATCGTGAATTTATTAGAATACTCTTTGTGCATCACTTATATCTTTTGAGATAGGCAATGTTGCTCTAGTGCTTCACTTATATCTTTTAGAGCACGGCGGTGTGGTGTTTTACGGAAATTATTAAACTCTCGTACATCAATTATATTGTTTTGAGACTTCTTTAAACAGCATGGTAATTGGTTTAGGTTATGAATTTAGTCCTAATATATGGTCATCCAAGAGGGATATAATAAAAACTTTCATATTAAGTGCATTGAATATGATGAGAAGTTTGATTCGTTGCATATAGTTTTGAGACATGAAGATGGTAATATGTGAGTCATGCTAGTAAGTAGTTGTGAATTAGAAGAAATACTTGTGTTAAAGCTTGTGATTCATGTAGCATGCATGTATGGTGAACTGTTATGTGATGAAGTCAGAGCATGATTTGTTTAATGATTGTCAACCTTTCTGTGGAGGTCGAGATCGCGCGATGGTTAACTCCTACCAACCCTTACCCTAGGAGCATGCGTCTAATACTTTGCTTCGGTAACTAATAGGCTTTTGCAATAAGTATGTGAGTTATCTATGGCTAATTTTGAGTTCATGGATTATGCGCGCTCTCACCCTTCCACCTTTCGTAGCCTCTCTAGTATCGCACATTTTATGCCGATACATTAAACTCACCTTCCTCAAAACAGCCATCATATATTTTCCTCAAAACAACCATGATATCAACCTATTATGGCATTTCCATAGCCATTCCGAGATATATTGCCATGTAACACAATAGTCTGTTTTTTATGACACGCACCATCACTTCCATATTGCTTACTGAGTCATATTTTGTGCGGTGAAGATGGAGCATAGCCAGGCCATATGATTTTGTAGGGATAACTTTCTAAGACCATGTTATTTTCAAAGGAAGGAATTGCCTTATTAGTATGCTTGAAATATTATTGTTTTTATGTCAATATTTGACTTTTGTTTTGAGTCTTATGGATCTGAATATTCATGACAAAATAGAGAATAATACATGGATAAACATGTTAGATAGCATTCCACATCAAAAGTTTTGTTTTTATCATTTTCCTACTCGAGGACGAGCATGAATTAAGCTTGGGGATGCTGATACGTCTCCAATTTATCTATAATTTTTGATTGTTCCATGCTATTATATTATCTGTTTTGGAAGATTTATATGCAATAATATGCTATTTTATATTTTTTTTGGGACTAACATATTAATCTAGAGCCTAGTGCTAGTTTATGTTTTTCCATGTTTTTGAGTATTGCAGATAAGGAATATTAAACGGAGTCGAAACGGAACAAAATCTCTGGAAATATTTTTCTAGGACCAGAAGAAACCCAGGAGACTTGGAGTTGGGGGTAGAGCATCTTTCGGGAGGCCACAAGCCTGCAGAGCGGTCCCTAGCGGGGTGGCCGCGCCCCCTTGCTAGTGGGTCCCCTGTAGGCCCCTAACCCTATTCTTTGGCCTATAAATTCCCATATATTTCCCCATCGCTAAAAAGAGCCACGAAAATACTTTTTCGCCACCGGGAGCCTCTGTTCCCATGAGATCCAATCTGGGAGCCTTTTCCGGTAATTTGCCGGAGAGGGAATTGATCACACACGACATCTACATCAAATCCATTGCCCCTCCGATGATGCGTGATTAGTTCACCACAGACCTATGGGTCCATAGCTAGTAGCTAGATGGCGTCTTCCCTCTATTTGATCTTCAATACCATGTTCTTCATGATCTTCATGGAGATCTATTCGATGTAATACTCTTTTGTGGTGTGTTTGTCGAGATCAGATGAATTGTGAGTTTATGTTCAGATTATCTATGAATATTATTTGAATCTCTTGTGAACTCTTATATGCATGGTTCCATATCTTAGCCAGTCTCTTTGAGTTATTGGTTTGGTTTGGCCAACTACATTGGTAATTCTTGCAATGGGAGAAATGCTTAGTTTTGGGTTCAATTTGGCGGTGTCCTCAATCAGTGACAAAGTAGGGGTAGCGAGGCACGTATTGTATTGTTGCCATCTAGGATAAAAAGATGGGGTTTTAATCATATTGCTTGAGTTTATCCCTCTAGATCATGCCATCTTACTTAATACATTACTCTGTTCTTCATCAACTTAATACTCTAGATGCACGCAGGAGTCGGTCGATGTGTGGAGTAATAGTAGTAGATGCAGAATCGTTTCGGTGTACTTGAAACAGACATGATGCCTATATGCATAATCATTGAATTAGGTATCTTCATAATTATTTGCTTTTCTATCAATTGCTCGACAGTAATTTGTTCACCCACCGTATTATTTTCCTTTATGAGAGAAGCCTCTAGTGAAACCTATGGCCCCCGGTTCTATTTTCCATAGTATACTTTCAGATCTATAATCCAAAAATACCAAAGATATTTTTCTGCAATTTATTTACTTTTGTTTCCGCAATCTTTATATTTATCTCTATCAGATCTCATCCTCTTGCAAATAACTCTGAAGGGATTGACAACCCCTTTTTAGCGTTGGGTGCAAGAGTTTGATTCTTTGTGTAGGTAGTATGATTGGGGCCTTGCTTGTCCTCCTACTGGATTGATACCTTGGTTCTTAACAAATTGAGGGAAATACTTATCTACTTTGCTGCATCACCCTTTCCTCTTCAAGGGAAAACCAACACAAGCTCAAGAGATAGCAAACATCAACACGAGAGTCACGCTGTATGGAGACTCCCTCATTGACTTTGGACAGCCTATCCCAGATAAGCTTTGCTGAGCCCAAAGCACTAACTCTTCCATACTGACTTTTGCTCATATGGCCACATATGATATTCTTCGCTTGCGAGTCGAGTTGCTTGAACTTCTTCACATCAGCGGCAGAGATGGTTGAAGTAATGGAGGGAACACCATGTTCCACAATGTACCAGAGATCATTGTCAATTGCTTGAAGATGCATTTGCCTCTTGGTCTTCCAGAAGGGGAAGTCCTTTCCTTTGAAGGTAGGACAACTAGCAGTAGCCTTGATCATACCTGCGGTCGACATACCTAAAATTGCATGCGGTTAAACCAAAATCACACATAACAAGAGAGTACCTTGCTCCGTTACCAATTGAAAGTGTGTTATATCGACTAGAGGGGGGGGGTGAATAGGCGATTTTTACAAATTCATCATTGAGGAAATTCCTAGTGAGGAAAGTCCTCAGTTATGAACTTAGTGCAGCAGAAATAATACTTAGACAAAAGTGCACAAACGACTACAACAAAGTACTTAGCATGGATTGATAGGATCGACTTGCACAGGTCACGTATACAAGATAAACAAGTGATGAATAACAAAGGTGAAGAATTTGAGGTGAGGAATCCACTAAAAGTCTTCTGTCAAATTCTTCAAACAGTACAGATGAGAGTCTTCAACATGCAATTGAGGAAACGAAAAGAGTTGAAGAAATAGAACTAGTAGCTCGATGAAGACAGTGGTTGATGACCCAGTTCCAACTACTGTGAGAGTTGTACGTCTGGTTTGGAGCGGCTTGGCATTGAAACCAAAGGACACACAGTCCCTATCGTATTATCCTTGAGCTAAGGACACACATCCCTCACCCAACACTCGTGGTAAGTCTTGAGTGCAGACTTCCAAACCCTCACAAACTTGGTCACCCGGCGATCCACAATTGAATGTTGGATGATCTAGACCTTGACGCCTAACCGTCTGGAGGATGCACAGTCCTCGAAGGTAACAAGCGCCGATTCCACACAGGAATAACTTCTTCAGTGATGCTCAATCACTTGGGTTTTGGTTTGGGCTTGGGTGTTTGGGGTATTTCCTCACTTGATGATTTTCGCTCAAAGACCTTGAGGAATTGGGTTGCTCTAAATGACTAGTGTCGGTTTCTACGGAGCAGCCAACCATCTAGTGGTTGTGGGGGCGGCTATTTATAGCCTAGGAGCATCCCAACATGATTTGACATTAATGCCCTTAATGATATGATCGTTGGGTCGATAAGATTTGGGACAGGTGGCGCGTGGCGCGACAACGGTCAGAACTTTCAACTGTGAAAGTCCTCATGTCTCTCATGTTCCTCACGTGGAGTGTCTGGTAGGTGTAGGTTTGAGTTGAGCATCATGAGGAAATTCTTTCCATAGTTTTATCTCGACCCCTTTTAACAGTACGATGTTCCTATGACTCAAGAATGAAGAAAACGAAACAGAAAGAGTAAATCTTCAATCTTCAAAGTCTTCAGAGTATTTCTTCAGGACACACCGAACTCCTCATGTTTAATATCTTCATGAGGAATATCAATTTCTTCGTAATTTCTTTGCGATCAAAGTCTTCACCCAAAGACATACCTTTTTGGGGGTCGTTATTCATCGAATAAATCAAACTCCTCAATGACTTATAGAACCTGTGTAAACTCAGAAACGTATCAGCCTCTTAACCTATAAGTCTTCAAACCACCAAAATCACTAAGGGGCACTAGATGAACTTACATTAGCAATCTATCCAAAGGCGCCATGAAGTAGTTTTGCCAGCGGGAACATATCCGGCTTGATGTATCCACGGTAGCACATCCGTAGTCCGATGGTCAGGCTGAGCGAGCTAATCATGAGATTCTGCATGGGATCAAGCCCCGACTTATGTTTCCTTTACAGCACACTCCGTGTTGTTGGGTCGAGGATCTCCTCACGGTTCTTTGGAGTATCAGGACTACACCAAATAGATCCACTGGTTACACGCCCTTCTTTCTTGTTTATGGGGCCGATGCGGTTTTACCAATTGATATAAGGCATGATTCTCCTCGAGTCGTCGCTTATGTGGGAGTAGAAAATGACCAGGCACGTCAGGATTCCTTGGATGCCTTGGAGAAGAGCGTGATTTGGCGTTGCACGGTCAACTATATATCAACAAGACCTTCGCTGCTATCACAACCGTAGAGTTAAGAGCCAGATTTTCTAGGAGGGCGACTTTGTGCTTTGATTGATTCAAGATCACACAGGCATGCACAAACTATCACCCCCATGGGAAGGTCCTTTAGTCATGAGGAGAAGTGTTCATAATGGCTTCCATTATCTAATAGACCTTTGTCGAGATAAGCCAACTTCGAAGGAGGAGAAGACCCGGCCGTGGAACATTGCTCACCTTAGGCCTTACTATACTTAGAGCCCTTGGCACCTTATCCATGTACATAGTTCAGTATTTTGTACTATTTTTATGAGGACAATAAAGCCGGCACCCACGAAATTCGGGGCTTCTGCAGTTTCAGCCTACATAATGATCACGAGTCTTTATTGTTTTCATAAGACACCCAAGAGGATGAGCCGCCACCAAGGAGGTCATTCAAACATGGACGCTATTAGTATCAAAGAGGATGATCCGCCATGTTGCGATGATTCAAACATGGATGCTTATAAGCCAAAGAGGAGCAGTTGCCATGATGCATGGTGCAAACATAGGCGTCAATTTATGTTTCGGAGAATCAAGCCGGCTTACTTGGGGGCTATTAGTCCCCAGGTTGTTTAGCAGTAATAGCATTGTCTTCTGCAATCCTATGCTTGGCTTTTCCCTGACCATAGGTCACTTGGGGGCTTCCAATTCATTGAGTTAAGTTTTCTTACCCTCTTGGCTTGCAAAAAATTACCACTTTATAATGGTTATACTGGACTGTATGCCTTTGCAACTCCCCCTCTTGGCCCCCTGTACTCTTGGCGAGTCAATCCATTGTGGACACTGACTTGTCAATGTTAAAACACTGAGGTCTTGTGTGAGATCTGACATAAGGAAAATAGATAAACCATGGGTTCATGGAATCTGCTTCATTAAAGCCTCACTTGGGCCTGATCTGCCAACCTAAATTATAAAGGTTATTGCATAAACCTATCTTAGGGTATGACTAGAGCCTTGCAAGCCCGTCTACCTGTCGTGACTCACTCAGCTGGCTTATTTAAACTAATTTGATGCCCTATGTGGTTTTATGTTTTCCAGGGAAGGATTCAGTATTCTTGCCAGCTCATGCAAAGCATTGTGGCTATGAACTCATTTTCTTATGAAGGAAAAATCCAATTGCAAGACAGTAAATTTCAGAAAGGTGGCTTATATTAAGAAAGTGATGCCAAAAGCTTCAGCATACACGAAGGCATAACGCAAAACATAAGTTATGACCCAATGGCTATTACAAGGCTACACAGAGCCCAAAGGAGTTGCGTCAAAGTTTTTACGCAAGTACATATTTCATCCGGTTACAAAGCTGTGCCGGGTCAATTTCGAGAAAGTCTGGGTGGTTAAGTCACCTCCGTGCCAGCCCGTGGAAGGTCTTCTAGGTCCTGGATTTGAAGATTACCCATATCCTAATTGCAATGGGTTAAAGTGTGGAATTCGGCTTCTTCATGCAAGATTGGGGATAGGTCAACTTCAGGGGCAAAGAGAGGCTTACATCGTTGAGGAGTTAAGTTGTCGGCTCATAATTGGGAGGTCGAACTCATACATTGTCATCATTGTAAGACGGTTGATAAGACTTTAGGTTAACGTACACTGCTAGATGACTCGCCGGCACACGAGACGCCCTTACACAATTGGTATAATCCTCCTAAGTAAAAGACGATCCGTCCTCTTTGGTTTCAGGGAAACCTGTAGTGATTTCTTCCGGTTTGAGTTCAGATGCATACGCGAAGGCCCAGCTCAATGTAGCTATAGCACCTTTTCGGGAGCCCGACCTATTTAATTCCACGATTTGCTTGGGGATTGTTGAGAGCCGCCTTAGCACGTCAGGGATGTACTTTGCAGGGTCCTTTTCACCCATTACAACTCTGATTGTCATCAAGCTCCCAGCATAAAGTTGCTCTGTGAGAGTATATAAACCTTTCAATTTTAAAATGCAATCATCCTGAAGATTATGAGTCAAGAGGCCTGCAAACAATTTTTCAAGCATATAAATTCCCTGGCTGGTCTTTATTCTACGACAGATTTGATCATCACAAGTTATCATAAGAAGTACATCATATACTACTTACCAAAGATAACAATCGTCATTTGCGAGATATGGTGTTTTAAGCTAGTCAACTCTTTAGTTATTGGCTTTGGCTTTTTCTCGGCGACTTGAACATGCTTAATCAAGGCGACTTTTTTAGTCTCCGAAGTTTCTTTGAAAGCCTTGAAGTCAGCTTTGATTCTCGCTATTTCTTCACAAGCAACCCAAAGTTTTTCGTCAGCTGTGGCTTGGGCATCCTGTTGTTGCCCAAGGATTTTTCTCATGCTATCTAGTTCGGAGTCGGCTAGAGTTACAGTATCCTGCATTACAACATATCCACATGAGTATCAAGTTCATTTTATGAGCCTGCAACTAGGTGCATAATAATGCTTGAAGGCTGTCAGAATGATTATCACATTCTCATGCAGATTGCCAGCAATATACTTGACACTTAGGGGCTAATGTATTAGTTTTTAGTCTATCAAAAGATCTGGTTCATCTCCAAGAAGATGACCCGACCCTTGGGGGCTACACGTCGAATTTCAACTATTCTATATCAAAACCCGGCTCATCTCCAAGAAGATGACCCAGCCCTTGGGGGCTACAGGTCAAATTTCAACTATTCTATATCGAGACCCGACTCATCTCCAAGAAGATGACCCGGCCCTTGGGGGCTACATGTCAAATTTCAACTACTCTATATCAAGACCCGGCTCATCTCCAAGAAGATGACTCAACCCTTGAGGGCTACAGGTCGAACTTCAACAATTTTATATCAAGACCCGACCCTTGGGGGCTACATAAGGGGGGATGGAGTATGAGATAAGTATAGATATACCTCATGCCTAGTAGGCTCGTCTCCATTTCTCGACTTATGGAGAGGCGATTCAGATAACCAGATTGCAGGTCTTCAAATGAAAAAATTTCAATATTGGGAAGCTCAACTTTGTTTTCCCTTTGTCAAAATCAAGTGTTTCATCCTTGGCAGTGTGCTTGGCCAACGTAGTGAAGACGGGAACATTAAAACCTGTCCCAGTAGCAACAACTTTTTCTTCAGAAGGAGCACATTTTTTGGTTGTCTCAAGAGGACTTGGCGGATTGGGATCAATTTGTTGGTTTGCCTCCATGCCCACGTCACCGGTATTCGCCGGTTCATCATGCGAAGGTAGATCATCATAGGCGTCTTGGCGAGCCGTGGGGAATTCAACGCGAGTTTCAGAGGGATCAGTCGGCTCAGGAGGATTAAGCTCCTATGTTTCTGTTTCATTTGGACTTGGATTCGTTGATGACAAGCCTACCTTCCTCTTTTTGGCTTGAGCCCTACCAAACGAACGTAATACGTCAAGGTATATATAAAAAGATTAAAGGTGCCAAAGTAATATTACGTACATAAAGTAATATTCTTACCCTGGATTGATGATAATGGGCGGCATTTTTGAGGCAGTTGAGTCGCATGATGATGGGGGCGACTCCTGATAATTTGAATGAAAAGGGTCAAGAAGATGGCGGAAAAGGCCAGCTTTTGAAAAGGAAAAAGTTGGAACAAGGAGCACCTCGTTTGGACGCTTTCGAGAGGCCGGCTTATTGGGTAGCCCAGATACAAGTTCACCCGAAGCACTTCGGGTATGGCGCCTTGGAGTATAAAGATTTTTCTTCAAAACGAAATCAGGATCCAAATAATCCTCTCGCTAAGATAAAGGAACTTTCCTAACGAACCTCCTTGGTGGCCTTGGAAATGAGTTTTCTGAGCCAGAAGAGATAGAAATTATCTCGACAGCTTCATCTTGACTATCTTCTTTATCATTTTAGCAATAAGGAGGTATTAGCAGGTTCAATTAAAGGGCAGTTTAACAAAATAAAGGTTCTACCTCAGAATGGTTGTCTACATGTTCAAACTCGCCCATAGCTGATGATTCTGCTACATTGGCTTTCTTCTTTGAATTCTTCGGGGCGACTTTGGGTTTAGTGGCAGGAACTTTGGTTTGACGCCGTTTCCAAAATGATGAGTTAGCCTGCGGCGGTGTTAGGAAAGTATAAGAAAGTTTAAACAACAAGAATCCTTGAAAAGTAAGATGAGGTATGAAAAGGTTTGTTACCTCACGAGTAGGATTTTGAGTGTAGAAAGGTTTTAGTCCAATTTTGCTACAAGCATCTTTGTTTACACCCAGCAATTTCTTCACAATCTTGTTGATGTCAGCAGTGTCAAGTAGGGCGTTGTTAAAACCTAGAGGGCAGTTCAAGTTGTCGTCATACAGACACATTAACGAGCTGCGGCGACTCAAGGGCAAGATACGCCAGTCTACCCAACACCAGGTCAGATCAACATCGGTTAAGCCATTAGCCGTCAGAGCTCTAAGCTTAGCATATACATTAACGATTTTAGTAAGCTCTGCATCAGTAATCAGGCTGGGTAGCTCGAAGTTCATTGGGAGACGCTCAGCTCTGTAACCCGACAAGGGATTCTCATCAGCAAGGGATGTGTCCTTGCAGTAAAACCATGTCTTACCCCAGCCCTTAGGATGGATGGGCAACAGGGTAGCTAGAAATCCACACTCCCTTCGCCTTTGGTATTGACCCCACCAAGCTCCAAGCAGGGTCCATGAGCAAATTCAGTCTGATGATTAAGATAAAAGAATTCCCAGAATAGAAGAACAGAAGGTTCTATCCCAGGTAAACTTCATAAAATACTTGGAACTGGCATAAGCTGGTTATGGGATTAGGGCCCAAGTCTTGAGGATGGAGGTTATAAAAATGCAAGATATCTCTGAAGATTTTTGATCCTGGAGGAGCAAAACCCCATTCAAAGTGGTCGGCGAAAATTACAACTTCTCCTTCAGCGGGTGCTGGTCTTTCTTCCCCATAGGCGCTTCGCCAACTAATGGTCTCCTGGGATGGTAAGATTCAAACAACTACATATTCATTGAGTACTTCGTCTGTGATCACAGAAGGCACCCAGTTGCATGTGGATGGTTTATTCATGTTGGTGTTTTCAGAAAGACAAGAACTACAGAAGCGTATTTGGCGGGTCATCTATAAGAAAAAGGCAAGAAGCAAAATATTCGGATTGAAATAGTTTAGGTGACTACAAACAACAAGATTATTCTTAAAGTCACCCAAATATGAGTCGCCACGAGGAGCGACAAAGATGGCACTAGAAGGGGGGCAGTTTGCAGTTATGTTCAAGTTACCCTAACGTAAAGGCGGCTTACAAGGATTTACGATCATATCAAGGAAGTCGGTATAAGGGTAAAGGCGGCTTACAAAGGGGCCGAGATTTCAGATTTTACTAAGTGTGGCACAAACAGGTTTCTACCAAATTGCATGAAAGTATGGATCTACAAATGGCTCAAAAAGGAAAAAATCACTAACCCTAGATGGTAGCAACATATGGAAGCAAAGGCAGGTCGTTATTTAACAAATCTTACAAAACATCTAGGGGAAGCTATAGTGGGGACGAGATCACTACATATACCGCACCCTAACGGTGGGAAAAGATTCATTGGAGAATCAAGCATGTCTGTGATGACCCACAAGTATAGGGGATCTATCGTAGTCCTTTCGGTAAGTAAGAGTGTCGAACCCAACGAGGAACAAAAGGATCTGACAAGTGGTTTTCAGCAAGGTAATATCTGCAAGCACTGAAATTATCGGTAACAAGTAGTTGTGTGGTGAGATGATTCATAGCAAGTAGCAAGTAACAAAAGTAACAACGGTGCAGCAAAGTGGCCCAATCCCTTTTGTAGCAAGGGACAAGCCTGGACAAAGTCTTATAGGAGATAAAAGGCTCCCGAGGAAACATGGGAAATTCTGTCAAGCTAGTTTTCATCATGTTCACATGATTCACGTTTGTTACTTTGATAGTTTGATATGTGGGTGGACCAGCGCTTGGGTACTGCCCTTACTTGGACAAGCATCCCACTTATGATTAACCCCTCTCGCAAGCATCCGCAACTAAGAAAGAAGAATTAAGACAAAGTCTAACCATAGCATTAAACTAGTGGATCCAAATCAGCCCCTTACGAAGCAGCGCATAAACTAGGGTTTAAGCTTCTGTCACTCTAGCAACCCATCATATACTTACTACTTCCCAATGCCTTCCTCTAGGCCCAAATAATGGTGAAGTGTTATGTAGTCGACGTTCACATAACACCACTAGAGGAAAAACAACATACAACACATCAAACTACCGAACGAATACCAAATTCACATGACTACTTATAGCAAGACTTATCCCATGTCCCCGGGAACAAAAGTAACTACTCACAAAGCATAATCATATTCATGACCAGAGAGGTAGTGAGTAGCATCAAAGATCTGAACATATACTCTTCCACCAAGTAAGCCAACTAGCATCAACTACAAAGAGTAATTAACACTACTAGCAACCTTACAAGTACCAATCAGAGTCGTGAGACGGAGATTGGTTACAAGAGATGAACTAGGGTTTGGAAATGAGATGGTGCTGATGAAGATGTTGATGGTGACGAGTCCCCTCCGATGAGAGGAGTGTTGGTGATGATGATGGCGACAATTTCCCCCTTTGGGAGGAAAGTTTCCCCGGCAGGATCGTCCTACCGGAGCTCTAGATTGGTTCTGCTCAAGTTCCGCCTCGTGGCGGCGGCGAATCCTCCGAAATGCCTCCTCCTGATTTTTTTCCAGACCGAAACCCTTCTTGTAGCAAATGGGGGGAGCCAGAGGGCCAAGTGGGAGCCCACAAGCCCCCTAGGCGCGGCCAGGGGTGAGGCCGCGCCTAGCAGGCTTGTGGCCTCCTGCTGGCGCCCCTCTGGCACTTCTTCGGCCCCCTATTTTTTATAAATCCCAAAAAAAATCCATGTTGATTTTCACAGCTTTTGGAGTTGCGCAGAATAGGTATCTCAAACTTGCTCCTATTTCAGGCCAGAATTCCAGTTGCCAGCATTCTCCCTCTTCATCTAAACCTTGCAAAATAAGAGAGAAAAGGCATAAGTATTGTACCGTGAAGTGTAATAACAGTCAAAAAAGCGATAAATATCAACATGAAAGCATGATGCAGAATGGACGTATCAACTCCCCCAAGCTTAGACCTCGCTTGTCCTCAAGCGGAAGCCGAGATCAATAAATATGCCCACATGTTTAGAGAGAGAGAGGTGTCGACAAAACAAGATACGAACATGCAGGCATCATGATCATGATAAGAACAACAATACCATCATATCAACTCTTATGCTAAAGTGACAATTCCTTCACAAAGTAAAGCATGGATCAAGAACCTTACCGAGAATTAACAACCGATAGCCTTTAGTCATTGAAGCAATTGCAATTTATCACAACATCGGAAAGAGTCAAATAAGAGCTTGTAAAGCAAATCCACATACTCAATCATCCTTTTGTCTCCTAAAATTGCTACAACTCACGTGGTACTCATGAGATCAAAGTTTCAGCTAGACACAGAGAAAGATAGGGGATTATAGTTTCGCCTCCCAACCATTTACCTCAAGGGTAATATCAACAATAATAGTTCATGAATACCTACTTCCAAGTTGACATATGAATATAGATCTTTCCCTAGCATATGACGTTAGCCAAGATAAAGGCGAAATAAGGAATTGGTGAAGATCACCATGACTCTTTCTAGGGAAAAAAGTAAAGGTACAAGATAGGCCCTTCGTAGAGGGAAGCAGAGGTTGTCATGCGCTTTTGAGGTTTGGATGTGTGTCCTCTTAGTGTGGAGGAACGTCACTTTATATTGCCTCCTGTGATAAAGAACTTTATTGTGCAGTGTGTCGCTTTTATGTCTTCCTCATCACAGGTTCGTACAAAGCTTATTTTCCACACACTAATAGATCATACATATTAGAGAGCAATTTTTATTGCTTGCACCGATGACAACTGACTTGAGGGATCTTATTCAATCCATAGGTAGGTATGGTGGACTCTCATGGCAAAACTGGGTTGAAGGTTTGTGGATGCACAAGTAGTATCTCTACATGGTGCGGGAGTTTTGGCTAACATGAGGTGGAAGCAATCGTCACATGCTAAGGGATCTCTAGTCATATAACATTGTTTGGAACCAAGCAAACACAATTCATTATGTTGTCTTCCTTGTCCAACATCTACTTCTAAGCATGCAATAGTTTAGTGAGTGTTCACAATCATAGATGGTGTCAAAGATAATCTATCTATATGTGAACCTCTCCTTATTTATCATTTCCTATTAATTGCAACAATGACCAAGGTCTACGTTTGTCAACCCTCAACAAGTTTCAATCAACATTCTTTTTGTATGTGAATCCATCACTTCCCATAAGATCATTACATGATCTTTCATGCTTTTGTTCTTTTCTCATTCTCTTGATCATGGCATGGGACAAGGCCCTTAACTAAGACACTCTTTATTATATGGCTCACGAGCTCGAATACATCGGGGGTGACACAAAGCAAAACTCAAGCCTAAAACACTAAGACCTTTATTCTACTAGAGAAAGAGAAAACTGAAAAGGAAGAAACTAAAAAAATGTAAAGGCAAAAGATGTGATGGTGATATGATACCGGGGCAACTCCCCCAAGCTTGGCACAAGCCAAGGGGATTGCCCATACCCGTGCTTAGTTGTATTCCTTTGGAGGTGATGGTGGTGGAGTTGTTGCAGCATGGGTTTGATCCTCCGTCTTCCAAGGCATAGGTGCTCCATCATGGAAAGATGATCGAGTCTCCGGAATCCACAAATCTGTAGCCAACCGTATTGATTTAAATCTATACTCATACTCACCGTTTTGGTTCTCCAGGTCGTAAATCTGGGCTTGGAGGTGATCAATCCTGTCATAGAGCCTGGAGAGGTGCTTCCCAATGTCATTGGCATCGCTCTTGTGATTTTTTGTGAACTCCGTGATCATCATGTGGTTGGCGTTGAGTCGGCGCTCCACCATCCCTTGAGCGCAGGCCACCTGTTGCTCCATTGCTTCAAGCCTCACCTCCACGCTTCCGGTCTTCTTGGGCCCCTCAACGTCACGGATGTGCAACATCCCCTCACGCATCTCGATAGATTGAGGGTGTTGCAGCACTCCCACGAGGTAGGGATTGATGACCTTCTCGAAGATCTTGTCCTTCGGAGCTTTTGGGGAACGATAGCAATCTAGATCTGCAGCAGAAACAGGCTCGAAATGAAAACAGAGGAAATTTGCGTGATACGAGGATCAGACCATTCGGGAGAATATATAATGATTTTTTCCAGACCATAAGGAGTACTCCGCAAGAAAACGGAGTCCGAGAGGCACACGAGGTGGCCACAAGCCCCCCAGGCACAGCCAGGAGGGTGGCCCGCGCCTGGCAGGCTTGTCGCCTCCTCGTGCGCTTTCTGGACTACTTCAATTTTTTCTATTTTTGTAAATATTCCAAAAAGGAGGAAAAATCCTACTAGAAAGATTTTGGAGTCTGTTTACTTACCGAATAACATACCTCTTTGTTTTCGGAGTCTGAAATAGGCTCATAAATATCCCTTAGGTATTCCTCCGGAGTTATGGTATTGATAATATTGCTTTCAACATTTATGGGAGTACCTGAGATATAATGCTTGATTCTGTGCCCATTTACAACTCTCGGACAATTACCTTCCATGTTGTTGATCTTGATAGCACCAGAACGATATACTTCCTCAACAATATAGGGACCTTCCCATTTAGTGAGAAGCTTGCGTGCAAAAAATCTTAAATGAGAATTATATAGCAAGACATAATCACCTACATTGAACTCACGTTTCTGTATCCTTTTATCATGCCACCTCTTAACCTTTTCTTTGAACAACTTGGCATTTTCATATGCCTGAGCTCTCCATTCATCAAGTGAGCTAATATCAAATAGCCTCTTCTCACCAGCAAGTTTGAAATCAAAGTTAAGCTCTTTTATTTCCCAATAAGCCTTATGCTCTAGCTCAAGAGGTAAATGACATGCTTTGCCGTAAACCATTTTGTACAGAGACATGCCCATGGGATTCTTATAGGCAGTTCTATAAGCCCACAGTGCATCATCGAGCTTCTTAGACCATTTCTTTCTAGACCTATTGATAGTCTTTTGCAGAATTAGTTTAATCTCTCTATTGCTTAGCTCTACTTGACCACTAGAATGAGGGTGATAGGGGGGACGCAATTCTATGGTTGACATCGTACTTAGCAAGCGTTTTACGGAAAGCAGCATGAATGAAATGTGAACCACCATCGGTCATTAGATATCTAGGGACTCCAAATCTAGGCAAAATAACTTCTTTCAGCATCCTGATAGAAGTGTTGTGATCAGCACTACTGGTTGGGATAACTTCTACCCACTTAGTGACGTAATCAACATCAACTAGGATATGAGTATACCCGTTGGATTTTGGAAAAGGTCCCATATAATCAAAACCCCAAACATCAAATGGTTCAATGACAAGTGAATAGTTCATAGGCATTTCCTGACGTTTACTGATATTACCTATTCTTTGACATTCGTCAAAAGACAAGACAAACTTACGGGCATCCTTGAAGAGAGTGGGCCATTAGAAACCTGATTGCAATACCTTGTGTGCAGTTCTATCTCCCGCATGGTGTCCTCCGTAGGCCTCGGAGTGACACTTCTGTAGGATCTGTCCCTGTTCATGTTCAGGTACACAACATCTAATAACACCATTTACTCCTTCCTTATAAAGGTGAGGATCATCCCAGAAGTAATATCTCAAATCAAAGAAGAATTTCTTCTTTTGCTGGTATGTGAAACTAGGTGGTATATATTTGGCAACGATATAGTTTGCATAATCAGCATACCACGGTGCACTACGTGAATTATTGATGACATTCAATTGCTCATCAGGAAAGCTATCATCAATAGGTTGTGGGTCATCAAGAACATTCTCCAACCTAGACAAGTTATCTGCTACGGGGTTATCAGCACTCTTCCTATCGACAACATGCAAATCAAATTCTTGTAGCAAGAGAACCCATCTGATAAGTCTAGGTTTAGCGTCTTTCTTCTCCATGAGGTACTTAATAGCAGCGTGATCAGTGTGAATAGTGACTTTGGAATCAACTATGTAAGACCTGGACTTTTCACATGCAAACACGACTGCTAAAAATTCCTTTTCCGTAGTAGCATAGTTTCTTTGGGCATTGTCTAGAGTTTTACTAGCATAATGAATGACATTCAACTTCTTATCAACTCTTTGCCCTAGGACAGCGCCAACAACATAATCACTAGCATCACACATGATCTCAAAAGGTAAGTTCCAATCAGGTGGTTGAACAATAGGTGCAGTTATCAAGGCCTTCTTAAGTATTTCGAAGGCTTCCTCACAATCATCGTCAAAAACAAAAGGAATATCTTTTTGCAAGAGATTGGTAAGAGGCCTAGAAATCTTAGAGAAGTCTTTAATGAACCTCCTATAAAAACCAGCATGACCAAGGAAACTTCTTATACCTTTGATATCTGTGGGGCATGTCATTTTCTCGATTGCATCTACCTTAGCCTTATCGACTTCAATACCTCTTTCAGAAATTTTATGTCCTAAGACGATGCCTTCATTAACCATAAAGTGGCAAGTCTCCCAATTCAAGACAAGATTGGTGTCTTTACATCTCTGCAAGACTCGATCAAGGTTGCTGAGGCAATCATCAAAAGAAGACCCGTAAACGGAGAAGTCATCCATGAGGACCTCAACAATCTTTGCACAAAAGTCAGAGAATATAGCCATCATACATATTTGAAAGGTGGCAGGTGCATTACATAAGCCAAAAGGCATACGTCTCTAAGAAAAGGTACTGCAAGGGCAGGTGAAAGTGGTTTTCTCCTGATCAGCTTGTGCAACAGGTATTTGGGAGAAACCAGAATAATCGTCTAGAAAGCAGAAGTGTGTGTGTTTAGACAGTCTTTCTAGCATTTGGTCCATAAAAGGCAAAGGGTAATGATCTTTCCTAGTGGCCTTATTCAATTTCCTAAAATTGATCACCATCCTATAGCCAGTAATAATCCTGTGTGGGATCAATTCATGCTTATCATTAGGGACAATGGTAATGCCTCCCTTCTTAGGGATGCAATGCATTGGACTCACCCAATCACTATGAGCAACAAGATAGATAATACCTGCTTCCAGGAGCTTTAGTATTTCTTTTCTTACTACCTCTTTCATCTTAGGATTTAATCTCCGTTGATGATCAGCAACTGGTTTGGAATCAGGATCGGTTTTAATCTTGTGCTAGCATAGAGTGTGACTAATGCCCTTAAGATCATCCAGAGTATATCCAATAGCAGCACAATGCTTTCTCACAGTTTTTAGTAACTTCTTTTCTTCATGCTCTGATAGGCTAGCACTAATAATAACATGATATATCTCATTTTCATCAAGATAAGCATACTTAAGAGTATCAGGCAAGTGTTTAAGCTCGAACACAAGATCACCCTTTGGTGGGGGTGGACCCCCAAGCAGTTCAACTGGCAGATTATTCTTAAGGATAGGATATTGTTCTAAGACAACTCTATCTATCTCCTCCCTTTCATCCATATGCATATCATTTTCATGCTCAAGCAAGTATTGCTCTAAGGGATCAGTAGGAGGCACGACAATAGAAGCTAAGGCAATAGTTTCATCCTTACTAGGAAACTCTTTTTCATGAGGTTGTCTACCAAACTTGGAGAAATTGAACTCGTGTGACACACCTTCAAAGCCAACAGTGACAGTTTGCTTCTCACAGTCAATATGAGCATTGACAGTATTGAGAAAAGGTATGCCAAATATGATGGGACAAAAGCTATCTTGGGTGGTAGCAAGAACGAGGAAATCAGCAGGATACTTCGTTTTACCACAGAAGACTTCAACATCCCTAACAATTCCCACAGGGCAGATAGTATCTCTATTGGCAAGCTGAATAGTGATATCAATGGGTTCTATCTTGACAGGTGCAATCTCGTCTTTGATTTCATCATATAAGGATTGAGTTATTGCACTAACACTAGCACCCACATCGCATAAACCATGATAACAATGATCTCATATCTTAACAGAAACAAGAGGCATGCTAACAACAAGCCTATGTTTGTCTCTAGCATGAGGTTTAGCAATTCTAGCAGCATCTTCACAGAAGTGAATATCATGTCCCTCAACATTGTCGGACAGGAGATCTTTGATAATAGCAATGCTAGGTTCAACTCTAATTTTCTTAGGGGGTGTAGGTGTTCTAATGTAGCATCTATGTATCACAGTTGAAGCTTTAGAATGATAGTTTATCCTAACAGGGAAAGCTGGTTTCTCAATGTAAGCACTAGGAACAATAGGATCATTATAGGCAATGACTTTCTCTTCAACTGGATTGGGTTTAACTACGTTGACTCTAAGGGAGGATGATATTTAAACCACTTCTCTTTGGGTAGATCAATATGAGCAGCAAATGATTCACACAAAGAAGCTACTATCTCAGAGTCAACTCCATACTTAACGCTAAAATCACAAAAGGTATTTGTTTCAACAAATGATTTAACGCAATCAAACTTGAAATTCATACCTGACTCCTTACCTTCATTAAGCTCCCAATCTTCAGAGTTGCGTTTAATTCTCTCCAATAAATTCCATTTGAAGTCAATATCTCTCTTCATAAAAGAACGAGTACAAGAAGTGTCAAGCATGGTGCGATCATCATGAGAAAGCCGAGCATAGAAGTTCTGAATGATAATTTCTCTCGAGAGCTCATGGTTGGGGCATGAATATAACATTTATTTAAGCTTCCCCCAAGCCTGAGCGATGCTTTCTCTGTCACGAGGCCAAAAATTATAATTATAATTCCGATCACGATGTACTAAATGCATAGGATAAAACTTTTGATGAAATACCAATTTCAACCGATTGTAGTTCCATGATCCAGTATCATCACATAGCCTATACCATGTCAACGCCTTATCCCTCAAAGATAAGGGAAAAACCTTCTTCTTGTCCTCATCATCGGGCAAACCTGCAAGCTTAAATAAACCACAAACTTCATCTACATAGATTAGATGCAAGTCGGGATGTGATGTTCCATCTCCTGTAAAAGGATTAGCCAGCAGTTTCTCAAGCATACCCGAAGGAAATTCATAGAAAATATTTTCAGTAGGTGTAGAAGGTTGAGGAGCAACTATTTGTACTTCCGTTCGAGGTGAAGATACCCTGAACAAGCCCCTCAAAGGATTAGTTTCCATAGTGACAAGTGACAACAAATTTCAGCACACTATATAAATGTTTCCTTACCAAATTCCACTTACCAAAGGCGCTTCACTCCCCGGCAACGGCGCCAGAAAAGAGTCTTGATGACCCAAAAGTATAGGGGATCTATCGTAGTCCTTTCGATAAGTAAGAGTGTCGAACCCAACGAGGAGCAGAAGGATCTGACAAGTGGTTTTCAGCAAGGTAATATCTGCAAGCATTGAAATTATCGGTAACCAGTAGTTGTGTGGTGAGATGATTCGTAGCAAATAGCAAGTAACAAAAGTAACAAAGGTGCAGCAAAGTGGCCCAATCCGTTTTGTAGCAAGGGACAAGCCTGGACAAAGACATATAGGAGGTAAAACGCTCCCGAGGACACATGGGAAATTCTGTCGAGCTAGTTTTCATCATGTTCATATGATTTGCGTTCTTTACTTTGATAGTTTGATATGTGGGTGGACCAGCACTTGGGTACTGCCCTTACTTGGACAAGCATCCCACTTATGATTAACCCCTCTCGCAAGCATCCGCAACTACGAAAGAAGAATTAAGACAAAGTCTAACAATAGCATTAAACTAGTGGATCCAAATCAGCCCCTTATGAAGCAGCGCATAAACTAGGGTTTAAGCTTCTGTCACTCTAGCAACCCATCATCTACTTACTACTTCCCAATGCCTTCCTCTAGGCCCAAATAATGGTGAAGTGTTATGTAGTTGACGTTCACATAACACCACTAGAGGAAAAACAACATACAACACATCAAACTACCGAACGAATACCAAATTCACATGACTACTTATAGCAAGACTTATCCCATGTCCCCGGGAACAAAAGTAACTACTCACAAAGCATAATCATATTCATGACCAGAGAGGTAGTGAGTAGCATCAAAGATCTGAACATATACTCTTCCACCAAGTAAGCCAACTAGCATCAACTACAAAGAGTAATTAACACTACTAGCAACCTTACAAGTACCAATCAGAGTCGTGAGACGGAGATTGGTTACAAGAGATGAACTAGGGTTTGGAAATGAGATGGTGCTGATGAAGATGTTGATGGTGATGAGTCCCCTCCGATGAGAGGAGTGTTGGTGATGATGATGGCGACAATTTCCCCCTTTGGGAGGAAAGTTTCCCCGGCAGGATCGTCCTACCGGAGCTCTAGATTGGTTCTGCTCAAGTTCCGCCTCGTGGCGGCTGCAAATCCTCCGAAAAGCCTCCTCCTGATTGTTTGGCAGACCGAAGCCCTTCTTGCAGCAAAAGGGGGGAGCCAAAGGGCCAAGAGGGAGCCCACAAGACCCCTAGGCGCGACCAGGGGGGAGGCCGCACCTAGCAGGCTTGTGGCCTCATGCTGGGGCCCCTTTGGCACTTCTTCGGCCTAGTATTTTTTATAAATCCCAAAAAAATCCACGTTGATTTTCA
This sequence comes from Hordeum vulgare subsp. vulgare, assembly GCF_904849725.1. NCBI lineage: Eukaryota > Viridiplantae > Streptophyta > Magnoliopsida > Poales > Poaceae > Hordeum > Hordeum vulgare. The sequence goes on along the minus strand of NC_058520.1, from coordinate 375,177,455 downwards.
CGGCTTTTGGAGTTGCGTAGAATAGGCATCTCAAACTTGCTCCTTTTTCAATGCCAGAATCCCAGTTGCCGGCATTCTCCCTCTTCATGTAAATCTTGCAAAATAAGAGAGAAAAGGCATAAGTATTGTACCGTGAAGTGTAATAACAGCCCAAAAAGCGATAAATATCAACATGAAAGCATGATGCAAAATGGACGTATCAGTCTGCTATGGCGACGAACACGGGATGAACTCCGACGAACTCTACTGAGCTACAATGGATTAACAGGCAGATCTGGGAAGAGGAAAGGACTGACCTGATGGTGCCGACGGCAGCGGAGAAGACCCGCGATACGGAGGTGAAGTCGCGTGGCGCGGTGTTCCCGGATCAGAATGCTCGATGATGGGGGTCGCACGGCGGCAGCGGGATGAAGGTCTGAGCTCGAGCAGGGAGAAGAAGAGGGGAGCAAGGTAAAAGTTAAAGATGCCCTTGTGGGTATTTAAAGACCGGGAACTGAAATGAAAACGACAGGCGTGGGAATCCAAGAGGTGCAGTAAATTTCAGAGCTAATGGAGCCTCGGTTTTCGGGCTAAATGGATAAGCCAAAGGAGCTGTTGTGATGACATCATTAAAACCCTAGGATTCTCAGGCGGTTGACGTAATTGATAAACAGAGCGAGATCTTAAGAAGACATTTGATGATGTCATTTCTACCTCGGAAGACAAAACATGGGTTGCACACATGCCGCCAAGGCTAAAGCAAAGACTATTGACATGAATAAATTCAAGTCAATCTGGGGCCTAATGTTGGGGATACTACCCAGCCATATGACCAGCCATATGAGGCCGGGTCAAGATGATGGTGACTTATACATTCATACCCAAGATGGGACCTGACATACAAGGAAGGAGGTGCAAGGTGGTTCATTAAATAGAGCCGGCGGCGGCCTAGGACACGAAGATGGCGATCTTGGGCCACAAGGGAGAAGATCGCCAGGAGTTTCCTTGCTTAAAGGAGCAACGCGAGTTAGAAACATAAGAAGTCACGAATCATAACGTGACTCAGACTCTTGTAAACCTAGGGTCTCGACCTGTATATAAAGGCGAGTCTCTAAGGTTGATGAGGTTAGGTCACAATCAATCGAGAGCTAGGTTAGGTGAAACCGCACCCTTGTAATCGATTTCATGATCAATACACACAAAGCAGGACGTAGGCTTTTACCTCCATCAGAGGGGCCGAACCTGGGTAAACTCGTCTCTCGTTTCCGATCAACCCCTTTGATTCACCATGTAGTTGCGATGGCTTCACCACTAAGTCCTTTCATGAGGAAATATGCCGTGATAAAACCACGACAGATACAGTTATATTTACTTGATGAAACACAAGTCTAAAATGTTTGAAAAGTTCAAGCAATTTCAGAGTGAAGTGGAGAATCATCATAACAAGAAAGTCAAATTCCTACGATCTAATCGAGGAGGTGAATATCTAAGTTATGAGTTTGGCACTCACTTATGACAATGTGGAATTGTTCCACAGTTGACGCCGTCTGGAATACCACAGCGAAATGGTGTGTCCGAATGTTGTAATCGTACTTTATTAGATATGGTGCATTCTATGATGTGTCTTACCAATTTGCCATTATCATTTTGGGGTTATGCATTAGAGACAGTTGTATTCACTTTAAATAGGGCACCATCAAAATCCGTTGAAACGACGCCATATGAACTATGGTTTGGCAAGAAACCAAAGTTGTCATTTCTTAAAGTTTGGGGATGTGATGCTTATGTCAAAAAGCTTCATCCTGTAAAACTAGAACCCAAAGCGGAGAAATTTGTCTTCATAGGATACCCGAAAGAGATAGTTGGGTATACCTTCTATCTCAGATACGAAGACAAAGTGTTTGCCACCAACAACGGAACATTTCTTGAGAAAAAGTTTCTCTCTAAAGAATTGAGTGGGGGTAAGATAGAACTTGATGAGGTTATTGATCCTTTACTTCAACCAGAAAGTAGCGTAGCACAGAAAATTGTTTCTGCGGAGCCTACACCAATTGAAGAGGAAGCTAATGATGATTATCATGAAGCTTCGGATCAAGTTGCTATTGAACCTCGTAGGTCGAAAAGGACACATACTGCTCCTGAGTGGTACGGTAACCATGTCTTATCAATCATGTTGTTGTACAACAATGAACCTATGAACTGTGGAGAAGCGATGGTGGGCCTGGATTCCAACAAATGGTTAGAGGCCATGAAATCCGAGATAGGATCGATGTATGAAAACAAAGTGTGGACTTTCTAAGTATTACCTGAAGGGCGAAAAGCCATTCAGAATAAATGGATCTTTAAGAAGAAGACTGGCGCCGACGGGAATATCACCATCTGTAAAGCTCGACTTGTGGCAAAAGGTTTTTCACAAGTTCAAGGAGTTGACTATGATGAGACTTTCTCACCCGTAGCGATGCTTAAGTCTGTCAGAATCATGTTAGCAATAGTGCATTTTTCGATTATGAAATTTGGCAGATGGATGTCAAAACAGCGTTCCTTAACGGTTTCCTTAAGGAAGAGTTGTATATGATGCAACCGAAAGGTTTTGTCGATTGAGAGAATGCTAACAAAGTGTGCAAGCTCCAGCAATCCATTTATGGACTGGTGCAAGCATCCTGGAGTTGGAATCAATGTTTTGATGAGGTGATCAAGGCGTTTGGGTTTATACAAGTTTAGGGAGAATCTTGTATTTACAAGAAATTGAGTGGGAGCTCTATAGCGTTTCTAATATTATATGTGGGTGACATATTGCTGATTGGAAACAATATAGAATTTTTGAGAAGTGTAAAGGATTATTTGAATAAGAGTTTTTCAACGTAGGACCTAGGAGAAGCTGCTTACATATTAGGTATCAAGATTTATAAAGATATATCAACACGCTTAATAGGACTTTCAGAGAGCACATACCTTGACAAAGTTTTTAAGTTCGAAATGGATCAGTCCAAGAAGGGTTATTGCTTGTATTGCAAGGTGTGAAGTTGAGTAAGACTCAATTCCCACTGATTGTAGAAGATAGAGAAAAGATGAGTGTCGTCCCCTATGCTTCAGCCATAGGCTCTATCATGTATGCTATGTTGTGCAAAAGACCTGATGTCAGCCTTGCCATAAGTATGGCAGGAAGGTTTTAGAGTGATCCACGAATGGAACACTGGATAGCGTTGAAGGAAATGTTTCTCGTGTATGGAGGTGATCAAGAGCTCGTCGTGTAAAGGGTTACAACGATGCATGCTTTGACACTGATCCGGATGACTCTAAGTCGTAAACCGAATACGTATATATTCACAATGGGGGCGCGGTAAGCTGGTGCAGTTCCAAGCAAAGCGTGGTAGCTGATTCTACATGCAAAGCAGAGTACATAACTGCCTCGGAGGCGGCTAAAGAAGGTGTCGGTATGAAGGAGTTCATGACAGATCTTGGAGTTGTGCCTAGTGCACTCGATCCAATGACTCTTTCTGTGACAACACTGGTGCCATTGCTCTGGCCAAGGAACTAAGGTTTCAGAAGAGGATGCTACTTCTCAAACAACAATGCCAGAAATTGACACGTTGACGAAGACTTGCTTGCGTTGGTTTTTCCCTTGAAGAGGAAAGGGTGATGCAGCACAGGAGCAGTAAGTATTTCCCTTAGTTTGAGAACCAAGGTATCAATCCAGTAGGAGAATCTCATCAAGTCCAGAGTACGTGCGCAAACACAAAAGAGCTTGCACCCAACGCTATAAAGGGGTTGTCAATCCCTTCAAGATTGATTGCAAAGTGAGATCTGAAGGCGGAAAGTGCAACGAAATAAAAGAGTAAGGCTGAAAATATGGTGTGAAGTAGACCTGGGGGACATAGTGTTCACTAGAGGCTTCTCTCAAAATAGCAAATATTACGGTGGGTGAACAAATTACTGTCGAGCAATTGATAGAACCGCGCAAAGTCACGACGATATCTATGGCAATGATCATACATATAGGCATCACGTCCGAGACAAGTAGACCGATACTTTCTGCATCTACTACTATTACTCCACACATCGACCGCTATCCAGCATGCATCTAGTGTATTGAGTTCATGACGAACAGAGTAATGCCTTAAGCAAGATGACATGATGTAGAGAGATAAACTCAAACCAATGATGAAAACCCCATGTTTTTACCCTTGATGGCAACAACATGATGCGAGCCTCGCTACCCCTTCTGTCACTAGGTGAGGTCACGTCACGGTATGAACCCAAAACCAAGCACTTCTCCCTATGCAAGAATCATAGATCAAGTTGGCCAAACAAAACCCACAACTCGAAGAGAATTACAAGGATATGAAATCATGCAAATAAGAGATCAGAAGAAACTCAAATAAGATTCATAGATAATCTGATCATAAATCCACAATTCATCGGATCTCGACAAACACACCGCAAAAGAAGATTACATCGGATAGATCTTCATGAAGATCATGGAGAACTTTGTATTGAAGATCCAAGAGAGAGAATAAGCCATCTAGCTACTAGCTATGGACCCATAGGTCTATGGTGAACTACTCACGCATCATTGGAGAGGTCATGGTGTTGATGAAGAAGCCCTCCGTATCCGAATCCCCCATCCGGCACGGCACGAGAACGTGCCCCAAATGGGATCTTGCGGAGACAGAAGCTTCCGTCGGCGGGAAAGTACTTTCGATGATCTCCTTATTTTTTCTGGAATTTTTGGGAATATATAGGCAAAAGACCAAGGGCAGAGGAGGCCCAGGGGGCCCACAAGCTTGGGAGGTGCGGCCCCCCTGGCTGCGGCTAGGGGGCTTGTGGGGCCCCTGGTGTCCCCTGCCTTGGTTCTCAAGTTCCCCGACCATCTTCTGTTTCGGAAAAAATCTTTTTGGAAGTTTTGTTCTGTTTGGACTCCGTTTAAAATCCTCCTCTCAAAAGGGTCAAAAACACGGAAAAAACAGGAACTGGCACTTGGCACTGAGTTAATAAGTTAGTCCCAAAAAAGATATAAAAGACATACAAAACAGCCAAAGTTTGACAAGATAATAGCATGAAACCATCAAAAATTATAGATACGTTGGAGACGTATCAAGCATCCCCAAGCTTAACTCCCGCTCGTCCTCGAGTAGTGAAGTGATAAAGACTGAATTTTTGATGTGGAATGCTACCTAGCATAGTTTTCCTTTGTAACTTCTTTCATGTGTCATGAATGTTCAGATCCGTAAGATTCAAAACAATAGTTTGCTATTGACATGAAAACAATAATACTTCAAGCAAACTAGCAAGGTAATCATGAATTTTCAAAATAACAAGGCCAAGGAAAGTTATCCCTACAAAATCATATAGTCTAGCTATGCTTCATCATCCTCACATAACTAATTTAAATCATGCACAACCCCGGTATTCGCCAAGTAATTGTTTTCTCACTCTTACTTTCTTCAAACTTTTTATAACTACCACGCAATACATGAGCATGAGCCATGGATATAGCACTATAGGTGGAATAGAGTGTGGTGGTGGTTGTGAGACAAGAAGGAGGAGATGGTCACATTGACTCGGCGTATCAAAGGGCTATGGAGATGCCCATTAATAGATATCAATGTGAATGAGTAGGGATTTCCATACAAAGGATGCAATAGAGCTATAAGTATGTGAAAGCTCAAAAGGAGAACTAGTGGGTGTGCATCCAACTTGCTTGCTCACGAAGACCTAGGGCAATTTGAGGAAGGCCGTCATTGGAATATACAAGCCAAGTTATATAATAAAGATTCCCATTAGCATATGGTGAAATGAGAGGCTCTCAATCATGAAGAACATGGTGCTATTATGAAGCACAAGTGTGGAAAAAGATAGTAGCATTGTCCCTTCTCTCTTTTTCTCTCTTTTTTTTATTTGGGCTCTTGGGCCTCTCTTTTTTCTCTCTTCTTTTTTTTATTTGGGCTCTTTGGCCTCTTTTTTTATCACATGGGACAAGGCTCTAATAATGATGATCATCACACTTTTATTTACTCACAGCTCAAAGCTCAGAATGATGATGACTCTATAGGAAATGCCTCTGGTAGTGTACCGGGATGTGCAACAATCTTGCTTGGCGTATGACGTTGAAACATCTCGCTAGCTATCTTACGATCATGCAATGGCAATATGAGAGTGACGACACAAGTCATGAGACGGAACGGTGGGAGTTGCATGGCAATATATCTCGGAATGGCTATGAAAATGGCATAGTAGGTAGGTATGGTGGATGTTTTGAGGAAGGTATATGGTGAGTTTGTGCACCGGCGAGAATTGCGCGGCACTAGAGAAGCTAGCAATGGGGGAAGGTGAAAGTTCATCTATACCATGGACTCACATTAGTCATGAAGAACTCACATACTTGTTGCAAAAGTTTTTATTAGTTATCGAAACAAAGTGCTAAACGCATACTCCTAGGGGAAGGGTTGGTAGGTGTTAACCATCGCGCGATCCTGACCTCAACACAAAGGATGACAATCAATAGATCAATTATGCTCCGACTTCCTAACATAGCGGTTCACCATACGTGCATGCTACGGGAATCACTAACTTCAAGACAAGTATTTCTAGGTTCACAACACCCTACAAACATAACTCTTAATATTACCAAATCCACGTCTCAAAACTAATTGAGAGGAATCAAAACTTCTCTTTCTGCTCAATGCACATGAAGATGGAGGTTTTTGTATCCTCTTTGGGTACCTATCACCTTTGGGACTGCTTTCATAGCACAAGCCAACTACAAATTCATGCACCGCCGTGCTCTAAAAGATCTAAGTGAAGCACATAGAGCAAAATTATCTAGCTCAAAAGATATAAGTGAAGCACGATGAGCATTCTAGCAAAATCACGATGAGTGCATGTCTCTCTCAAAATGTGTGTAGCAAGGATGATTGTGACACAACAAAAAGAAAAGACTCCTACGATACAAGATGCTCCAAGAAAAACACATATCATGTGGTGAATAAAAATATAGCTCCAAGTAATGTTACCGATGGATTGAAGACGGAAGAGGGGATGCCTTCCCGGGGCATCCCCAAGCTTAGGCTTTTTGGTGTCCTTGAATTTGTCTTGGGATTCCTTGGGCTTCCACAAGCTTGAGATCTTTCCACTCCTTATCTCTTTGTCCATGAGAACATCACCCAAAACTTGAAAACTTCACAACACAAAAGTTAAACAGAAACTCGTGATAACACTAGCACAAGAAAACAAACTACCACCTCTTTAGGTACTATAGCAATCTTGATTTCTATTTATACTGGTGTTAGATTACTGTATTATCACTTCTCCATGGCTAGTACCCCCCGATACTATCCATAGTTTCATCAAAACAAGCAACCAACTCAACAAAAACAGAATCTGTCAAAAAACAGACCAGTCTGTAGCAATCTGTATACTTCGTATACTTCTGGTACCTCAAGAATTCTGAAAAATTACGACTGCCTGGGAAAAAGGCATATCAACCAGGAGAAAAAATAATCAACTCAAAATCTCTTTCCGAATAAAAAAGAAAAATAATCTCGTGAGCGAAAAGTTTCTGTCTTTTTCAGCAGGATCAAACAACCATCACCAAGACTAGTCATAAAGGTTTTACTTGGCTCAAACACAAAAAGAAACACAAAAGACAATATCATAACAGAATTATTATGGTGTGGCCGAAACAAAAAAGAAAGAAAAATATAAATTCATTGGGTTGCCTCCCAACAAGCGCTATTGTTTAACGCCCTTAGCTAGGCATAAAGCGATAGAATCACGTATCATCGTCTTTGGTGCTCAAACCATAAGTAGCCCTCATCATGGATTCATAAGGCAATCTTATTTTCTTTCTAGGAAAATGTTCCATGCCCTTCTTTAAAGGAAATTGAAATCTAATATTCCCTTCCTTCATATCGATGATAGCACCAATAGTCCTTAGGAAAGGTCTACCACGAATAATAGGACATGTAGGATTGCAATCAATGTTAAGCACAATGAAATCCACGGGTACATAGTTCATATTTGCAATAATAAGAACATCATTGATGCTTCCCATGGGTTTCTTGACAGTAGAATCCGGAAGATGCAAATTAAGAGAACACTCATCAATCTCATTAAAACTCAGAACATCACATAAAGACTTTGGAATCGCGGAAAAACTAGCACCCAAATCACACAAAGCATTGCATTCATAGTTTTTGATCTTGATTTTGATAGTAGGTTCCCACTCATCATGAAGCTTTCTAGGGATAGAAACTTCCAATTCAAGTTTCTCTTCAAGAGATTTTATCATAGCTTCGACGATATGATCAGTAAAGGCCTTGTTTTGGCTATAAGCGTGTGGAGAGTTTAGCATGGATTGCATCAAGGAAATGCATTTAATCAAGGAGAAACTATCATAATTCAATTCCTTGAAATCCAAAGTAGTAATTTCATTAGTACTCAAAGTTTTAATATCTTCTACTCCACTTTCAATGCTTTTAGCACCAAGATAGATGGACTCCGAATCATTGGGGCGTTTTTCAACCAAAGTGGATTCATATCCAGCCCCATCATCATTAGGTTTGACACAAGAAAACAAAGATTCAATGGGAGTCACACCAAGCACTTTAAGATCTTCGTGATTCTGATCACGAGAACACGCCTTTTTAAGCCATTCATGTCTAGCACGAATTTGGGCGGTTCTTTCTTTGCTCTCACTCATGGAAACACGCATAGCTTTCAAAGTTTCATCCATATTTATCTTGGGAGGAGCACATCTAACTTTCAAAGCATCAATATCACTAGGCATTCTATCAACGCTCCTAGCCAAATCGTCAATTTTGAGTAGTTTTTCCTCTATGGATGCATTGAAAATCTTTTTTGAGTTGATAAACTCTTTGATATTACTCTCTAGATGAGAGGGTAATCTATTGTAATTTCCATGATTATTGTTGTAGGAGTTGCCAAAGTTATTAGAGGAGTTACTAGGAAAAGGCCTAGGAACATAGTTTCCTCTAAAAGCATTGTTGTTGCCAAAATTATTCCTACCAACAAAATTAACGTCCAGGCTAGCGTTGCTACTCTCAATCAAGGAAGACAAGGGCATATCATTAGGATCTAAAGGAGCACTTATACTAGCAACCATATTCGTTAACTCATCCATCTTAGCACTTAACGAGTTAATTTCTTCTATAGCGTGTACCTTCTTACTAGTAGGTGACGTTTCAGTGTGCCACTGAGAGTAGTTCGTCTTGATATTGTATAGGAGTTTTGTGGCTTCTCCTAACGTGATTTCCATGAACGTTCCACCTGAGGCGGAGTCCAAGATAGTTCTAGAAGCGAAATTCAAGCCAGCGTAGAAGATTTGTATAATCATCCAAAGACTCAAGCCATAAGCGGGACAATTTCTAATCATCAATTTCATTCTCTCCCAATATTGTGCAACATGTTCATGATCAACTTGCTTAAAATTCATGATATCATTACGAAGAGAGATAATCTTAGCCGGCGGAAAATACTTGGATATATAAGCATCTTTGCACTTGTTCCAAGAATCAATACCATTTTTGGGCAAAGACGAAAACCAAGTTTTTCCTTGATCTCGCAACGAGAAAGAAAAAAGCTTCAATTTAATCACATCATTATCCACATATTTCTTCTTTTGCATATCACAAAGCTCAATGAAGGTATTAAGATGGTCTGTGGCATCTTCACTAGGAAGGCCGGAGAATTGCTCTTTCATAACAAGATTTAGCAAAGCGGCATTGATTTCGTATGACTCCGCACTAGTGGCGGGAGCAATCGGAGTACTAATAAAATCATTATTATTAGTATTCGAGAAGTCACAATGTTTGGTGTTTTCAGTCATGGTGACTTCATCAAGCAAGCAAGCACACAAGCGAACAAAGAGCAAGCGAGAGAAAAGGGCAAACGAAAAAGGCAAACAAAGAAAAGGGCAAATATTTTTTTGTAAATTTTTGTTTTTCACAAGTGGGGGAGAGGAAAATGAGCGGCAAAAAAAAGTAAATGCAAGAGATGAGTTTGCGACACTTACTTGGATGAGTTATTGACTTGATCCTCCCCGGCAACGGCGCCAGAAATCCTTCTGCTACTTCTCAAACAACAACGCCAGAAATTGACACATTGACGGAGACTTGCTTGCGTTGGTTTTTCCCTTGAAGAGGAAAGGGTGATGCAGCACAGGAGCAGTAAGTATTTCCCTCAGTTTGAGAACCAAGGTATCAATCCAGTAGGAGAATCTCGTCAAGTCCAGAGTACCTGCGCAAACACAAAAGAGCTTGCACCCAACGCTATAAAGGGGTTGTCAATCCCTTCAAGATTGATTGCAAAGTGAGATATGAAGGCCGAAAGTGCAACGAAGTAAAAGAGCAAGGCTGAAAATATGGTGTGAAGTAGACCCGAGAGCCATAGTGTTCACTAGAGGCTTCTGTCAAAATAGCAAATATTACGGTGCGTGAAAAATTACTGTCGAGCAATTGATAGAACCGAGCAAAGTCATGACGATATCTAAGGCAATGATCATACATATGGGCATCACGTCCGAGAAAAGTAGACATATACTTTCTGCATCTACTACTATTACTCCACACATCGACCGCTATCCAGCATGCATCTTGTGTATTGAGTTCATGACGAACAGAGTAACGCCTTAAGCAAGATGACATGATGTAGCGGGATAAACTCAAACCAATGATGAAAACCCCATCTTTTTACCCTTGATGGCAACATCACGATGCGTGCCTCGCTACCCCTTCTGTCACTGGGTGAGGTCACTGCACGGTATGAACCAAAAACCAAGAACTTCTCCCAATGCAAGAATCATAGACCAAGTTGGCCAAACAAAACCCACAACTCGAAGAGAATTACAAGGATATGAAATCATGCATATAATAGATCAGAAGAAACTCAAATAAGATTCATAGATAATCTGATCATAAATCCACAATTCATCGGATCTCGACAAACACACTGCAAAAGAAGATTCCATCGGATAGATCTCCATGATGATCGTTGAGAACTTTGTATTGACGATCCAAGAGAGAGAAGAAGCCATCTAGCTACTAGCTATAGACCCGTAGGACTATGGTGAACTACTCACGCATCATCAGAGAGGTCATGGTGTTGATGAAGAAGCCCTCCGTATCCGAATCCCCCTCCGACAGGGCACCAGAACGTGCCCCAGATGGGATCTTGCGGAGACAGAAGCTTGCGGCGGCGGAAAAGTACTTTCGATGATCTCCTGATTTTTTCTGGAATTTTTGGGAATATATAGGCGAAAGACCTAGGGCAGAAGAGGCCCAGGTGTTAGAGCATATATCTCCATATGTGGTTTTGGTAATTGATGACAATTCCTATGGACTGATGGTTGCCTTAAGTTATATTTATAGGATTTGTCCATAGGCACTTCTTGAAGTCCATCTGTTGGGTTCAAGGAGTTTATATGATGACCAAGGTGGTATTCAAGGTATTATCTAAAGAATGGTCATAGAGACACAAAGTTGATCAAGATCGTTAGACAAAGAGTAAATCAAGATGATCAACACACAAAGCGTACAAGATGTACTGAGAGGGATCAAGTGATCCCATGGTATGGTAAGCATTGTCCATTACGTATTTGTGTACTAACCCATGGTCTTCGTGAGAGTTCTATGTGGGGTTAGGTGTGTTTCCATTGGCTTGTGTCAAGAGGAAGATCTCATACAACCCATGGAGGATGACTTAAAGTGGTGGAAGATGGTGGCAATGAACTTGTGAAGATATGCGGAAGAGCAGCTCACCCATAGTGTGTATGGGGGAGCAATCAACTAGTCTTCATCAAGCCAACGCAATCAAGAAAGGTGGTCCATCTTGAGGAAGCCAAGATCATCGTCATCTAGCTCAATAGGACGAGGTGCAAGGCATAGGTTTGCCCTTGATAGGTTTTTTTGTTTTAGGATAGATTGTCATAGTGTCAAGGGGGGCTCTCAACTGAGTAGCTTGATCGTATCGTTCGTTGAGAGCTCAAACCATTTGCATACTTGCATCATACTTCTTGGTTCTTGTTTGGTATTTATCTTTGTGAGTTTTATAGCTTATGTTCATCTTCATGACACGCTCGAGTTCCTCGAAAACGGAGTCCATATGCATCTTCTATGATGTTTTCGATGTTGGGAGTTTTTATCGGTCTTATTCAAAGAAGGGTTCTCACCATTTTCTTATGGGACTTTTCTCACTTGCTTCTTATTGATATTTATATCAATATTGTGTTAGCCCATGTCGTTAGCTTTCCAACAAACTTGGTTTCGTTGAATTCGGAGTCCGTATGCGAAAGTTACAACAGTTTCATTATCCAGCGGTAGCACCGCTCCTCGTGCGAGCGGTAGTACCGCCCTCGGAGAGGTAGTACCGCCCCCGGAGCGGTAGTAATTTTTTACTACCGCTCCGACGGATTGTTTTTTGCATCCTTTTTGGCCTCAGCATGGTTGGTGAACCTACCGAGCGGTAGTACTGCTCCATGAGCGGTAGTACCGCTCTGTGCGGGCTGTGAGGCCTAACGGTTGGATTTTCCCCCACCTATAAAAGGGGGTCTTCTTCCCCGTTGAACCTTATCTCTTTAGCTCATGTTCTTCCCCCATTGTTGACCTTCTTCGAGCTTGCTAACTCTCAATCCCTCCAATGATTCTTGCTAGTTCTTCAGGGAAAAGAGAGAGGAGATCTAGATCCACATTTCCACCAATCACTTTCTCCTCTAAGTGAGGAGAACCCATTGGGTCTAGAACTTGGAGTTCTTCATGTTCTTCTTCGTTCTTCCTCTGATTTTCCTCCCTAGCATTAGTTGCTTTGGTGGGATTTGGGAGAGAAGGATTTGGGCACTCCGTGTGCCCTTGCCATTGCATTTGGTGCATCGGTTTGAGTTCTCCACGGTGATACGTGGAAGTGAGAAGTTGAGAAGCTTATTACCTTTGGGTACTTGGTACCCTTGGAGGCTTGGTGGTGCCTCGGAGCTCAATCATTGTGGTGTAAATCTCCAGGCAAGCATCGAGGTCTCCAATTAAGTTGTGGAGATTGCCCCGAGCATTTGTGGTCACCTGGAAGCCATATGCCATTGTGGTGAAGCTTCGTGGTGTTGTTGGGAGCCTCCAATTAAGTTGTGGAGATTGCCCCAACCTTGTTTGTACGGGTTTGGTGACCGCCCTCAAGGGTCCCTTAGTGGAATCACGACATCTTGCATTGTGCGAGGGCGTGAGGAGATTACGGTGGCCTTAGTGGCATCTTGGGGAGCATTGTGCCTCCACACCGCTCCAACGGAGATTAGCATCCGCAAGGTGTGAACTTCGGGATACATCATCGTCTTCACGTGCCTCGGTTATCTCTTACCCGAACCCTTTACTTATGCAGTTTACTTTGTGATAGCCATATTGTTTCTTGTCATATATCTTGCTATCAATTAGTTGTTTATCTTGCTTAGCATAAGTTGTTGGTGCACATAGTTGAGCCTAGTTGTTTTAGGTTTTGTGCTTGACATATTAAACGTTAGTTTTATTCCGCATTTGTTCAAGCCTAAACCGTAATTATTTTAAAGCGCCTATTCACCCCTCCCCCTCTAGGCGACATCCACGTCCTTTCAATTGGTGTGAGAGCTAGGTCTCTCTTTATTAGGTTTAACCACCTAGAGAGTAAGGAAGTCGACTAGGGGTTTAGGATTCACTGACACTCTTAGTTTCGAAGGCACAAATTTTGATGTTTGGGTAATTCGCATGCTTAATCACTTTCGGGTCTTGGACCCAAATTTAGAGAAAATTGTAGATATGGGTTTTTCTCCTCCAAAGGATTCTCAAAATATATCTTTAGAGGATGAGAAAAACTCTTATCTCGATGCTCAAGCTTCTAATGTGCTTTTTTATGCTTTGAGCAATGTAGTTATATTTCAACTCATGCCATTCCAGGATGCTCATGAGCTGTGGACAAAGCTTCAAGATAAATATTGTATGTCCAAGATTTGTGGGAATGATTGTTCTCCCTCCACCTCCGGTCGTGTGGTCTTCTCAACTTCATCTACTTCACCTACATGTGGATTGCCACAAGGTAATGATATGGTGAGTAGTGGTGATCATTGCAACGATGATAGTGGGTTTATTGTTGATGATCCTTCATCACTATATTATTGCAATGCTTCATCTTTGGGCATTAACACTTAGAGTACTCTAAATGTTTTACATGCTTGTGTTGATAGTCCTTGCATATCATGTAAAAACTGCTTGACTAAATCTCATGATGATATGCTTCCTATATCTTGTTGCCATGATAAAAATGTATATATTTCCTCGAGTTGTTGTGCTAACAATGTAGAGGAAATTCATCACTCCATGGAACAAGATGTGGCCTTGAATGATGCTTCAAGTGATCCTACATCATCATCTACTATGACTCACTTTTGCCTTATGGCTAAGGCTTCAAAGGTATCGCCTACTTTGAATCCCAATATATCTCATGATGATGATGTTGATGATAATGGGGATGAGAATAATGATGAAGAGAGTGATAATATTGCATCCTTAAAAATTAAGGGTGAAATGATTTTTAAATTTCTTTATAAGAATAAACTTGCTTGTTCCAACTTCTTCGAAATCATGTCTATTGCCACTGAGGGCAAGAAATACATTGAGGAGTTGGAAGCTCATCTCGAGGAGCATGAGGCCACCATTGAGACAATGGAAGGTCATGAGCGTGAATACGCTAACGAGATCGTGGAGCTATCTCAAGCTCTTGAAAATGAACAAACCACCAAGGAATCTCTTGAGGAAACCTTTGCTATAGAATTATCTAGATTAAAGGAATCCCATGATAGAGCTCTCGAGGTGGCTAATGTTTTTAGAACTAAAAACGATAAGCTTGAAGTTGCACATGCTAAACTCGTTGAGGACTATGAGCACCTCGAAAATGGCTCAAAGGCTATTAAGAGTTCGCTCATCGAACTCACCGAGTCTCATGCTCAACTTGAATCTTCATATGCTAGAGAGCTTGCCAAGTTGCCTTCTCCTCTTATTGTTAATAATGATGCTTGTGCTACTAATTCTACTTCTTGTGAAGCATCCATTTTAAAGGAGAATTTTGAGCTAAGGGCTCAACTCGAGTTGCTATCTAGCAATTATGGGAAATTGGCAGAAAGTCATGTAATGCTCACAAGCTCTCATAATGATCTTCTAGTATCCCATAATGTGCTAAAATTATCTCGTGAGGCTATTACTACCAAGGTAACATCGAGTGAGCCTCATGTGGACATTAGCACTACTTCTAGTCAAAAAGCTATATTCCCATGTGCTAGTCCTCGTAATTCATCTACTCACAATGTTGCTACATCTTGTGATGAATTACATTCCATGCTTGGTTGCTCTAACAATGAAGCTTATACTTCCTCTAGTACTTGTGTTGATATTAACCATGTAGAGGAAATCAAATAGCTCAAGGCCCAAGTCAATTCCTTGAAGAAAGACTTGGAAAAGAGTCATGAAGGAATGTCCACACTCAACAATGTCTTGTGTGGGCAAAAATCCCCAAATGACAAATATGGACTTGGATTCAACTCCAACAAGAACAATAAGTTCAAAAGCTTCAAGAAGAAGGGCCAAGAACAAGTCAAGAATTCGGCCAAGATTATTTGCTTCAAGTGCAAAATTGAAGGGCACCATGTTAGATCTTGCCCACTAAAGAAGAAGCCCCAAAGTCACAAGCAACAAGGGAAGAGGCCACAAGTGCACTCACATACTCAACTACAAGTTGAAGAAAGGCCCCTCCCCAAGAAGACCCAAGCCAACACTCCTCATGTTGATAAATCAATAGGGAAGAAATTAAAGGGTAGATGTTGCTACTTATGTCGTGAGAAGGGTCACTTTGCTTCTTCTTGCATGAGAGGTAATTTATCCAACCCAATCATTATTGATGATATCTATTCACTTGGGAAGGATAAGGTTGGCAATGTGTTTGCCAAGTTTGTTGGTACTCAAAGTGGTGTCAAGAAAAGTACTATTTGGGTTGCCAAGCCTATTGTGACTAACCTCTTAGGACTCAACGTGGTTGGGGACCAACAAGCTCAAACTTGATCAATAGGTGTTTGTGGAGGACATTAGATACTTGGATACATAATTAAGAATTAAGGGGGTCTTCATCATTCATATTTTCTCAAGCCAAGTCATTTGGATTTTTGAGTTTCTATCTTATATCCAATGTGCCTCCTGTTGGGTAACGTAGCATAAATTCAAAAAAATTCCTACGCATATTCAGATCTTCCTATGGAGAGACCAGCAACGAGAGAGGGGTGAGAGCATCTTCGTACCTTTGAACATCACTAAGCGGAAGCGTTGCTAGAACGCGGTTGATGGAGTCATACTCACGGCGATTCAGATCGCGGTGTGATTCCGATCTAGTGCCGAACCACGACACCTCCGCGTTCAACACACGTGTAGCCCGGTGACGTCTCCTGCACCTTGATCCAGCAAGGAGGAGGGAGAGGTGGGGGAAGATCTCCGACAGCACGACGGCGTGGTGTCAATGGAGAGACGAGGTATCCCGACAGGGCTTCGCCAAGCACCGGCAGAGAGGAGGAGAAAGAAGAGGAGGGCTGCGCCGAGAGAGAGGGAAAACTGTGTGCCCAAAAGCCAAAAAGTGTCCACTATATATAGGAGGAGGGGAGGGCGTTCCACCCCTAGGGTTCCCACCCTAGGTGGTGCGGCAGCCCCCCAGATGGGAGGTGCAGCGGCCAGGGCAAGGGGGAGGGGTGGCGCACCCCTAGGTGGGCCTTAGGCCCACCAACGCCTACGGTTCCCCCCCTCTCCACCTCCCGTGCCTTGGGCTGAGTGTGGGGGGCGCACCAGCCCACCTAGGGGCTGGTTCCCTCCCGCACTTGGACCATCTAGCCTCCCGGGGTCGTTGCCCCCTTCCGGTGGACCCCCGGGGCCACCTTCGGTGGTCCCGGTACGTTACCTGTGACGCCCGAAACACTTCCGGTGTCTGAAACCATCCGTCCTATATATCAACCTTTACCTCCGGACCATTCCGGAGCTCCTTGTGACGTCCGGGATCTCATCCGGGACTCCGAACAACTTTCGATAACCTCGTATAACAATTCCCTATAACCCTAGCGTCATCGAACCTTAAGTGTGTAGACCCTACGGGTTCGGTAGACAGGCACACATGACCGAGACACCTCTCCGGCGAATAACCGTCAGCGGGGTCTGGATACCCATGGTGGCTCCCACTTGCTCCACGATGATCTCATCGGATTAACCACGATGTCAAGGATTCGATCAATCCCGTATACAATTTCCTTTATCTGTCGGTATAGAACTTTCCCGAGATTCGATCATCGGTATACCTATACCTTGTTCAATCTCGTTACCGATAAGTCTCTTTACTCGTTCCGTAGCACGTCATCGTGTGACTAACTCCTTAGTCACATTGAGCTCATGATGATGTTCCACCGAGTGGGCCCAGAGATACCTCTCCGTCACGCGGAGTGACAAATCCCGATCTCGATTCGTACCAACCCAACAGACAATTTCGGAGGTACCCGTAGTGCACCTTTATAGTCACCCAGTTACGTTGTGACGTTTGATACACCCAAAGCACTCCTACGGTATCCGGGAGTTGCACAATCTCACGATCGAAGGAAAAGACACTTGGCATTAGAAAAGCTTTAGCATACGAACAATACGATCTAGTGCTACGCTTAGGATTGGGTCTTGTCCATCACGTCATTCTCCCAATGATGTGATCCCATTATCAATAACATCTAATGCCCATGACCAGGAAACCATGATCATCTATTGATTAACGAGCTAACCAACTAGGGGCTTGCTAGGGACACATTGTGATCTATTTATTCACACATGTATTACTGTTTCCTGTTAATACAATTATAGCATGAACAATGGACGTTTATCGTGAACAAGGAAGTATGATAATAACCATTTTATTATTGCCTCTAGGGCATATTTCCAACACCTCCTTACGGTAACTTGTACTTAAACTTTTTACATTGTTAGTTTCTTGCCCCTTTGCATGTTGTGGTTTTGTACCTTGCATGTGTTTGTACATGTTGTGCTTCGAACTTGCTTATGTTGAGTAATCGAGTATGTGTATGTTGGTTTGCATATCATGTACATGTGAGTCTTGTATTGAGCCTTTTTGCATCTTGTTTGTATCTTTGTTGGCTCTTGTGAGAGATTAATGGATTACCCCATTGTGGGGGAGTGATGTGCTTTGCACACCTCACAATCCTATAAATGTGTATACATGGGGAATACCACTTAGGATTGATATTTCAAGATTATCTAGTTTCTATGTGGTATGTCTTACTCATGAGAAATTCAAATTCTATATGGTCCATTAATTATCTCTTGTTGGTTTTAATTTGCCATTTGTTAATATTGTTGGGTTATCACATTATGGGGGAGTAATATGCTATGTGCATATTACAAGGCTAGAGAATGTGTACATTTGAGGTATTTCTACTTAGTGTTGAAATTGTAAATTATCTTATTCCTAGGTGGCATGTTTGCTCTACAAGTGTCATTTGCTTGTGTTTATGGGTAAAGATGATCTTGGATATATTTGCGATCTACCAATGAGTATCATTTCCAAAATACTTCTTGTCCTTGACAATTGGTATTCCCATCATGTGGTAGGAATTGCTAATCGTCTTTACATTGATTTTGTGTTTCGTTTGTCTTCCTTGCCTCTTGTGGATCTATTTTAACATGTCTAGTGTTTTTATAGATATAGAGAAAGTGATGATCCCATCTTGTGCATTTTGTATTTAGATGCAAATTCTATATAATGCACACCCCTTGGGGGAGCTATCCTATTTTCTTTAGAACACTCTCTTTATTCGCCCATCATAAAATCTTTTGATCCCCATCAAGTGTGTGTTTATGGGAGGCAAGTCTTGCTCTTTATGATGCTTTGTGCCATCATGAAAATTTGTCGAGGGTTTGGTTTGTTGGAACCTATCTCTCTTTTGGAAACTAGATACCTCGTGTTTGTTTTCCTTCAATTGGTATCTTGTTTCCTTTTATTTGGCATGTGTAAATGGATATCTCATTCCTTGAGGTATCTTTTAATTGATATTCTTCAAGTGATAGTTTTTTGTTTGGTATCTTATTATCACTTGATACCTTGTCTTTTGGTGTATTATCAACTTTGTGTTGAGTTGATTCTTGAAAGCCTTGAGCATGCATATTTACTATATATAGCTTCTTTTGCTTGCTTTCTTTCTTTGACCCAATATATAGGGGAAACTCCACCTTGTCATAAATTGGCTAAAGTATGCATGAAATTCAAATTCATATATATGTGCACATATGTATGTGGAGTTTGTCCTATGTATTGTTGGTTTTCTAAATCTTTCGTCCCAATGAGCTTGGGCACCATTTTCTTTGGTTTGTTGTTCCAGGAACAATTGGAGATGCGTTGGATGCTCGACTCGCCTATAAGGAAGGTGTTGAGACCATGTGGTTATTGGAGCCGAGTTAGGATGATCAACGAACAACTATCTACTACATCAATCCAATGTTGTCTCGGTAACAAGTATCTACTTCAGGCATTCATTTCTTGCAAAGGCCCAAACCTGTGTTTTCTTTTCCAGGTTGCATCATGGCATGAATCTCTTGATTCGTTCTTGTAGTACTTGTTTCCTTTCTCAAAGCATCCGAATGATGATGTCTTATTGCTAGTTGGGATGTCTTTGATGTTCGTATGTTGGAAGTTCATATTGTACAATAAGAAAATATTAGGCCATGTGCTATGCTTCCAAGCAAAGATCTTATTGATATATTTATGACTTCCTTTTGGATATCTTGTTTGTTCCTTCTTGTAACCATTTCGTGTGTACATCCTTCTTTGTGGATATATATCATCATGATTGTCTTCTACTTAGAATCTTTTACACATGAGAGAAGTTACATCTCTAATTGATATCCTCTTTTCTCTCACGTCCACCGTTGCATTTCCTTTTTCAGTTTTTGGTGGCTTCGTGAAAGGATTTGTCTTGAGTGCGTATCTTATTTTCCTACATCTTGATGCACTCTTTGGCCGTGAAGATTATTTTTCCTCATGCTTGTCTTGATGAGGGTTTTGCCATTTCGATTGGTATCCCTCCTCTTGACAAGGTTCTTATTTCCTATCTTCACCATGGGTTGTCACAAGCATTGGTTCTTATTTTGTTTATTAGTAAGCTTGTGAATCCATTTTCTAGTATGTGTGTGTGGGAATGATATGTCTTGCACTTTGTATCTCATTTCATCAAGACTATGTTGATGAGTAATGCTCATCCTTATCTTAGTCTTCTCAAGTGCTTTGCCATGACTCACACACATTATTTTGGTTGAGCCTATTCTTAAGTTGCTTCTTGTACATGTTGCTCAACCATTTGTTTTGTGCAAGTGATATGCTTATTGTCTCATTTATCTTCTTGCACTCATTGTGTGTTTTTATTAATTTTGGGGGAGCCACGATCCTATTTTGTGCACTTGTATCAAATACAAAAATCTCTTATTAGTGCACAAATCATGGGGAGATTCTCTAGTTTTGATAAAACACTCTGTTGACTTTATCATAATATCTTTTATTCATGTGGTTCGAAGGACCATATGGTTGTTTGTTCCATCTGGTATCTTTTGATTGCTTGCCTCTATTTTTGTATGTCTTTGTGGCATACGATCCTTTTATTTGCAATCTTTGGGTCCTCAATATAGTTTGTTTTCCTCCAACTACTTATCATTGTATTTGTGTATTTCTTTGCACTCATTTGCTGAGAAGTACACACTTTTTGGAGGACCACCAAATATTATTGCTTTGTATGTGTACACTTGGTTATGCTTATTTCCTTATATAAACTCTCTTGAAGTAGTTGTCATCAATTACCAAAATGGGGGAGATTGTTAGAGCATATATCTCCATATGTGGTTTTGGTAATTGATGTCAATTCCTATGGACTAATGGTTGCCTTAAGTTATATTTATTGGATTTGTCCATAGGCACGTCTTGAAGTCCATCTGTTGGGTTCAAGGAGTTTATATGATGACCAAGGTGGTATTCAAGGTATTATATAAATAATGGTCATAGAGACACAAGGTTGATCAAGATCGTCAGACAAAGAGTAAATCAAGATGATCAACACACAAAGCGTACAAGATGTACTGAGAGGGATCAAGTGATCCCATGGTACGGTAAGCATTGTCCATTATGTATTTGTGTACTAACCCATGGTCTTCATGAGAGTTCTATGTGGGGTTAGGTATGTTTCCATGGGCTTGTTTCAAGAGGAAGATCTCATACAACCCATGGAGGATGACGTAAAGTGGTGGAACATGGTGGCAATGGACTTGTCAAGATATAATGAAGAGCGGCTCACCCATAGTGTGTATGGGGGAGCAATCAACTAGTCTTCATCAAGCCAACGCAATCAAGAAAGGTGGTTCATATTGAGGAAGACAAGATCATCGTCATCTAGCTCAAGAGGACGAGGTGCAAGGTATAGGTTTGCCTTTGATAGGCTTTTCTATTTTAGGATAGATTGTCATACTGTCAAGGGGGGCTCTCAACTGAGTAGCTTGATCGTATCGTTCGCTGAGAGCTCAAACCATTTGCATCCTTGCATCATACTTCTTGGTTCTTGTTTGGTATTTATCTTTGTGAGTTTTAGAGCTTATGTTCATCTTCATGACACGCTCGAATTCATCGAAAACGGAGTCCATATGCATCTTCTATGATGTTTTTGATGTTGGGAGTTTTTACCGGTCCTATTCGAAGAAGGGTTCTCACCATTTTCTTATGGGACTTTTCTCAGTTGCTTCTTATTGATATTTCTATCAAGATTGTGTTATCCCATGTCGTTAGCTTTCCGACAAACTTGGTTTCGTTGAATTCGGAGTCCGTATGCGAAAGTTACAACAGTTTCAGTATCCAGCGGTAATACAGCTCCTCGTGCGAGCGGTAGTACCGCCCCCGGAGCGGTAGTACCGCTCCGATGGACTGTTTTTTGCATCCTTTTTGGCCTCAGCATGGTTGGTGAACCTACCGAGCGGTAGTACCGCTCCATGAGCGGTAGTACCGCTCTGTGCGGGTTGTGAGGCTTAACGGTTGGATTTTTCCCCAGCTATAAAGGGGGTCTTCTTCCCCATTGAACCTTATCTCTTTATCTCGTGTTCTTCCCCCATTGTTGACCTCCTTCGAGCTTTCTAACTCTGAATCCCTCCAATGATTCTTGCTAGTTCTTGAGGGAAAAGAGAGAGGAGATCTAGATCCACATTTGCACCAATCACTTTCTCCTCTAAGTGAGGGGAACCCATTGGGTCTAGAACTTGGAGTTCTTCATGTTCTTCTTCGTTCTTCCTCTGATTTTCCTCCCTAGCATTAGTTGCTTTGGTGGGATTTGGGAGAGAAGGATTTGGGCACTCCGTGTGCCCTTTCCATTGCATTTGGTGCATCAGTTTGAGTTCTCCACGGTGATACGTGGAAGTGAGAAGTTGAGAAGCTTATTACCTTTGGCTACTTGGTACCCCTAGAAGCTTGGTGGTGCCTCGGAGCTCAATCATTGTGGTGTAAAGCTCCAGGAAAGCGTCGGGGTCTCCAATTAAGTTGTGGAGATTGCCTCGAGCATTTGTGGTCACCTCGAAGCCATATGCCATTGTGGTGAAGCTTCGTGGTGTTGTTGGGAGCCTCCAATTAAGTTGTGGAGATTACCCCAACCTTGTTTGTACGGGTTCGGTGACCGCCCTCAAGGGTCCCTTAGTGGAATCACGGCATCTTGCATTGTGCAAGGGCATGAGGATATTACGGTGGCCTTAGTGGCATCTTGGGGAGCATTGTGCCTCCACACCGCTCCAACGGAGATTAGCATCCGCAAGGGTGTGAACTTCGGGATACATCATCGTCTCCGCGTGCCTCGGTTATCTCTTACCCGAACCCTTTACTTATGCACTTTACTTTGTGATAGCCATATTGTTTCTTGTCATATATCTTGCTATCAATTAGTTGTTTATCTTACTTAGCATAAGTTGTTGGTGCACATAGTTGAGCCTAGTTGTTTTAGTTTTGTGCTTGACATATTAAACGTTAGTTTTATTCCGCATTTGTTCAAGCCTAAACCGTAATTATTTGAAAGTGCCTATTCACCCCCCTCTAGGCGACATCCACGTCCTTTCACCAGGGGGGGCCACAAGCCTAGGAGGCGCGCCCCCTGGCCGCGGCTAGGGGGCTTGTGGAGCCCCTGGTGGCACCCTGCCTTGGTTCTCAAGTTCCCCGATCGTCTTCTGTTTCGGAAAAAATCTTTTTGGAAGTTTCGTTCCGTTTGGACTCCGTTTAAAATCCTCCTCTGAAAAGGGTCAAAAACACAGAAAAAACAAGAACTGGCACTTGGCACTGATTTAATAAGTTAGTCCCAAAAAGATATAAAAGGCATACAAAACATCCAAAGTTTGACAAGATAATAGCATGAAACCATAAAAAAATATAGATACGTTGGAGATGTATCAGAGGACCAGACACATAAAGTGACGCTTCCATTCCATCTACAATTACATCAAGGGGGAGGTCATAAATATTTGCAAAGTGCACACGGATTTTAATGTTGTAGACTCGTTGACTAATCCTCTTCCACGAGCAAAGCACGATCACCACCGGAACTGTATAGGTGTTAGATTCATTACAATGCAAATCACATAGTGATGTGAGCTAGATTATTGACTCTAGTGCAAATGGGAGCCTGTTGGAAATATGCCCTAGAGGCAATAATAAAATAGTTATTATTATATTTATTTGTACAAGATAATCGTTTATTATCTATGCTAGAATTGTATTGACTCTAGTAAGCCTCTAATGTGTGGATACACAATACACTCTCCCTAGTAAGCCTCTAATGGACTAGCTTGTTGATCAAACATGGTCAAGATTTCCTAGCCATAGACAAGTGTTGTCATTTGATAACGGGATCACATCATTAGGAGAATGATGCGATGGACAAGAACCAAACTATGAACGTAGAATCTGATCGTGTTAGTTTATTGCTATTGTTATCTACATGTCAAGTATATCTTTCTATGACCATGAGATGACGCAACTCCCGGACACCGAGGAGTGCCTTGTGTGTATCAAACATCAGAATGTAACTGGGTGACTATAAAGGTGCTCTACACGTATCTCTAAAGGTGTCTGTTGGGTTGGCGTCAATTGAGAATGTGATTTGTCGCTCCATATGAGGGAGAGGTATCTCTAGGGCCCACTCGGTAAGAAAACATCACAATGAGCTTGCAAGCAATGTGACTAAATAGTTAGTAACGGGATCTTGTATTATGGAATGAGTAAAGAGACTTGCCGATAACGATACTGAACTAGGTATGGAGATACCGACGATTGAATCTCGGGTAAGTAACATACCGATGGACAAAGGGAACATCATACGGGATTAACCGAATCCTTGACATAGAGGTTCAACCGATAAAGATCTTCGTAGAATATGTACGATACAATACGGGCATCCAAGTCCCGCTATTGTTTATTGACCGGAGAGTGTCTCGGTCATGTCTGCATAGTTCTCGAACACGCAGGGTCTGCACACTTAAGGTTCAGTGATGTTTCGGTATAGTTGAATTATGTATGTTGGTGACCAAAGGTTGTTCTGAGTCCCGAATGATATCCCGGACATCACGAGGAGTTCCGGAGTAGTCCAGAGACGAAGATTGATATATAGGAAAGAGGTATACGGGTTCCGAAAAGATTTTGGGCACTGTCGATAAAGTACCGGGGGTGACGAATGGGTTCCGAGGGTTCATCGGGAGGGGCCACCCACCTGGGAGGGCCACATAGGCCTAAGAGGTGGTGCACCAGCCCCTGGTGGGTTGGACAGCCAGCCCCATGGACCTATGCTCGTGACTTAAATAGGTGGGGAGGAACAGACTAGGAGGAGGAGTGCTCCTAGCGCCTCCACCAAACCGAATTGGAGGAGGACTCCTCCTCCTCTTGTGCGCCGTCGGCCAACCCTATGGATTTTCCCTAGGGAGCCACCCCTTTCATACCTCCTATATATAGTGAAGATTAGAGAGGCAGCCAACCCTAAGCCACAGTGCAGCTCTCTCTCCCACCATTAGTTCGTTCCACCTCTAGTTTGATTCGGTAGTGCATGGCGAAGCCCTGTTGAATAAGCTCCACCAACACCGCCGCCACGTCGTCGTCCTATCGGAAAATTCATCTACCTCTCGCTCCCTCTTGCTGGATCAAGAAGGTGGAGATTTTCATCGAGCAGAGGTGCCATCCGTTCGACTCTAGATCGTGATTGGATCGCGGGACGACTTGCGATTTGGATCACGAAGTCGTTCGACTATATCAACCACATTACTTAAGGCTTAACGATTAGCGATCTATAAGGGCATGTTGATCCGATCTCTCCTCTCATAGATGGCCATCCCCATGGATAGTTCTTGTATGTCCTTAGGAAATTTTTTGTTTTCCGTGCAATGTTCCCCAACAAAAAGCCCATGTGGCTCTCAAGTCATTGGTTGTGCCATGTCATACCATTTCCCACATGGCGTGACATGTCAGCTCAGCCACATTGGATCCTACGTGGTTTAAGCATATGGGTAATGACCAAAAATTTGGTCAAAGGTTTTTTGACCAAAATTTTGGTCATTGATACCAATGACCAATTCTTCCAAGAAGGTCACATTTGTTCATTCTTGATGGCCAATTGTTGGCCTTCTAAATTTGGTCATAATATGGTCATAAATTCAAAACAATGACGATTCAGTGACCAAAATGTGGGGTCAAGGATGAACGTATTTATTGTAGTGTTCTTTCTTGTTCTTCGTTTTCCTTGATAGAGATGATGCCCGTGATCTTTCAGTGAGATGATAACTATCAATTTTATGGAGACGACATTAACGATCCGACTTCAAACATGCATGACTTTGCGCCTTAGCAATTGCTAAACCAACTCCAGGAGGTTATTGATCATGACGGAGCATGAGTGACCAAAAATTTCAATTCCTGCAAGTAATTGAGGAATAAGCAAGAATATGATAAAAGAAATCTCAATATTGTGCATATGGATGAAGTATTGATAAGGGTGGGGATTCGAAAGCGGTCTTCGTCTGGTCGTTGTACACAAACAAAGTACACGAAGCTGTAATGGCTAACTTTTATCTCAACAAATCCCAAGGAAAAAACTACTAGATTGATCTACATATATAGGAGAAATGGGTGGAGGCCAAGGAGGTGGCAGGATCTCCCAAGGTAGCCAAAAACTAACCCTAGGTCGTACAAGGCGCATTATCCCAAGTGGAGGTGATGCAACACCTTTGGATTTGTTGTTTGACTCGGATTCCCCCGTAGCGTCAAATTCTTTCATCAATATCTCCACGCCCAGAAGCAATTTTTAAGGTGAAGGCAATTACTTTGGGAAGTACATGAAATCTACTTTGTAACAAAAAATCACCCAATTCGGAGTCTGGATCAAAAGATGTTGATGTATTGAGACAAATATGTGTGTGTAGTCCGAATCTGAGTCTAAAATGTGGGGGACTTGGTCTCTATCTTCTCTTGGGCCAAAAGTGACTTGAGAGGACTTTTTTAACAACACATAATCATTCCCTTTGATGTGAGAGGAGTTCTTGAACATCACCTAATCATTTCCTCTTGCTTTATCTTCACACATGGTTCCTACAACCATTCGACAATTATGTATTAAGGCATGGAATAAAAATAGGTGAAGTATTTTTGCTCTAGACAACATAAATAAATTATTGCATAATTCTTATAAGAAATCACCTCTTAAATATGCATGTATGCAATATTTTTGGTTGTATCCAAGGTAACATGTCCTCATCATCCTCCCCTTTTTGAAAACAAAGCTATCCTCGGTGTTGCTTAATCCAAAATGTGGCTAAGAAAAGAGACAAGGTGTACATATTGTATATGTATATGCCATCCATATTTTACTTTCCTATATTTTTGCATGTGTGACATATTTATATATGAGTAACTTCCATATGTCATAAAATATAAAGCCAAAGTATTATGAGAAGAAGTAGAAGGCATGAAAGTATTGCAACTTAGTTTGCACACATAACTGAAGCTCTTATTCATATCAAAACATATAGAATGCTCATCAATAAACGATCCCAACAGTGATGAATAAAATTTAATAGTTTATAATTACATGGTACAACATGCTTAAATAAGAAAACCTGCAATAAGTCATTTGACACAGAATCATCAACAAGATTAGAGGTCATATCAAATTGATTAAAAATTATCATAATTATTTTCAAACGTATTTGATCCAAATCTGAATTATTCAACGATTCACATGGTTCTTCCTCATTGATAGTTAAGTCAGTGGATGCACTCAAAAGTGTTGGTACTTCAGTTGTTTGATGACATGACACATTCATAATAGTAACATGATTCTCTAAAATAGGTGTTGTGATCAAATCAACAGGTAACTCAAAAAATGATGTATTAAAGTCAACTAGGCATTCATCATGCTCATGTGAAGTTATGTCATCGATACCTTCAGTGTTACCTTGTCTCAATGGCTTAGATGATGTAGGTATGTACAATGGTAATGTTCCGTAGACTTGAGATGATGTTGCGCTCACAATATAAGGTGTGGCCTCTCTAGCAGGTGCATCGGTGGAGGATACAACAAGTGGTGGTGAGCATGAATTGGAATAGAAATTGTCGTAGTCTCCAAATTCATCTTCCTGAATTTGTCTCTCAAAGGTACAAGCATGAACATACATACCAACAATGCAACACAAAAGAAAATGAAAGATTGCACAAATGTCATGGTTTAAACCATGAAAAAAATGAATTCTTTGTTTCATCCCCGGATTCGTCTATGTCGTAATGATGCATATAAGATTTGAACTCTTTGTATTAAGCATTACCATTGTTACTGCCTTGTTTTATTTGTTCTAATTTGCGAAGCAATTCACGATGATAGTGAGGAGGAACAAATTGATGACTCATTATAGCTTTCAAATCTTTCCAAGTTGTGGGTTGATTATTAATGTTTTTCTTATGATACATACTCCACCAAACGGAAGCAAAACCAGTAAATTCTCTAGTGATAGCTCATACTCTCTCGATTTCAGAAAAATCTTGGTGACTAAAAACTTGTTGTACCTCAAACTCCCAATCTAGATACATTGCAGGATTAAATCTACCTTGAAAATGAGGTAGAGAGATAACCTGGTTGTATGCTTCTGTCTATACTTGCACCTCTCGTGGTGGTGAAGATGTGCCCGTTGTCCTAGAACTTCAAGCTCCAAAACCTCTCATAATTAGTAGAAACCAAGAAACAAAATCCGAGAACAATGTTCCCATAAACTACTAGGATATGGTAGTAAAGCACTCACGATAAATCAAATATCAATACCGTACAATTTATTACTGAAAGCACATATGCTCCCTTGGTAGTTTTGAGAATTCATGACATCATATATTGTCTATTGGACTAACACTTTTACCTACTGTATTTCAGTATAGTCCATACAAAGCATTGGCTAAAGGATTGTGAGGAGAAACCCCTTTAATGCAGGGAAATGAATAGGATTGGCTCAAGCTTCAAGCAAGAGGACTCTACATTTTACATTTGTGAGCAGACACTTTTGAGTCCATAGGAAAGCCAATACTTTCAAAAGGGGGTGAGGTATTATGATGAATTGGTTGCTCAAGTGCTTAGAGATAGCCACCAAAAATACTCAACATTTCTCTCACAAGAATCTGTGTCCCAAGCCAAAACACCAAAATTGGTGCCACCAAGTTTTCCCACTCGGCCCTACCGATTTTCCAAGTGATAGATCCTTTGCCAAACCCTAATCTCTCGGTACCACCAACTTTCATATGTGTGCTACCGAAAGTCAGTAACCAACTCACTGGTATCTCTATTTCAAGAATCGAAATTTCCAAGTTTGGAATCGGTAACACCAAGATTTGGAAACTGCCATAGGTCATCATATCGGTACCACCGAGATTCATATATCGGTCTCACTGTGAATTCAAAAGTTGCCACATTTAGTGCAACTGGGTATCACCGAGATTCATTTCGGTGTCACTGAGTTGGGCAATAATGTTGTAACGGTTGGATTTTGGGGGATACCTATATATACCCCTCCACCTCCTCTCGTTCATAAAGGAAGCACTCAAAACACACACACACACACACACTTGCTAGATACATTTTTCTGAGAGAGAGCCACCTACTCATGTGTTGAGATCAAGATATTCCAATCCAACCATTTGAAACTTGATCTTTAGCCTCCCCTAGTTGCTTTCGACAAAATCAATCTTTCCTACCCATGCCAAATTCATGAGAGAGTGATTGAGTGTTGAGGAGACTATCTTTTGAAGCACAAGAGCAAGGAGTTCATCTTTCTACCACATCTATTACCTTTTGGAGGGTGGTGCCTCCTATATTGGTTAGGTGTTGCTTGGGATCCTCCTACTTCGTGTTGTGGAGTTGAGCCAAGAAGTTTGTACTGGCAAGGAGATCGTCTAATTTTTAAAGATCTACCGTGAGTGAGGCTACTCCTGTGTGGACGTAAGATATGGTGGAATAGACAAGGCTTCTTCTTCATGGGCCCCTTGTGGTTGGAGCCGTCCGTGGACTCTCGAAGTTGTTACCCTCAGTGGGTTGAAGTCTCCACTAACATGGACGTATGACAGCGCCACCTATGGGAACCATGCTGAAAATCGTCGTGTTCATCTTTGCGTTTGATATTCCTAAACTCTACTCCTTTTTTACATGTGCAATGTCTTTACTTTCCGCTATCATATTAGTTGACTAGCATGTTTAGGGTGCACTAGACTTGTTAGAATTGATAAAATCTGCCAACCATTAAAATGGGGAAAAGGCTAGGATTTTAATTTATGCAAGTAGTCTATTTACCCCCCCCCCTCTAGACACCCCTTCTATCGATCCAATGATTAATATCGGAGCTTTATCTCCATAGCCTTGGTTTAAAAACCATTGGAGTAAGATGTATGCCCCTAGTTTGGAGTTTATTAGTTGTAGAGTGCCTATTCTCGATGGGGAGCATTGTAGACAATGGAAAGACGAAATGCTTGATATATTACATTTGCGTAAGTATGTTAAATATCCCTATGTTCACCCCATTGATCCCTTACATCCTTCTAATGATGATGAAGTTAGTACGCTTGGAAATCGTAAAACTGTTAATCTCATCATTAGAGGGCCGCCAAGAAATGTGCTTAATCAAATGCAGAATTTTGAGTGTGCTCATACTTTGCGGAAAGATTTGGAGAAAAGGTATCCTGACTACTCATTGAAAAATCTTGATGGCATTTTCCAAAAATCCATTGATTTTCATAAAATGAAGCCAAATGATCCTAACTTTGATCTCTATTTGAGCTTCATGACATCATGCGTGCTAAAGGAGATCTCATTACCATTAACTATATCATTGCTGAAGCCATTCGCATGCATAAACATGAACATTGTTATAGTCAATATTCTAATTGAATTCTTGATTCTTATGATGAGGATATTCCATGTGACGATGACAATGTGGAGCATGGCTACAATGATGAAGATGAGGAGTTTGACATCGAGTATGAGAAGACCATGATGAATCTTAGTCTTATGGAGAACCTTAGAGACTACATGGTCGGAGGAAAAGAGTGGATACTTGAGATTGGATGCACCGATCACATGACCATAGATAAAGACATGTTCCATGAGATCACACCAAACCATGAACCACGAAGGTATGTGATGTTTGGCGACTATTCCAAGGGTTAGGTACTTGGTCTTGGTAAGGTGGCCATATCTCATGATAGTTCCATTCAAAATGTCATGCTTGTTGAATCTCTTGGTTACAATCTTATTTTCGTATCTAGACTAGCAAAACTTTGGTTTCAGTGTGCTATTTACGAAAGTTGACTGCCAAGTGTTTCTCCATGATAATCATAACATGGCCTTCACGAGTTTTCGTAGAGATGATATGTACATTGTTGATTTCACTAAAATATCCAAACTCCATACATGTCTTATTGCAAAATCTTCTAAAGGTTGGTTATGGCATAGAAGGCTAGGACATGTTGGTATGCATAACCTTGACATGCTTACAAAAGGTGATCCTATTATTGGTGTTAAAGATGTTATCTTTCACAAAGATAGAATTTGTAGTGCTTGTCAAGAAGGAAACCAAGTCGGTGGAAGTCATCCCGTGAAGAACATCATGGCTACAAGAAGGCCACTCGAGCTACTGCACATGGATATTTTTGGTCCCAATGCTTACAAGAGCCTCGGTGGAAATTCTTATGGTTTAGTCATTGTTGATGATTTTTCTAGATTTACATGGGTATTCTTTCTTGATGATAAGTTGCAGGTACAAAAGATCTTCAAGAACTTTGCTCGGAAAGCCCAAAATCAGTTTGAAGTGAAGATCAAGAAAGTTTAAAGAGACAACAAAACAGAGTTCATGAACATAAAAGTGGATACCTTTCTTGACGAAGAAGGTATCTTGCATGAGTTCTCGACGACATACACTCCTCAACAAAATGGATTTACTGAGAGGAAGAACCGAACTCTCATAGAGATGGCCGGAATGATGCTTGACGAATACAAGACACCAAGAAATTTTTGGGCAAAAGTCGTGGAAACAGCTTGTCATGCCATAAACCGACTCTACTTACACAAGCTTCTCATTAAACGGCATACGAACTATTCACCGGTAACAAACACCAAGTTGGATACTTTCGAGTATTCGGCTCTAAGTGCTACATTCTTGATAAGCATCGTGTCTCTAAATTTTCTCCTAAATCTCATGAAGGTTTCATGCTTTGTTACAGATCAAAATCTCACACTTACTGTATCTACAAAAGCTTCACTCGAAAAGTTGAAGAGACGATAGGTGTGAAATTTGATGAATCTAATGGTCTGCAAGTCGAAAAATTGCCAAGTAATTTAGGAGATAAGTTTTGGAAATATGCCCTAGGGGCAATAATATATTGGTTATTATTATATTCCCTTGTTCATAATAATTGTTTATTATCCATGCTAGAATTGTATTGATTGGAAACTCAAATACATGTGCGGATACATAGACAACACACTGTCCCTAGTGAGCATCTAGTTGACTAGCTCGTTGATCAAAGATGGTTAAGGTTTCCTGGCCATAGACAAGTGTTGTCACTTGATAACGGGTTCACATCATTAGGAGAATGATGTGATGGAAAAGACCCAAACTATGAACGTAGCATATGATCGTGTCAGTTTATTGCTACTGTTTTCTGCATGTCAATGTATGTGTTCCTATGACCATGAGATCATGCAACTCTCGGACACCGGAGGAATACCTTGTGTGTACCAAACGTTGCAACATAACTCGGTCACTATAGAGGTGCTCTACAGGTATCTCCCAAGGTGTCTATTGGGTTGGCATGGTGTGACACCAAAGATGCGGTCCTATCCTTATTTTGGCGCGAGGGCCTCGACAAGGATAGAAACACATCTTGTCATTTTGCAAGAATGGATATCGTTACAAGTACATGTACTGAAAATATGAGTATAAGGAGTTGGCTTACACTCGCCACAAGTTACATAAGAGTAACATCAGTTCAATACATACATTCATCATGAAAAAGACCAGGGTCCGACTATGGACAAAAACAAACGATAAAATAACGACGTCCATCCTTGCTATCCCAGGACGCCGACCTGGAACCCATCCTAGATCGATGAAGAAGAAGAAGAAACTCCAAATAGCACAATCAACACGCTCGCGTCAAGTAACTCTTTACATGTACCTTCAACTAGTGTTGTAGTAATCTGTGATCCATAGGGTATTCAACACTCACATTTCCAAAGGTATCAAGACTAGCAAAGCTTAATGGGTGAGGTATGGTTAAGTGGTGGGGCTGCAACAAGTGACTAGGCATTTATTTGAGGTGGATAACTTATGAGTACAAGAATAAAAGAGGGGGATGATCTACGCATAGCAGACGTGAACTACTGATTATCAAATAAATGATCCTCACCAACTACTTACGTCACACATAACCCCACCGTCTCCTCGATCGGAGAAGGAACTCACAAAAGAGACAGTCATGGTTATGCACACAGTTGGCAAGTTTTAATTAAGTTAACTTCAAGTTATCTAGAACCGGATGTTAAACAAAGTTTCCACGTTGCCACATAACTGCGGGCATGATTTTCCGGAAGATTTAACCCTACAGGGGTGCTCCAACTAGTCCATAACAAACTACCACACGCTACAACGGAATGATCTCGATCAAGGAAAACCCGTGATATCCTCGGGTTCCTATTGGAAAACCTCAACCTAGAGATAGCTCAAAGCATACTCGGAATCCCTCGCACAAGACGCTCGAGAAAGGTAAAACAAGTCCAGCAAGGCCGCCCGACGTGTCGACAATTCCGATAGGAGCTGCGCATCTCGTTCTCAGGACACGACGGATTGTCCAAACTTCCGGTAGGCCAATCACAAAGTTGCCCCTGGTAGCCACCGACGGTTGACAGTTTGGACCAACACTCATGCGGAGCACTGGCCCATGGGATTGATTAATTATCCATGGGGTGATCAAACCCTATGCATATTTTAGTTTGTTATTAAGCAAATAGTACCAAAGTTGGGCCTTGCCAGACGAGCTTTATCCGAAAACGAGAATCTAGGGGGTCCCCATAACAACCCCAAGCATGTTAGGAGCGCTCATTCATGGAACATAACACCGGTAACCGAAACTAAGGCGAAAAAGGTGGAACAAAACACCAGGCTAGAAAGGCCAAGCCTTCCACCTTTTACCAGGTATATAGGTGCATTAAGTTAATTAGCAATAATATGGTGGTATAACAAGGAACCCATGTTATCATAAGGAAGCAACTGCACCTGCAACTAGCAACGCTAACACAAGATTAATCAAGCGGTAACATAGGCAATCAATGGTTTGCTAGGTTGTGATCAGGTTGAAGGTTTTCATGGCAATGATTAGAGGCTCACATTTAACAGGTAATAGGCAATGAGACATAACGGTATACACGACATAACTATAATGGCAATGATAGTAATGGTATCCAGGGAAATGATCATCTTGCCTGAGGCCCCGCTTGGAAGAAGAATGACTCCGTGAAGCAGACGAACCGACATAGTCAAACGTGTCCTGACATTTTGACACGCTTTCGGAACTCTACCGAGACGAAGCAAACCGGAAACAAGAATCAACATACGATATTCACCATGGCACATGCACAATATGATGCACAACCTAATATGATGCATGTCCATTTCAATTATGCAAGGCATGGTATGGCAATTCAGAACAATCAACACTACACATTAAGTGAAGCTCAATATGCAACGAGTTGCATATTGGCGAAACTCCACATACGAATTATTTAGTTCACTCCCGTTCAGGTACACGGCAATATTAAATGTTCTTTAAACAAGGCAAGAGGTGAAACGTGTGATTCTACATGTCATACTAGCTGGTTTACACATATAGGTCATCGCTAACCGAACTACGGTTAAAACATACATGCGACACATGATATTATGCCATGAATGCAACATGCATGCAATTATGAAAACACTAGCAAGAAGGATATGAAGCATGTGTCGCCATGGCGAACGAAAGGGAACCATGGCGGCAAAACGAAAAGGATGCCACGACAACATTTCGGTCCCGATAACTCGATGAGGTATTGGTGCCAATGAATTGGGAGCGTGTGCGTGTCATCCCAAGAATGATGGGGTGATCTCGGTTACCGGGTTCCCATGTGTCGGTCACTGAAAAAGGGGACAATGTGCAACTAGCATGGCATCTACGAAATGAACAACTTGCAAGAAATACAACAAAGCATGCAATATATATACACACGGGGTGAAACTAAAAGAGGGGTCGTGGGATTTGATCCCTGGACCTCACGATGCTAGCATTATGGGTTCACCAGTTGTGCTACAACTAGTGTTTGCTCAAAAAAGGGTTTGGATATAGGTGATGTGTGCGCTCGGGAATATTTGAACTAAACAAATATATGGCAAAACAGAACCAACCAAAATTGGGGTCGGCCAGATTCGAACTCAGGACGTGCTGGTTGCAACCCTGCTAGGCTAACCACTAGAATATGAAGTTAATCTGACCGAATACCAGTCCAAAGTTATCTGAAACTACAGCTCGACCAAACCTGACGATTCGAACCCCAGACCACTTAGATTAACAATGCGTGGGACGACCAGCTCAGCAAGTGAGTGTTTACGAATGAACTCTTTGGCATTGCTAAATATTGTATACTCCAGAACGGATCAAGGTAAAATACGAAGCGTTAGGCCATGACGGAACTGCTTACAAAGGGGGGTAACAAAGGGACCGACGACGGCGCGAAATCTGGCGACAGGGACCTACGGCGGCGCGGATCGACGGGGCTCGGTCGGATCCAAGTAGATCCAGGCATGAGGAATCCATTCCCAACAGCCATGGGCCATGCGTCGGTGATGGTCAACTGGGGTGGCGGGATGCTATGGGGCTTCAGCCATGCTCCTGCAGAGAAAAGAACAAAGACAGAGAGAGATGAGTCAGAGAGAGAGCAGGGGAGGGAAGACGGGAGAGGAAGAGAGATGGAGAGGTGGAGGAAGGAGCGCCTTGGGTCTCGTTCCGGCGAGCTCGGCTGTGTCTACGAGCTAGCTCTGCTGCGGGGCTGCTCTGGTTGGATGCGGACGCTCGAGGCTGGCTGCGGGAGGGAGCTCGACTCTGGTTGGTCCAGTGGGGAAAGTGAGGTGGCTGGCGGCGGCGATTAGACACGGGGAGGATCCTAGAAACTAGGTTTTCGTTAGATTGGACTGGATGGACCTATATATAGCAAGTGGATTAGCTCTAGGGGCATCTCAACCCTTCGATATAGATCGGGTGGTCGAGATAAATAGATTAGGGAGTCCACTAGACAAACCGAAGACGGTTTGCGGTAAAACAGGGATGATCCGGATCCAACGGTCACGACCGCCCGGTTCGGGTCCGAGGGACGGCCCGGACTAGGTTGCGGGCAGGTCGGTGCACTGTGCAGAGGGGCTAGGCGGAGATGGGAGAGAAAATAGGCAACCCGGCGACATATTTTTTATAAATCGAAAATGTCCGACGAAATGACCGGCTATAGTGCCTCTATAGGTTTAATGGTTCGGGTGCGAACATACTCCGATTGCAACGAAAATTGACAGGCGGCCTAGCTACACTATATTAATACCGCACGCCAAGTTTCAACACAATCCGAGAATATTTTATACGCACTTTTAAAACAGAACAAAATATAAACGATGTTGCGGGCATGTGTGTGTGTGGTTGGTCTCAGAACAGTCAACGACGAACACAGAGGGAACCGGCAACTACTAATGGATGCAAGTTTGAAAACTGGCGGCAACGGAGTGCCGATGATATGTTGATGATGTGAATGATGCGATGATGAGTGCTGACAAACAAATAAATCACACAATGGCAATGGAATAAAGGGGAATCTTCTGGAGCGTCGGTCTCGGGGTGTCACAACTCTCCTACATTACAAGAGGATCCTGACCCGAGATCCAAGAATGAAAGGGGAAGAGACGAGAAAGAGAAAGAGGTAAAACTTAATTGCTTCTTTGACAAACGAGTGAAACCAACGATCCTTGAAGGTTGCAAAGATATGAAGAATGAATAGAGAAATAGGCAAGAATTCACACAAAATTTCGGCAGCACTTCAGTAGGAAAAAGGGACAAAATTTGCTAAGATGGAAAGATCTTGAGAAGAATCACAACAAACTAACAAAATTGATAAGCAAGGAAGGAACATGATGTAACAGCCCAAATGCTTTCTTTCCTCTTTTCTACGCTTTTCCAATTGTGGCAACCTTGTTGAACCTATGTTAGGGAGGTGGTTATCTGGTTATCATTTCATGTGCATCTCATGCATCAGGCATATCTTGCTTTATTTTCCTTTTGCCTTGGTTGTGTGTCCTTATGTATTGTGCCCCTTGATGTTCATGTGGTGATAGGTGGTCATGATCTTGTGCATGTGAGTGGGTGCGGCAAACCATTCAAAAACCCTTTTAAGCACCATGGTTCAAACCCTTCCTAGTCAATAATTGGTTACTTGTGTTTTTCAACTTGTTTTAAAAATCCTATAAAAATGTTCCATTTTTTCCTCACAATTCTATGAGTGGTGAAGTGGAGCTCTTTTACTTTTTTCTCCAAGCACTGGCATTTGTTTTTATTGCAAAATAGCCTAGGTTTAATAATAAAGTAGATATTTTTCTTTGCCTAAAAATAGCCAAATCTATTTTATTAAATAGGTTATATTATATTGTGTAGCCACGTATTTTTTATTTTGTTTTAAAAACCCTTCTTATTTTCCGTGGGAACTGTGTGTTTGTCTGGTTTATAAATAAAGGCATAGGTTTTATTTCGGTCTTAATAGAGAGAGAGAGAGAGAGAGAGAGAGAGAGAGAGAGCGGACCAGCCTTTTAGGCCGAGTAGCTTAGCCAAGTAGTGCATCCCTAGTCTCCTTCCTCTCGATGTCAGCAGTACGACCAGAGCTCCTCCACCAGATTGGTCTCCTCCTCCATCAGACGGCTACGGGAGTCCCTTTCCGCCTATTAAGCGCGTCCCCGACGCCCTAGGGTTCCTCCTCGCCGCATTTTTCCCTTCTCCTCCCTCTCCCGCCGCATTGTAGGCTAGCCTCGCCCTCGCCAACACCCTGCCCGCCATGGACTGCTCCCGCTCGAGCTCGTCCATAGGTTGACCTTCTCGCGGTGTCTATGTCACCCTAGTGCTACGGGAAAGGTCGCCTCGCTCGCCCTCTTCTTCTTCGACGTCAAGGAGAGCGTCAGGCCCCAGATCGACGCCGCCCTTAGCCTCTTCTTCTCTGTCCCGGACCAGTTGCAGCCCCGGACTTCGCCGGCCTCTCGTGACGTCTCCATCACCCCTCTGGCCATAAATTCATGTCCTAGATGATCTAGGTACATCCCTCTTCCTCCCTGCTTTGATTCGTGGCCATATGATCTTCTTAGGCGACGCTAGGTCCATGCCAAGTTCGTGTCTTCCGCGCTCTGTCCATAGTAGGAGTGTACGCATTTTTCGCCTGTGTTCTTGCTCCCCTCCGCGCATGCAACCGCTCTCTTCCCTAGGAATGGATATCCCCCTCAATTTCGCACCCCCGCCAGGGCTCTGCTCCCCCGATGGCCGCCGGAGTAGCCGTCGGCGCCGTGGTCTTCTTCTCTGTGTGGAGGAAGAAGGAGACCAAGCTCCGCTGGGGGACTAGCTCAAAAGAGTCTGAGCCTCCTTTAGATCGAATCCTCCTCCTAGGCTAGTGGTAGCGCCCCTTCTCTCTTCCCTGGGAGACCCACGTTCGAGTCCCTAAGGGCACAATTAAATCCCTGTTTTTTCTTGTGTCGTGTTGGCTATGAGTGGGCAGCGCAGGTTTTACAAACTGAGTACCGTGATTGTTCACATCAGTGAGCGTAGCCGAGTGGTAACACCGTCGAGTCCCTAAGGGCACAATTAAATTCCTGTTTTTTCTTTGTGTCGTGTTGGGTATGAGTGGGCAGCGCAGGTTTTACAAACTGAGTACCATGTTTGTTCACATCAGTGAGCGTAGCCGAGTGGTAACACCGTCGGGGTGCAAATAGAGGTTGAGGGTTCGATCCCTGCACACCCCCTTTTTATTCCTATGTTTTCCTTCGTATGGTAGTTTGACTGTTGTATTACCTTACTTGGTTGGATGCCCCTGGTAGAGCAACTAGCAGTGGCTAGCCCAGTGGTGGAGGCATCTATCTCCACCAGAGAGGTGGTGGGTTCGATCCCTCCTCTGGCATCTCATATTTTTATTGTGCTCCCACTACCACGTCGACCCCTCATTATATTCTTTTTCCTATGATTATTTTGTGTGGTGGATGTTTTTACTGCCTAAGCATTTTTCCTAAGTGTTGCAACTTATGATTTCTTGCCCTGTTTAGAGCCTTGTAATAAGTAGAGTATTGTTCTTTTGATGTTGAGTCCATGGTAGAAATGGTAGTGGGTGAACCTCCTCTACAACTTGGGACAAGTATTTTTCTCTTAGGATTTTGCATGTTAGATTTACACCTTGTCAAAGTGGGCACTTGGCTGAAAATGACAGTTTGGTGAAAAGCTATGAATTTCACCGAGTCTGGGAAACTGGAGTTATTTTGTTGCCCTGTTGTGTTGTGTATATTTGCTTCCATATTGAGAATTAGCCCAAGAAACAAACTAATGTTTGTTTGCGGGTATGGTTTTCTAGCTCTCGGTAAAATTTCATGCCCAGATACATCCTGTAGATATCATTTTGGAGGCTGCGAAAATGCTTCAGAACATAAGCAGCTGGTGAAAATCTGTAATTTTCACTAAGTCCCAATCTGTGATATTTTGTCCAAGTTAGGGGCTATATATCTACTGATGTGTGATCCCTTTGCCTTAGATACTTGTTGGAGGTTGTAATGCAGTTGGTTGGCTTAAGTTTCATGTCTTGTTTGAATTATTTAGAGGGTTGTAGCTGCTATAGATCTTGTGTTCAAAGTGCTATGTTGCTGTTAAAAACAGATTGGTGTCAAGCTGGTTTTTGAGCTTGTGTGAGCTATGGTTGATGTTTTTGTGTGTTCTCAAACACCATCCCACTTGGATTTTGGTGCTTGCTCATTTGGCAACCTGGTTACACCAGTGAGTTCCCATATAATTGTGTTTGTGGCTGTCTGAATCTGTAGTCCTTCGTAACTTGTTTTGTAGTTTCCGTTTGATCCGAAACTCCGTTCACGACGTTCTTTATAGGTTTTTGCATCATTTTCTCGTGATGCATATGATTATGCCATGTTCATGCATGTCAAGATAAATTAACATGAGGTTCTATCCAGAAGATAAATAACTTAACTAATGCATTTGAAAGTGACTAGAATAGTGATGCATGCCCTCTTCACCACACATGCATCATATTGGTTGTTGCATTATGTTTTGCTGGTGTTTATTTGCTGTTATATTTCTTTGGGTAGCATCCGGAACGAGAGCGAGTACATGGATTTTGGAGAGTTCGTGCAAGAAGAACAAGAGCAGTTCCGGTCTAAAGAAATCACACGCAAGATGACCGTGACCTTGACATCATTTCTAGCTTTGTTATGCTTAGAGTTACATTTCCTTCGTTACATGCCCGCTGCCTACCACATGATATATATGCCATCCGTCTTTGCCATGAAACCTCAAACACTTTCCTTCCTAGCAAATATTGTTTGGCTAAGTAGGCTTGCTTAACCTCTAATTGATAGCGTTGCTAGTTGCAGGTGCAAGCTGGCCCATGTAATAACATGGGCAATTTGATATCGTTATGTTCAACTGCTACTTAATTAATGCACCTATATACTTGGTAAATAACGGAAGGCCTAGCCTTTTGCCGGGTGATTTGTTCCATTGTTGTCGCCTTAGTTTCGGCTATCGGTGTTTTATTCCATAACTGAGCGCTCCTAACACGTTCGGGGTTGTTATGGGGACCCCCTTGATAAATCGTGTACTGTTAAGGCTTGTCTGGCAGGACCCAACTTTTGTTTTAATCTGCTAATAACTTAATAATTAAATGCATAGGGAATGGATACCCCGAGGAATCTAATCAACCCCGGGCCAGTGCTCCTCATGAGTATTGGTCCAAACTAGAGTCGTGTGTGGGGCCAACCCGATGCAACTCGGGAGATTTCTATCAGGCCACTGTACGCTGCGCTCATCCGAACTGTCCTGAGAACGAGGTACGCGGCTCCTATCGCGTTCGTCGACACGTCGGGAGGTCTTGCCAGATTTGTCTTACCTTAGCGATATATCTTGCACATTGGGATTCCGGTGAGACTTTGGGTCTCTCAGAGTTGAGGTTTTCCTCCAAGGAATCCAACGAGATCATGAGTTTCGTGGTAGATGATTACTATGCGGCCTGTGGTAATTTGTAATGGACTAGTTGGAGCACCCATGCAGGGTTTAATCTTTCTGAAACCCGTGCCCACGGTTATGTAGCAAATATGGATATTTTGTTAACATCCGGTTCTAGACAACTTAAAGTAATTCTAATAAAACTCCCAACTGAGTGCGTAACCGTGATTGTCTCCTTCAGAGCTCCTTCTCTGATCGAGAACATGGTGGGGTTATGTTTGACGTAAGTAGGTGTTCAGGATCACTTAGTGATCAATCTAGTCTTCAACCGACTTGCGTAGACCACCATATGTTTACTCTGATCATCATAAGGTAGCCACCATATAAGCTTAGGTTGCTGGAAACCCATACACTTAACCTTCCTCACGCATTAACTCGGCTAGATTCGATACCAAGGTCATTCGATTGCCGGGTCCTCGTGGCTCACGGTTTACTACAAACACCAACAGGTACAGGTACCCCTGATGTAGGAGATCTCGATGACAGCCAGTTCAAGTGGGAGTTCGATGAGGACAACGACAGGTTGTACATGACTTATCCGGAGGACTAGAGGTCGTGGTCGTGATCGTGGGGGCAGCATGCGGGATATCATAGCTTTATCTGTTTTTATCTTGTCCGTAGCTTGACCATTCCATGTTCTGAATAAGTGTGTTTGTATGGCTATATGACTATGTTCTTATCAGATGGCAAGTGTATGCCCTACTTGTCACTCTTTCAGTTATGTATTGTTATGATTATCTCGCTTGCGAAATGCGTAGATGAGCCCCTTTCCCTTTTGAGGCCTCGCCCCCAAATAAGGAAAGGGCCGCATGTTAGTCGTTACAAGTTGGTAATCAGAGCCTTACGACCATAGGAGCCTTTTTGTGATCGAACTTGGTCGAGTCGAGTCTAGAAAAAACTATTTGAGTCTTAGTTATATTGGAGAGTAGGTTTCTTTTTTCTCCTCTTCTATGCTTTGGTTAGGTTCACGACTTAGGAAATCTTAATTCTACTCCTCTTCTCTCTCAAATTTTTTTTAGGATCACGCGGATATTTTGGAATCTATATGATGTCGATGTGACGGAGTTATGTCTTGGTGCCTCCTATTTGACTTGATTTCTTCCGGGGAGTTGAGCTCCACGGGATTCTTGAGCACATCGCTATCATTCAGATTTCTTAGTATCTCAGGACAGAGGATGTTCGTAATTGCTTCAATACTAGTAGTGACGAGAGGAGTCCGTCTTCCCTAGTACTGGTGCAGATAGTTACGGATGTATCGCCACACTTATTATCGTTGTGATTACGAGGGTCTGTGATAGATGAAGTTCCGAGATTCTGGTTATGTGTTGACGGATGTGATACACTGGACGGGTTAGTATAGGAGTTGAGTGATATATTACTCCTTGTATTCGTGGACCAGATTGCATGACCAGGTATTTCGGGAGTTCATAGGCGGGATATCAGGTAGTGACTTATAGGACAATCTTCCTACAGATTCATGATGTGAGGTTGGGATTCGACATTCAGTGGGTCCATTTGTTCACGGTCGTCTTATAGCGGTTCTCGTTGTGTCTTATGAGTCCTTGTAGCTTGCTACGACTCGGGGACGCTTCTGTGACGCCCTCGGTTTAATCGTACGCTAATCATACACGCAAATGCGTACGATCAAACGCAAGGACTCACGGGAAGATACCACAACACAACTATAGACACAAATAAAATAACATCAGCTTCATATTACAAGCCAGGGGCCTCGAGGGCTAGAATACGAAAGATCGATAAGCACACGAGTCACGGAAGCAACAATATCTGAGTACAGACATAAAACATGGGGTGCCTTAGAGAAGGCTAGCACAAAAGATACAACGATCGAACGAGGCGAGGCATCCTTCCTGGGAACCTCCTAACTACTCCTGATCATCAGCGGCCTCCAAGTAGTAATTGGCACCGTCGGGGTAGCAGTCGTCATCGGCGGGGACCTCCATCTCCTGGGCTCCATCATCTGGTCGCAGCAAACGGATCAAGGGGACAAGGGGGGAAGCAAAGCAGCGTGAGTACTCATCCAAAGTACTCGCAAGTCTTACATCAGAACTATTCTAATTATGCATCAGTATCAAAGAAGGGGGGGTTATATGTGGACTGACTGCAGCAATGCGAGAAAAGGGAGAGAAGGCCTAGTCCTATCGAAGACTAGCATCTTCAGGGTCTTGCAGCAATGGACGAGAGTATAACAGGGGTAAAACAATAATACTCATATTGTTGCAGCAATATTAAAGTGAGGTCACGCCTAAAGATCCTCCCTCGACTCCCTGCGAGGAAGTAATCCCGAGGCGAACTAATTCCATTTAAGTAACAATTGTAGTTGTAAAAGATCGGGGCACAACTCCAAGTCGTCCTGTAACCGTGGACACGGCTATCCGAATAGTTAATTTTCATCCCTGCAGGGGTGCACCACATGTCCCGTCACGCTCGATAACACTCTGGCCGGACATACTTTTCTAGGTCCTGCCCGGCCTCGGAATATCGACACGTCGCAGCCCCACCTAAGTCTAATCATAGAGGCTAGCCCGTCGGTCTAACTCCTAAGCACAAATGGATCGTGGGCCCAGTTCCCCTTCGCGCTCCTGCACGTGGCGTGGGCGGCCGACGTTGGTCCTAGCATCCCTTAATCACAAGAGCGATGCATCTCGGGACCACTCGGGCGCGCGCCGGTACATTGCTGGCATCTGAAAAGCTTCGGTTGATACCGCGACGCCGAGTACCCATAATTCTTCCCGCGTAGCCGGTTAGTGCGAAAAGGTCTCCGACCAACCTAGATCAAATACCCAAATCCATTAACATTTTAATTAGGCCAACAACACAGTCTCACGGGAATCCACCCGTCTTACAACTAATCACCAAAGATCCCAGTAACAAGGTCGAGTAACTGTGTGGTTGTAACACCGGGGGGAATCCGAGGTATCACCCTCGTTGGATTCCGAACGATGTACCCGTCAAGGTGGGCTTAGAGGAATCACCCTCGAGGGTCCCACGCTTGAGGGGTTGCACGACAGAGGCGTCATCGGGAATGGTGAAAGAGGAATCACCCTCGATAACCACGACCGACTAGCTATACTACAGAGATATCATCAGGAGTACTTAGCGAGGTGTCACCCTCCGTACTGATAGTATCTCCGTAGCATCGTACAACGAAGGGGTGTATGTGCTGTGTCGGGTCTGGCTCGTCGATCAGAGATCGAGATTTGAAAACAAGCGGGGCAACTGAACTACGGGGTCAGAGGGGATGACTGCTCCACCTATACTAAGCAGATTTAAAGTACAGGACTAAAACTAGAGTTCATCAAAAATAGGCTATGCATCAGATATAGGAGCTAACTACAACAGTAGCAAAATACTAATGCAAGCAGTAGGAAGAAAGACATAGGCGATATAGGAATGATCAAGGGGGGTTTGCTTGCCTTGCTGCTCTTCGGCAAAGGACTGATCGGCAGGGTCGTAGATGTACCCGGCAGCAGCGTCAGTCTCGGGGTCTACCGGTAAGAAGGGGGGGACAATAAATAATAGCAACGGTGAAACACAAAGCATGACATGGCAAGATGCAGGCTAGACATGAGCTAACGCAGCAACATCCGTCATAGACGGGTCGGAAGAATATCTGACGATATTTTCCAGGTCTCGGGCTACTACCGGTCAGACTGGAAACGATGAAAATGTTTCATGTTTGCTATGCTAGGGACGCGTGACAGCCGAATGGACCGTGTACCCGGGTTCGTCTCGTTCTGCTAATCAACTTTCATGTTGAAAATATTTTGATGTGACTTACGGATTATTTAATATTGATTTTTAAAGTTTTATTCAATAATTAGGAATTAAAAAACAGATTTAAATAATTTAATAAAAAGCTATTATGACATCAACATGTTGTCATGGTGACATCTACAGTTGACTGGTCAACTGACCAGCAGGT
The DNA here is from genome assembly GCF_904849725.1 of Hordeum vulgare subsp. vulgare. Classification (NCBI taxonomy): domain Eukaryota; kingdom Viridiplantae; phylum Streptophyta; class Magnoliopsida; order Poales; family Poaceae; genus Hordeum; species Hordeum vulgare. Next base: position 375,132,580 of record NC_058520.1, on the reverse strand, counting down.
CCCGAACGTCATAGGCACAAGTTTTAATTTAGATTAAATATTAATTAATCAGATTAATTTAGTGGGGGACCCACGTGTCATATTCTAATTATTCTAATTATCCAATTAATTAATTTAACTAATATATCTATTTATTTATTTAATAAAAACATTAACATTATTTTTATTTTTACTTTTCTTTAAAAGGGGTGTGGGGCCTCCCTGTCATAGACAGCGGGGTGCGTTGGCCCCACCGGTAAGTGGCTTTAGGCCAAAACATATTTTTATTCACAGATACATAACCATACAAATATCGTATTCCTCCAAATACCTATATACGCAAATACATACATCGCATCTCATACATACATACATACGTACGCAACTAATACACCTTTTATTTTATTCTATTTTAAGTCTCATCTCTCACAAATCTCTCTATTAACAGACAACACAGAGTCTCTATGCTCTAACTCAACATAGAAGAACTAAATCTTCAATCCTTCCTACCGGTCTCTATCGTCGACGGATCGAAGCCCCGTTTGCCGGAATGGAACCGGGACAGCGAGGAGAACAAGATGGTGGGAGGAGCCCGAGGAGGGGCTCACCGACGTTGACGAGAGGGCCTGGTGAAGCCGGAGTTCTCGTGAGGCGGAGGTGACGGCAAGGGGGAGGACGATGCAGTGACGGTGGTGACGGCGGTGCCGGTGAGGACGTGCCGAGAGGGGCCCCGGTGAGGAGGGCCCTCGGGATGGAGCCGCCGACGGGGACCTCCGGCCGGCGCGAGGGGGGGCGACGGGAGACGAGGTTCCGTGGGTGGGGGCTTCAGCCGGCGGGATGGGGTGGTGTTCGGGGTGGATCTGGGGGTCGGCCGTGGGATGGGAGGCCGAAGGGATTACCAGGGGAGGGCCGATCGACCTGGGGGTTGGAGCTGGGGCGGTTCGGCGGAGAGGAAAGGGCTCCAATGGGGGTGGAAGATCTCGGGCGAGGAAGGTGCAAGGGGATCGGCCGGTGGGGGGGGGGTCGGGCTGGGTGAGAGAGGAGCCGAGGGGGCTCGTGGGTTGCAGGGGGGATCCGGTGCGCAAGGAGGCAGGGGACGATGGGGGGGTCTGTGTGTGGGGGGAGACGAGAGAGAGAGGTGTCGGTGGGGTGGGGGACCCCCACGAGGGGTTGGTGGCGACGTACCTGGCGACGTGGGGTGGGTTGGGGCGATCCCCTGGCGGCGGCAGGAGGGGGAGTGGGGAGCCGAGGGGAGCCAGTGGGGCTCTAGGGTTCGGCCCCCCCGTTGGGCCGGTGGGTGTCGGCCAACTCGGCCACCACGCCCAGCTGGGCCGGGGGGGTCCTTTTTTTGTTTTTTTGTTGTTGTTTCTTTTTCTTTCATTATTTATCTTTTATTATTATTATTATTCTCTTACCACCTATTATATATTTTTTTAATACTTTCTTTTATCCTATTTATATATATATAAATATATATAGCCTTCTGTTTTGATTATATGATTATTGAAATAAATCTTAAGAAGCCCGATTCAGTTATATAATTCATTAGGGAATTTTTATATAACTCCCCCGACATTTTTATTTCAACCCTATAACTTTTCTCGTTTGATTTTAAAGTTAAGTCTTAAATTCGAACTGACTCAAACAATCGCGAGATCAATGATAGGAAACACGGTGACGTGGCATCCTTTGCATAGGTTTACTGTAGTTCAATTACCGGGATTACTGTAGCCTAATCCGGGGATGTCACAACTCTCCCCTACTAACAAGAATTCTCGTCCCGAGAATTAAAGGTAGAAGGAAAGAGCTCGGGTTATTCATCACAAAGATGATGCTCGCGTTCCCAAGTGGCTTCATCTTCAGAATGATTAGACCACAGCACCTTAAGGAACTTGGTGACTTTACGACGAGTCTGACGTTCACCCCGGTCGAGAATGCGGACCGGATGTTCTCTATAAGAGAGGCCTTATTGCAGCTCAGCATATCATGATCCACTGCTCGAATAGGATCACTGAAGGAACGACGGAGCTGAGACACATGGAAGACATCGTGAACCTGAGAAAGGTTCGCCGACAGTTCCAATTGATAAGCCACTCTTCCACGCCTTTGGAGAACAGTGAAAGGACCAATATAGCGAGGAGCTAACTTGCCCTTGATCTCAAAACAATGTGCACCTCTCATTGGTGTGACACGAAGGTAAGCCCTTTCCCCAGGTTGATAGACCATAACTTGATGATGACGGTCATACTGACTCTTCTTACGAGACTGAGCAGCCTCCAGATTCTCATCAATAATGCGGACTTGGTCTTCAACATGTTAGGTAACATCTGGACCAAAGAGTGATCGATACATTGAACGGTGGCTCAAGAATTTCATACGAAGCCAAGTGTAAAGGATACTTTGGAGTCAAAGATGTACAGGAGAGTCAGGTTTCGATCCTGTGGAACTTTGGGTTATGGGTCCACCATGTGGGCCGAGAGTAGGCAGATGGGTGACATATTGTACGGTCTCGGTGGCAAGACATGTCATATGATAATCTACTAGTTATTTCGGCAACAACATCGGTACCAAGGGTGGGGGACGAATAGAACCATTTTCCTGCTCGTTGAAACGAGGAGGACCAATAGGCAAGGTTCTCGTCCACCGGTGGCTACCGAAATGTTATCCATAATAGTAACAGGGTCTTACCGACAGAGTCGTATACCGAGAATTTTACCTAAGCAGGGAATTAATACTGCTTAGATAAGTTATGCCACAGGAAAAGTCAGACAGACCAATAGGAAGGAAAATGTGTTCAGACACACAAAGAACCTAAAGTATACCATTCCCGAGGAAAACATAGGGTACGGTATGCATGATAGGTCATCTAGTACCTCACCATCTTGACAAAGAGACAAGAAGAATCATGATGTTTGCCCATACCATACGGTTTTGGATAATTGATCAGGAACAATTTAGCATTGGGCTTCCACTGTTCCTGTCGAAATCTGAAGTACCACATTCGTGCTTCGGGGTAGCATCGACATGGTCATCAGATAGAGGTTGGACTTATGGGTATACAAAGAGGAACTAGGAGGAACAACTTGCAAAGCTAAGTCATAAAACTTCCTCATGGTAAAATGGAGAACCTTACATATGGAAGGATTTATAACAAGAGGTCCTGCGGCCCGGTGTGCCAAACAAGACATCACCGTATCGGGTTACATAAGACCAAAGTCATAAATATTGGAAAATGTTCCAAACATCATATCTGCCTGATATTCAAATCCGATTGGTGTTAGGATACCTCAGGCTCAAGATACCTGAGAAGAAAAGATGATGATGCAGGAGTCTCAGGATATGAACTACACGAGCAATTTTTGAAACAGATATAATTGACTTGAACAGAAGCACTCCGGTTGGAAAAGAATTGACATGACAACTCAGGTTGCAAAGAGTTGATAAGATACTTGATTGAACAAAAGAATTTGCACTCCCATAAAATATGAGAACGCCACTTGGACAGATATGAAATCACCATTTGACATTGAAGCAACTTGGAATTACCATATTACAACAAAACAAAGGATGAGTCTTACGAAACAAGCTGGAACAAATTTATGACAAAGATTTCGTCCGATATTTTCGTGGATAGGATCGCACGGGCTCGATCCTACAGTAGCCATCATGTACAAGGCAGTGCACACGACATACGAAGCGTCCCCGAGTCATAGCAAGCTACAAGGACTCTTTAAGACACAACGAGAACCGTTGTAAGACGACCGTGAACAAACAAATCAACTAGATGTCGAACACCAACCTCACATCATGCATCTGTTGGAAGCTTGTCCTATAAGTATCTACTTGAATTCCCACCTAAGAACTCCTGAAATTTCTGATCATGCAATCTGGTCCACGGGTACAAGGAGTAATATATCACTCAACTCCTATACTAAGTCGTCTAGTGTATCACATCCTTCAACACATAACCAGAATCTCGGAACTTCATATATCTCAGACCCTCGAAATCACAACGATACTAAGTCTGGTGATACATCCGGACCTATCTGCACCAATACTGGGGAAGCCAGACTCCTCTCGCCACTACTAGTATTGAAGCAATTTTGAACATCCTCCGTCCTGAGATACTAAGAAATCTGAATGATAATGATGTGCTCAAGAATCCTCTGGAGCTCAATTCCCCGGAAGAAATCAAGTCAGACAAGAGGCACCAAGACAGAACTCCGTCACATCGACATCATATAGAATCCAAAAATATCCGCGTGATCCTAAAACAAATTGAATGAGAAGAGGAGTAGAATTATAATTCCTAAGTCATGAACATACCAGAGCATAGACGAGGAGAAAAAAGAAACCTACTCTCTGATATAACTAAGACTCAAAATAGTTTTATACTAGACTCGACTCAGCCAAGTTCGATCAATCAAGGGGGCTCCTAGGTCGGTACTGCTCTGATACCAACTTGTAACACCCAAGATGCGGCCATATCCTTATTTTGGCGCGAGGGCCTCGATAGGGATAGAAACGTATCTCACCTTTTCGCAAGAATGGATATCATTACAAGTACATGTACTGAAAAGATGAGTATAAGGAGTTGGCTTACACTCGCCACAACCTACATGAGAGTCACATTAGTTCAATACATACATTCATCAAGAAGAAGAGTAGGGTCCAACTACAGACGAAAACAAACAATAAAATAATGATGTCCATCGTTGCTATCCCAGGATGCTGACCTGGAACCCATCCTAGTTCGATGAAGAAGAAGAAGAAGTAACTCTTTACCTGTACCTGCAACTCGTGTTGTAGTAATATGTGAGCCACTGGGGACTCAGCAATCTCATTTCGAAGGTATCAAGACTAGTAAAGCTTAATGGGTGAGGTAAGGTTAAGTGGTGAGGCTGCAGCATGCGACTAAGCATTTATTTGAGGTGGCTAACTTACGAGTACAAGAATAAAAGAGGGGGATGATCTACGCATAGCGGACGTGAACTACTGATGATCAAATGAATGATCCTGACCACCTACTTACGTGATACATAACCCCACCGTGTCCTCGATCGAAGAAGGAGCTCACGAAAGAGATAGTCACGGTTACGCACTCAGTTGGCAAGTTATAATTAAGTTAACTTCAAGTTATCTAGAACCGGATGTTAAAGAAAGTTTCCACGTTGTCACATAACCACGGGCACGGGTTTCCGAAAGATTTAACCCTGTAGGGGTGCTCCAACTAGTCCATCACAAACTACCACATGCTGCGACGGAATGACCTCGATAAGGGAAACCCCGTGATCTCCTCGAGTTCCTATTGGAAAACCTCAACCTCGAGGTAGCTCAAAGCATCCTCAGAATCCCTTGCACAAGACGCTCGAGAAAGGTAAAACAAGTCCAGCAAGGCCGACGGATGTGTCGACGATCCCCATAGGAGCCGCGTATCTTGTTCTCAGGACACGACGGATTGTCCAAACTTCCGTTAGGCCAATCACAGAGTTGCCCCTGGTAGCCATCGGTGGTTGACAGTTTGGACCAACACTCATGCGGAGCACTGGCCTAGGGGGTTAATTAATTAACCACGGGGTGATCAAACCCTATGCAGATTTTAGTTTGTTATTAAGCAAATAGTACCAAAGTTGGGTCTTGCCGGATGAGCTTTATCCCAAAACGAGAATCTAGGGGGTCCCCATAACAACCCCAAGCATGTTAGGAGCGCTCATTTTTGGAACATAACACACATAACCGAAACTAAGGCGGCAAAGGTGGAACAAAACACCAGGCTAGAAAGGTCGAGCCTTCCACCTTTTACCAGGTATATACATGCATTAAGTTAATTAGCAATGATATGGTGGTATAACAAGGAACCCATGTTATCATAAGGAAGCAACTGCACGTGCAACTAGCAACGCTAACACAAGGTTAAGCAAGCGGTAACATAGCCAATCAGTGGTTTGCTAAGTTGTGAACAGGTTGAAGGTTTTCATGGCAATGTAGACAGGCTCACATTTAACAGGTGATAGGCAATGAGACATAACGGTAGAAACGACATAACTAGAATGGCAATGATAGTAATGGTATCTAGGGAAATGATCATCTTGCCTGAGACCCCGCTTGGAAGAAGAACGACTCCGTGAAGCAGACGAACCGACGTAGTCGAACGGGTCCTGACATTCCGACACGCTTGCGGAACTCTACCGAGACGAAGCAAACAGGAAAAAAGAATCAACACACGATATTCACCACGGCACATGCACAATATGATGCACAACCTAATATGATGCATGTCTATTTCAATTATGCAAGGCATGGTATGGCAATTCACAACAATGAACACTACACATTAAGTGAAGCTCAATATGCAACGAGTTGCATATTGATGAAGCTCCACATACAAATTATTTAGTTCACTCCCGTTCAGGTACACGACAATATTAAATGTTGTCTAAACAAGGCAAGAGGTGAAACGTGTGATTCTACATGTCATACTAGCCGGTTTACACATATAGGTCATCACTAACGGAACTACGATTAAAACATACATGCGACACAAGATATTATGCCATGAATGCAACATACATGCAATTATGAAAATGCTGGCAAGAAGGATATGAAGCATGTGTCGCCATGGCGAACGAAATGGGACCATGGCAGCAAAATGGAAACGATGCCACGGCAACGTTCCGGTCCTGATAACTCGATGAGGTATTGGTGCCAACGAATTGGGAGCGTGTGCGTTTCATCCCAAGAATGATGGGGTGATGTCGGTTACCGTGTTCCCATGTGTCGATCACTGAAAAAAGGGGACAATGTGCAACTAGCATGGCATCTACGAACTGAACAACTTGCAAGACATACAACAAAGCATGCAAAAATATAGATATATACACACACGGGATGAAAATAAAAGAGGGGCCGTGGGAATTGATCCCTGGACCTCACAATGCTAGCATTATGGGTTCACCAGCTGTGCTACAACTACTGTTTGATCAAAAAAGGGTTTGGCTATAGGTGAAGTGTGCGCTCAGGAATATCTGAACTAAACAAATATATGGCAAAACAGAATCAACCAAAATTGGGGTCGGCTGGATTCGATCACAGGACATGTTGGTTGCAACCCTGCTAGGCTAACCACTAGAATATGAAGTTAATCTGACTGAATACCAGCCCAGAGTTAATTGAAACTACAAGTCGACCAATTAAAACATACATGCGACAGAAGATATTATGTCATGAATGCAACATGCATGCAATTATGAAAGCGCTGGCAAGAAGGATATGAAGCATGTGTCGCCATGGCGAACGAAAGGGAACCATGGCGGCAAAATGGAAACGATGCCACGACAACGTTTCGGTCCCGATAACTCGATGAGGTATCGGTGCCAACGAATTGGGAGTGTGTGTGTGTGTCATGCCAAGAATTATGGGGTGATCTCGGTTACCGGGTTCCCATGTGTCGGTCGCGGAAAAAAGGGGACAATGTGCAACTAGCATGGCATCTACAAAATGAACAACTCGCAAGACATACAACAAAGCATGCAAAATATATATATATATATATACACACGCGGTGAAAATAAAAGAGGGGCCGTGGGATTTGATCCCTGGACCTCACGATGCTAGCATTATGGGTTCACCAGTTGTGCTACAACTAATGTTTGATCAAAAAAGGGTTTGGCTATAGGCGAAGCTTGCGCTCGGGGATATCTGAACTAAACAAATATATGGCAAAACAGAATCAACCAAAATTGGGGCCGGCTGGATTCGAACTTAGGACGTGATGGTTGGAACCCTGCTAGGCTAATGTAACACCCAAGATGCGGTCCTATCCTTATTTTGGCGCGAGGGCCTCGACAGGGATAGAAACGCATCTCGTCGTTTCGCAAGAATGGATATCGTTACAAGTACATGTACTGAAAAAATGAATATATGGAATTGGCTTACACTCGCCATAAGCTACATGAGAGTCACATCAGTACAATATACAATTCATCATGAAGAAGAGCAAGGTCCGACTATGGACGAAAACAAACGATAAAATAACGACGTCCATCCTTGCTATCCCAAGCTGTCGGCCTGGAACCCATCCTAGTTTGATGAAGAAGAAGAAGAAGAAGAAACTCCAAATGGACAATCAATGCGCTCACATCAAATAACCCTTTACCTGTACCTGCAACTTGTGTTGTACTATCTGTGAGCCACAGGGACTCAGCAATCTCATTTCCAAAGGTATCAAGACTAGCAAAGCTTAATGGGTGAGGTAAGGTTAAGTGGTGAGGCTGCAGCAAGCGACTAAGCATTTATTTGAGGTGGCTAACTTACGAATACAAGAATAAAAGAGGGGGATGATCTACGCATATCCGACATGAAATAGTAATGATCAAATGAATGATCCTGAACACCTACTTACGTCAGACGTAACCCCACCGTGTCCTCGATCGGAGAAAAAGCTCACGAAAGAGACAATCCCGATTACGCACTGAGTTGGCATATTTTAATTAAGCTAACTTCAAGTTATCTAGAACCGAATGTTAAACAAAGTTTCCACGTTGCCACATAACCGCGGGCACGGCTTTCCAAAATATTTAACCCTACAGGAGTGCTCCAACTAGTCCATCACAAACTACCACACGCTGCGACGGAATGACCTCAATCAGGGAAACCCGTGATCTCCTCGGGTTCCTATTGGAAAACCTCAACCTCGAGATTACCCAAAGCATTCCCGGAATCCCTCGCACAAGACGCTCGAGAAAGGTAAAATAAGTCCAGCAAGGCCGTCCGACGTGCCGACATCCCGATAGGATCCATGTATCCCGTTCTCAGGGAACAATCGGATGAGCACAACGTACAGTGGCCAAATAGAAATCACCCAAGTTGCCCCGGATTGGCCCCGCACACGACTCTATTTTGGACCAGCACCGTCAGCACTGGCCCTCCCTGTATTATGTTGAATTACTCCTCAAGTTCATGACGCCCTATGTTTTTCAGTATTAACAGAATTATTATGTTGGGAAAATATAGTACCCATGTTGGGCCTTGCGAGACGAGCTTTATCGTAAAACGAGAATCTAGGGAGTCCCCATAACAACCCCAAGCATGTTAAGAGCGCTCATTTATGGAACATAACACCGGTAGCCGAAACTAAGGGTGACAAAGGTGGAACAAAACACCAGGCTAGAAAGCCGAGCCTTCCACCTTTTACCAAGTATATAGGTGCATTAAATTAAATATCATTAATATAGGGCGATATAACAAGGAACCCATGTTATCACATGGAAGCAACTGCAACTGCAACTAGCAACGCTAACACATGGTTAAACAAGCGGTAACTTACATATCAGTGGTTTGCTAGGTTGTGATCGGGTTGAAGGTTTTCATGGCAATGTTTGTTAGGCTGATATTTAACAGGTGGCAGGCAGCGAGACATAATGATAGAAACGAAATAACTAGCATGGCAATGATAGTAATGGTATCTAAGGAACTGATCATCTTGCGTGAGATCCCTTTTGGAAGAAGAACGACTCCGTGAAGCAGACGAACCGCCGTAGTCGAACGGATCCTCACACTCCGAAGCGGTCGGAACTCTATCGAGACGAAGCAAACCGGAAACAAGGATCAACACTCGATATTCACCACGGCACGCGCACGACATAATGCACAACACATATGATGCATGATCGAACTAATGCAAGGCATGACAATCACAACAATCAAACACTACACATTAAGTGAAGCTCAATATGCAACGAGCTGCATATTGAAAAAACTCCACATACGAATTATTTAGTTCACTCTTGTTTAGGTACACGACAATATTAAATGTGTTTAAACATGTCTAGAGGTGAAGCGTAATTAATCTACCTACCTAGGCATTTTAAATGAGGCCGGAAATGGCATATAGCATCTCCGAAATGACCACATGTGTTACTTTCTAAATCTGTCCATATTTTACCTAAACATGTTTTATGTTTGTTAAATATCAAAACAAAGTGGTTCACGTAAAACTATACGTCATTCTAGTCCATTTACATATATGGAACATCTCCAACGGAGCTACGGTTCAAAAGATACGAACACCGCAATATATGATGCCATGAATGCAATATGTATGGAATGACAAACACAAGCATCCCAAAACATACAAACGGCAAGATAATATGAACCTACACGAGATTCTAAGCAAGTTTAACATACAACACGATCAAAACGGAGCAACGGTTCAACAACTACAAGTTAAATAAGAAATAACTACAATTTGCCCAAAACAGCAACTGGCATATTCTACACCCTAAAACAACAAGCTACATAATTCTAAAATGCTCAAACAAGACATGAGGCAATAGAGGAAAATATTCACTACAACTTACTACTAATAACATCAAGCATGGCAGCATGGAACACTAGGAAAAGAACTCACAAAATGGCATCTCACACACAGTTTTAGACTTAGTGAAAATAATAATTTTGACAGTGTTGTTTCGAACTGAAGGCCTATTGGCAGCAGCAAAAATACATGCTACAGGGCACCGAATTATATGAAAGTTTATAGCATGCTAGAGAATCTTATGTACTCCAGATAACTCTATTGCATGAACCCCAAAAGAGTTGTAGATCACTAGCAAAACTCATGGCAAGACAACAACAAAATATTACACATCTCGGACTTAGAAATATTTCAGCATCTCCAAAACAGCACTATTTCCTAGCGTGTTGGCAACAAGCAAACAATACCTAAACATGGATTTCTATTGCAACCAAAATTACCAGGGGCTAACCTACACATCCAAGAGCATATCTCTAGTTCACAACTAATTCATATCACGTACGGAATAAATCCCACGAAATAAACAAAAGGGCATCACAGCAAATATCAGACACACTAACTTACTCAAAAGCTAAAACTAAATGCACGGTTAAATTCTACGGATTTTTCTACCCCGAAAACATATATAATATGTGCGGTTCAAAAAGTGGAACTAGCGCCACAATTAAATGCGGGAATAGGCCTAAATGCGACATAGCGAAACTATTAACGACACCTACATGCCAAAATACAAGCAACTACTCTAAAATACATGGCAAAGGGTCCCGAACAACCTGAACATTTTATTTATGGGATTTGAACAAATCGGACACGCGCAAAAATAGATACGGAATAATTCTCTATTAGGACAGCACGCAAATCTAGGCATACGGCGAGTCAAACCACTCCAAACATGCATGCAAGTCGCAAGAGAATGTTCTACGCGAAAAACTAATCAAGTTACATATTTAAATCATCGCGATCCGACGCACGGTTAATAATCTACGGACATTTGAAAATCTAGCTTTCCTGAAAATACTAAATTCGCTAAAATTAACAAAATCCTACGAGCCGATTTCTACACAAATGGGCCTACAGCATCCCGGGTGTTGTATAACTACAGCGTGCACAGGATGAGGGTTAGAGGCTATCGGGGCTCACCTTCGCAGGCCGAGGCCCGACTCGGTGATGGGCTTTGTTGGGGAGGCCGAAGGGAGGTGGGGCGAAGAGGGAGGACGGGCGCGAGGGAGGCGGAGCCGCGCCCGGGCGAAGCATAGCCGATGGGCCGCGTGAGCGCTGGGCCGTCTCTGGCAAGCGGCTGGGCCGAGAGGAGCCGCTCTGGCCTCACGGTCAACGGGGCAGTTGACGGCGCTCCCTCCTGATCCCGATCGAGAGAAGAACGGCAGGCAGCGGCGCGGTCTTCGAGGCTCCGGCGACGGGGCGGTTGTAGGGAGGCGGCGGTGCCGGTGGAAAGGGGTGAGACCGGCCGAATCGGGCAGGATCAGGCGTGGGGTGGCGCCTGGGACTTCCAACGCGGCGGGGCCACGGGCCATGGCACGCGTAGGCGGCGCTGCGGGTAGCTCGGCGGCCAAGGGGGATGCGACAGCGGGCAATTTCTGGTAGGGGCTCCGACCGGCGGCAACGAGGGCTCTCCGGCGAGGTCTGGCTTGTGCACAAAGTGTGGGAGGAGCTGGGCAAGAGCACGTCTCGGGGCAGCTCAGGGTGAGGCTGCTACCTCGGGCGAGCGGGCGGCGGCGGCCCATCCGGGCCGGGAGGGCCGGCTTCGGGCCTGGTGGGGCCAGTCAATGGGAGGAGAAAGACATGAGGAGATATGTTGCGTCTAGGGTTTGGGGCACGGATCCCGAGGAGAGGAGGGGCGCGTCCGAATAGGCAGGATAGGGTGTTTATATAGGGAAAGGGGGTTAGGGTTAGCAGATTTTCGCCCCAGTTTCAACCGTACGATCGGAATCGAACGGTCTCATACCCGGGAACGAACTAGGTGGCTGTGTAGAGTAGGCTAGCCGGAGATGAGAGTGAAGTAGTGCGCGCGGCAACAAAATTTAAACATCGAAAAACGTCCAATAAATAACCAACGACGGTGCCACTACGATCGACCGTTCGATTACCAAACAGACTCCGATCGCGATGATATTTGGGAGGCGGCCTACCTATATTAAAACAAGACTACACGCCAAGTTTCAACTCAATCCGGGAATATTTTCTACACACTTTTAAAAACAAGATATAATGATGTCGCGGGCGCGTGCGAGTGTGGTCGGACTCATAACGGTCAACGACAACACAGAGAGAACCGGCAACTAATAACGGATGCAGGTTTTGAAAATTGACGGCAACGGAGTGCCGATGCAATGCGGATGATGCGGATTATGCGATGATGAGTGCGACAACCAAACGAATCACACGATGAGACAAGAATAAAAGGGGAATCTTGTGGAGGATCAGTCTCGGGCAGTCACAGCTAACCACTAGAATATGAAGTTGATCTGACCGAGTACCAGTCCAGAGTTAACAGAAACTACAGCTCAACCGGACCTGACTGAAAATAATAGGAATATGGCAAAAGAAAATAGGAGCAGCTGGGATTCGAACCCCAGACCACTCAGATTAACAATGTGTGGGACGACCAGCTCAGCTAGCGAGTGTTTACGAACGAACTCTGTGGCATTGCTAAATATTGTATACTCCAGAATGGATCTAGGTAAAATACGAAGCGTTAGGCCATGATGGAACTGCTTACAAAGGGGGGTAACAAGGGACCGACGATGGTGCGAAATCCGGTGACACGGACCTACGGCGGCGCGGATCGATGGGGCCCGGTCGGATCCGAGCAGATCCAGGCATGAGGGATCCATTCCCAACAGCCGTGGGGCACGCATATGTGGTGGTCAACTGCGATGGCGGGATCCTATGGGGCTTCAGCCATGCTCTTGCAGAGAAAAGAACGAGGACACAGAGAGATGAGTCAGAGAGAGAGCAGGGGAGGGAAGACGGGAGGAAGAAGACAGATGGAGAGGCGGAGGAAGGGGCGTCCTGGGTCTCGTTCCGATGAGCTCGGCTGTGTCTGCGGGCTAGCTCTACTGCAGGGCTGCTTTGGTTGGATGCGGACGCTCGAGGCTGGTTGCGGGAGGGAGCTCGGCTCTGGTTGGTCCGGTGGGGAAAGTGAGGTGGCTGGGGCGGCGATTAGACAGCGGGAGGATCCCTAGAAACTAGGTTTTGGTTAGATTGGACTAGATGGACCTATATATAGCAAGTGGATTAGCTTTAGGGATATCTCGACCCTTCGCTTTAGATCAGGTGGTCAATCTAAATTGATTAGGGAGTCCACTCGACAAACCGAAGATGGTTTGCGGTAAAACATGGTTATTCCGGATCCAACGATCACAACCGCCCGGTTCGGGTCCGAGGGACGGTCCGGACTAGGTTGCGAGCAGGTCGGTGCACTATGCAGAGAGGCTAGGCGGAGTTGAGAGGGAAAATAGGCAACCCGGTGACAGAGTTTTCATAAGCCGAAAACGTCCGACGAAATGACCGAATATAGTGTCGCTATAGGATTAACGGTTCGGGTGCAAACGTACTCCGATTGCAATGAAAATTGACAGGCGACCTAGCTACACTATATTAAGACCACACGCCAAGTTTCAACACAATCCGAGAATATTTTATACGCACTTTTAAAAACACAAAATATAAACGATGTCGCGGGCACGTGTGTGTGTGGTTGGTCTCGGAACGGTCAACGACGAACACGGAGAGAACCAGCAACTACTAACGGATGCAAGTTTAAAAAATGGCGGCAACGGAATGCCGATGCTATGCTGATGATGCGAATGATGGGATGATGAGTGCGACAAACAAATAAATCACACGACAGCAATGGAATAAAGGGGAATCTTCTGGAGCGTCGGTCTTGGGCTGTCACACATGGATCAAGACTGGGATTTGTCACTCCATGTGACGGAGAGGTATCTCGGGGCCCACTCGGTAATACAACATCACAACAAGCCTTGCAAGCAATGTGACTAAGGAATTAGTGAGGGGATCTTGTATTACGGGACGAGTAAAGACTTGCCGGTAACGAGACTGAACTAGGTATGGAGGTACCGACGATCGAATCTTGGACAAGTAACATACCGAAGGACAAAGGGAACAACATAGGGGATTAGCTGAATCCTTGACATAGAGGTTCAACCGATAGAGATCATCATATATGTAGGAGCCAATATGGACATCCAGGTCCCGATATTGGTTATTGACCGGAGAATGTCTCAGGTCATGTCTACATAGTTCTCGAACCCGCAGGGTCTGCACACTTAAGGTTCGGTGATGTTTCGGTATAGTTGAGTTATAGGTGTTAGTAACCGAAAGTTGTTCGGAGCCCCAGATGAGATCCGGACGTCACGAGGAGTTGTGGAATGGTTCGTAGGTAAATATTGATATATAGGAGGTCATGTTTTGGTCACCGGAAATGTTTCGGGTACTTTGGTAGTGTCATGCCTCGAGGGGCCTCATGAGCGGTGGGAGGAGACAAACCAGCCCCTAGTGGGCTGTCCTAAGCCCCCACTAAGGCCCATGAGGTTTGATAAGGAAAAAACCCAAAGGTGGAAGAGGAGTAAAGGGTTTCCAAGTGGAGAGGAGGAATCCTACTCCTAGTAGTATTGGAGTAGGACTCATCCACCTCCAATTTCGGCCAAACCTTGAGGGTTTGAGGCTGCCTCCTCCCCTCCCTCCCTCCTATATATACTAGAGGAATTAGAGGCAGCCCTAACCCTAATTGCCACGTGCTCCCTCTACTTCTCTCTAGATCTGTTTCTCCTCTAGTCTAGTTCGGCAGTGCTTAGGCGAAGCCCTGCTGGATTAGTCCACCACCACCACCACCATGCCGCCGTGCTGGAGAACTCATCTACCTCTCCGCCCCTCTTGCTGGATCAAGAAGGCGGCGATCGTCATCGAGTTGTACATGTGCTAAACGCGGAGGTGTCGTCCGTTCGACACTATAACAGGATGGATCGTGATGGGATCGTGGGATGGATCGTGATGAGATCGCGGGACAGGCTGCGATTTGGATCGCAAAGATGTTCCACTACATCAACCACGTTAGATACGCTTCCGCTTAGCGATCTACAAGGGTATGTAGATTCACTCTCCCCTCTTGTAGATGATCATCACCATGGATAGGTATTGTGTGTGCGTAGGAAATTTTTTGTTTCCCATGCCACATTCCCCATCAATAAGGAACCTTCGAAAGCCATCCAAGATCTACCTATCGGCAAGATTTTTCCCATGGAGGTGAAGGGAAGTACTTCATCAACTCAAATGGAAGCTCCTACTTCGCGTCAAGGCGAACCAAAAAATGACATGGAGGCATCCACATGAGGTACACGACATGATTAAGAAGAGGAAGAAGTACATTGTGAGAATCCACCTCAACCTTCCTCACCACCACCTCAAGGAGATGACACCGTCAATGACAACAAACAAGAACATGATGATGAGGAAGCTCCACCATCCAACAAGAAGAAGCTATCACGAGTTCGAGAAAGAGTGGACAAGGTTCATCCGTTGAATCATATCTTCGGTGTCATACATACCCGGAGAATCACTCGCTCTAAATCTTGTTTAGCTAACTTTTGTGAGCATTACTCATTTATCTCTAGCATTGAGCCTATGAAGGTTGAACAAGCCCTTCAAGACCTGGATTGGGTCAATGCCATGCACGAAGAGATACATAACTTGGAGGGGAATGAAGTTTGGACAATTGTTGAAAAGACCAAGGACGAGCACAACATCATCGGTACAAAATGGGTGTTTCGAAACAAGCAAGATGAAGATGATCAAGTTATGCGCAACACGGCATGTCTTGTTGCCCAAGGTTACACGCAAGTCAAAGGTATGGACTATGGTGAGACCTATGCCCCCATTGTTAAACTTGAAACCATACATATTCTTATCGCTTATGCCAATCACCATGATATTGCTCTTTACCAAATGGATATCAAAAGTGCTTTTCTAAACGGTGAAATTGAGGAGGAAGTTTATGTCAAATAACCTCCCCTCTTTTTGAACCCTAAGAAACCTAATCATGTTTACAAACTTCATACAACTTTTATATGGTCTTGAACAAGCCCCTCGAGCTTGGTACATATGCCTAACAAAGTTTCTCATCGAAAAGGGTTTTGAGATTGGTAAACTGATGCAACCTTATTCACTAAAAGAATCATTGGAGAACTATTTGTGTGCCAAATACATGTGGATGATATTATCTTTGGTTCTACTAACCCACATTTTAGTGAGGAATTTGGATGGCTGATGTCCGAGAAGTATGAGATGTCTATGATGTGTGAGCTGAAATTCTTCCTTGATTTTGCAAATAAAACAATCGAGAGAAGGTATGTTTATCTCTCAAACCAAGTACACCAATGACTTAATCAAGAAGTTCAACATGCAAGAATGCAAACGTATGAGAACCCCCATGCCTACTAGTGGACATGTTGACCTCACTAAGGAGGACAAACCGGTTGATCAAAAGGTTTATCGATCAACGATCGGTTCATTGCTATATCTATGTGCCTCACGTCCCGATATCATGTTGAGTGTTTGCATGTGTGCTCGATATCAAGCAACACCCAAAGTGTCTCATCTAAAGGCTGTGAAAATAATTGTGAGATACTTGATACATACACCAAACTTTGGCATATGGTAACCCAAGGGATCTTCTTTTAATCTTGTTGGCTATTTTGGCTCGGACTATGCCGCACACAAGGTCGGTAGAAAATCCACCGTGGGTAAATGACAATTTCTTGGGAGATCTCTTATGTCTTGGACATCCAAGAAAGAAAACTCGGTATCTTTATCTACTTCCAAAGATGAATACATTGTCGTCGGATCATGATGTGCGCAATTAATATGGATGACACAAACACTTAAGGATTATAGCATCCATGTGAGACATGTTCCATTGTTGTGTGACAACGACAGTGCTATTAAAATTGCGTATAATCCTGAGCAACATTCCCGAACTAAACATATTAAAGTGTGACATCATTTCATTCGTAGTCATGTTGGTAAAGGAGATATTAATCTCAAGCATATTCGTACCAACAAACAATTGGTGGTATCTTTACCAAACCACTTGATGAGAAAGTATTTTGTCATTTGAGGAGTGATTTGAACATCATTCATGCTCCAAACTTGAGCTAGACTCACTCGGATGCATGCTAGGGCATGAGCTTGATTGTTTGTTCCTTGATACCATTGATTTGATACTACCTTATATCTTGGAAAACTATGCTCCCTTGTGTTACATCTAATCATTTTGTAGATACTTGTAAGAACTAAACTCCACAAGATTGTCATCAACTCACATCAAAAGCAATCTTGACATAGCCAAGTATCAACAACCCCTTCTTCGGAGATGAAGGAAGGAGATAAAACAATCATACCCTTGACAACTATTTGATGAATACAATCACTCATGTCAATTGGATATATATATATTATGTTCTTCCTTGTATGACTAACCAACATAGGTGAAAAGTTAACCAAAACGACAAGGATTGCTCCGAATTCAAGATGATCTTCATCAACATTGAGCATCCACAACAAGTTCACCTACATAACACGTCATCAACATCATTCGAAGGTATGTACTCATATTCCTGATAAAGCTTTACACCAAGTCATCAGGTAAAGCAACTCAAGTGATATGAAGATGGTTAATCAAAAATGGTAACCCCATTTTGTACTTAACGACGAGTATGACCTATGATCAAGCATTCTTGCTTGACATCTCAAGTCAATATACTCTAACATATGTGACCTCTACACTGCCCAACATCTAGATGGAGATTCTTGTATTGTTCATATCTTTGTTGCATGCTTTCGTGGAACCAATCAACTCTCATATATATGTATGTATTAAAAAAATTATCTCTCGTTCTTTTTCAAATCTTTGGATGTTTCCTTTTCTTTAAAAGGTTCGTGGATATTTTCTCTATGTTTGCGTTGAGAAGTTACTTTTCAATACAACTCAGTCTCATCGATCTGGAAGCTCGGTCTAACCGATTTCTCCGAGAGGCCTATTATCATTCTTGGTTCTACCGAACCATATTGCCTCGGTGACTCTGAAGATTGTCACTACCTATGATCTTCTGAAATTTTTGAATTTTTGCCTAAAGGGGGAGAAATATTTTTAATGATACCAAGCCTTGTTAACTCCGGAGCTCTTATTGATCACTTCCATTTATGCCAAAGGGGGACATAATCTTGTTTCCCACAACTTCTAAGGAGGAGAAAGCTTCAATGATCCTATAATATAAGAGGGAGAAATTTCTATGATCCCTAACATAGGGGGAGATAGTTCAAGGAACTCTTATCAATACTTAAGGGGGAGAAAATTCGATTCAAGGAACCCTTATCAAAGAGAGAAGAATCAAGGATCACTTACTCTCAATGAACCCTTACCCTATGACCTTTTTGGAAACTAATCCTAAGGGGGAGAAATATCAAAGCTTCCAATAAGCTTCGGTTAAAGGGGGAGATATATACTCAGGGGGAAAATACCATTAAGAGGGATAGATATAAAACTTATACAAAGTGTTTTATTGCTATTTTTTGGATTGAACTTGTCTCGCCCCACCTACTCCCAATATCTACATGCTATGATTCAGGGGGAGGTAATCTTACATATTCATCTTTAGGGGAGAAAGTTCTAAATATTCTTGGAGACATATCTATCATCAATTAAGCTTTCTCATATGTTCTCCATATCTTGGTAGTTTTGAAGCTCTTTGCATCTTTACAATAGAGTACTCTTGTGTTATCTAACATTTGTTTTCCCAAGTGAACTCCTGCTACTAAGACGCTCAAGAACCTCAAGGTAAGTATATGCATCATATCCTTGTTCATGATGATCTCTTGTCTCTTGCACATATTGTTTGTAAGAGTGAGTCTTGAACATGGAAATCCTTCATTCACATATGTTTGATGCATATAGCCAAGATTTACATGACTTGTCTTTTCATTCTAGCATGTGTGTGCCCATGCAGTCCAAAGCAACTATCCTTTAAAAAGGGATTGCACACATTTAGGAGGAGCTCATACTAGTCATGTATCTCTCAAAGCTGTCATATACTAATGCCTATCTTTAATTGAAGCTTTAATTGTGTGTTGTCATAAATTACCAAAAAGGGGGAGACTGAAAGCACATATGCTCCCCTAGTAGTTTTGATAATTCATGACAACATACATTGTCTCTTGGACTAACACTTTTACCTAGTGTAATTCAGGTATAGTCCATAGAGAGCATTGGCTAAAGGATTGTGAGGAGAAACCCCTTTGATGCAAGGAAAGGAATATGATTGGACCAAGCTTCAAGCAAGATGACCCTACATTTTACATTTGTCAGAAATCACTTTTGAGTCCATAGGAAATCCAATACTATTAAAAAGGGGTGAGGTATTATGATGAATTGCTTGCTCAAGTGCTTAGAGATAGCCACGAGAAATACTCAGCATTTCTCGCACAAGAATCTTTGTCCCAAGCCAATACAGCAAAATCGGGGCCACCAAGTTTTTCCAAGCGGCCCTACATATTTTCCCCATGACAGATCCTTTGCCAAACCCTAATCTCTCGGTAGCACCAACTTTCATATCGGTGCCACCAAAAGTCAGTGACCAACTCTCTGGTATCTCTATTTCAATAATTGGAATTTCTGAGTTTGGAATCGGTACTACCGAGATATGGAAACCGCCCTAGGTCATCGTATCGGTACCACCAAGATTCATATATCGATCTCACCGAGAATTCAAATTTGCCACATATAGTGCAACTCGGTACCATTGCGATTCATTTCAGTGTCACCGATTTCGGCAATAGTGTTGTAACTGTTGGATTTTGGGGGATGCCTATATATACCCCTCCACATCCTCTCATTCGTAGAGGAAGCACTCATAACACATACACACACTTGCCGGATCAATTTTTCTTAGAGAGACACCTACTCATGTTTTGAGATAAAGAGATTCCAATCCAACCATTTGAAACTTGATCTCTAGCCTCCCCAAGTTGCTTTCCACAAAATCAATCGCTCCTACACTTGCCAAATCTGTGAGAGAGTGATTGAGTGTTGAGGAGACTATCATTTGAAGCACAAGAGCAAGGAGTTTATCATTCTACCACATCTATTACCTTTTGGAGGGTGGTGCCTCCTAGATTGGTTAGGTGTCACTTGGGAGCCTCCTACTTCGTCTTGTGAAGTTGAACCAAGAAGTTTGTACGGGCAAGGAGATCGCCTACTTCGTGTAGATCTACCTCAGTGAGGCTAGTCCTATGTGGATGTAAGCCATGGTGGAATAGACAAGGCCGCCTCTTCGTGGAACACTTGTGGGTGGAGCCGTCCGTGGACTCTCGCAGCCGTTAGCCTATGTGGGTTGAAGTCTCTACAAACATTGACATACGATACCGTCACTGTCGTGGTATTTTTGGGACAGATGCCATAGGGTGACTTATTTCATGGTTTGGGGCCGATGGGCGTCGGCGACATCTCGGAACGGGTTTGGGCGCTAGACACATGACTTCGGTGTTACCAAGTTCAGGGCCCTCCGGTGAGGTAATACCCCTACGTCCTGTTTGAGTGACTATAAGGGGTCACAATACAATGCCGCTCCTGGAGTTGTATCGGTGTTGTATACGTGTGTGCTAATGCGAAGGGAACCAACCCCTCTCTCGGGGGGCTGGGGGTGACTTTATAGTGCAGCCGGAGTGGTACAGTGTTTAGGATAAGATCGGCGCTGGGACCCGGCCGCCAGCCTCTAGCCGGCCAGGGGGGACCCACCGGCTATTGGGTCTTGTCGTAGGGCCCGCCGGCCTGCCCGCCATCGGTTTATGCGCTGGGTCGCCATGACGTGTGCGCGGGAGGTACGAGGGCTACAGAGTCGCGCCGTCTAGCCAGCGTCGGGGTCGTTTAGGCCCCCTGTAGCCATGCTGGCTAAACCATCATCCACTACGCCCCTAGCCTGCGCTAGGGATACTGTAGCCAGGCAGTGTTGTCTTGTCGGCGTACCGTTGTACGACTCGATGGGACGGGGCAGACCGGCCGGCTGGCGACTAGCCAGCCGGACGGCTATACTGCATTCGACTGTTGGAGAAGAGGACCGGCTACCGCCAGCCGGCCGTACATACGATTTGAGGGGGACCGACTACCTCCGGTCGGTCATGTGGATGGGCCAGCTGTCGCCAGCCAGCTCGGGGGGCAGGCGGACCCGTAATTGTCTTGGAGAGTGATAATCTCTGCCTTTGGTACCCCGGGGTAGTATCCCCGACAGTGGACCCCGAAACCATTGGGGTCCGGAGGTCTTCAGGCGAGGGGGCAGCGGTTTCATCCCCCTGACCTGAAGGAAGTTCTTCACAGCCGGTCGAGCCGCACAGGTGGCCTCGAATCATTGCTCGGCCTAGGCGACGCCTGTCTGCTAGGTGCCTACCGGGGCCACAGCTGGCCAGGGCGCAGCCGGGCCAGACGCCTCGGCTTCTGCGCGGGCCCGCCAAGCCATGTGACGGACGGGAGTGAGGGCCGGGCCCACCACTACTAGTGCGACGGGACAGCTTCCCAGACCCAGCCAGACGTCCCTCGGCCCTCGCGCGGATTTACTACGGCCGTTTCTTTCGTTGGGGTCGTGTGCACAATTAATGCGTGTAGATCGTGGGGGGAGTGGAGGAGATCGTGGCGCAGCCGATCCACTCGCCCCCTGGTCTCCCTCGATCTTTAAAAGGGGGCATGGGGGAGGGGCAGTTGCGGCCATTGCTTCGCCCGCACCCCCACTTCCCTCGAGCTCTCCTTCTTCCTCCTCGCGCCCGAAGCGCTCCTCCGTCTCCGACCTCCCTCCACGCTCATCCTCCTCCGCTTGTCAGGATTGTCGCCGGTGCTGACACAGATGCCGGACCTGCCCTCCGGCTCGTGGGAGGGGTCGAACATGACCCTGGCCCACATCGACTACCTCCGCCGGGCGCGGAGGCTGCCTGCGGCAGACCTGGTCGAGGCTCGCGCGCCAGGAGATGAGCTCTCACCGCAGCCACGCGACGGCGAGTGCGTGGTCTTCAGGGCGCACTTCCTCATCGGCTTTGCACTGCCGGTGAGTGGCTTCTTTCGACGCTTCCTGGCGTCCTACGGCTTCCAGATGCACCATCTCGGGGTTAACGCCATCCTGTACATCGCCTGCTTCGTCACCCTATGCGAGGGCTACCTGGGCCTTCATCCCTTCTCCTCCTTCTTCTGGTATTTCTTCTACTTTCGCGCCCAAAAGCACAAGAACAACGACACGCCGTACTCCTGCGGTGGGGTGGTAGTTTACCGATGGCGGGGACCGCCATTCCCTTGGATCATCTTCAAGGACTCCTGCAAGAAGTGGCAGCGGACATTATTCTATGTCCGCAACCTCGACGAGGACCGCGACTGGGTTGGCCTCGAGCCCATCACCGACCAGCCGACCAACGAGCGGAACTGGAAGATCTAGCCCGACTCCCGTGAGATGCGGGCAATGGTGGACCGGCTGAAAAGCTTCATCACAGCCGGCCTGACGGGCGCAGACGTGATTGATGCCTTCACCCTGTGCCAGGTGGCGCCTCTGAAGGCGCGGGCACACAGGATCTGCGATATGGGCGGCCATAGGGACCCGTGCCGTCTGTCGACGGTGGTGCTACTGTTGCGCAAGGTGGCCGCGCACGTGAACAACATCAGCAACTTTCAGCTGGACGAGGACCGCTGGCAGTTTGGCGTGGCACCGTACAGCCGCTCCAACCCGGCGCCGCAACTAAGTTTGTTGGCCGCCTGCCGCCGCTTTCTTTCTTTCTCACATACAATTTCTAATGTGAGGCCGCATCCGTCCTCAACTCTTCACCCGGCAGACCACCCAGACGGCCCGCGCCCGCAGGTGTTCCGCTCGGACCGCTCGGAATCCGACTCCACCGACTATGAGTTGGACAGTGAGGGACCTGCCGTCCCCGAGAACTCAGAGGTGCTGACAGCCACAGGGGCCATGGAGGCGAGGGTGACGAGGAGGATCCGGCTAGCGACCCAACCGACGAGGTGCAACCGGTCCACCGCGGCCCCGAGGGGCCTAGTGACTGGACAGACGACGATGATGATGATGCACTGGTAGAGCTGGACGAGGCCCCGCCCTCCATGGTGCCTCCCCTGGGCCGTTGCCGAGCACGGGGCGGGGATGCGCCAACTATGAGCCGGCTGACGATTACCCAGCCGGCTCATTGCCAGACGGCAGAGGAGCGTCGTCGCGACAAGCGATAGGCTGGCGGCTCGGCCGGCAGCCCGACGGCGAAGAAGGCGCGGTCGTCCGTCCTGCCTCAGGGTGCCAACCCACCACCGCGCAGGCGGTTGAAGCGCGGAGGCCGCCAGCTTCCTCTCAAAGACGGGTAAGTGCTCCACTGAGGCTCGTGCCTTCGTATTTTTCTTTCTGCTGGCCTCATGGCCTCTGAGCTCGTGCTCTCTTCCATTCTCCCCGCAAAGCTACTGTTGAGCTTCCTCACGCAGAGGAGTCTGTCCTCAGGCCACCACGCGGGTCCCCCTGGCCGCCGAGAACGCGTAGACGGCGCGGCTCGAGCGAGAGCGCCATGCGAGGATGGCCACCTAGGGTGGGAGAGCTGGTCCTAGCGGTCCCTTAGGCGAGGCAGAGGATGACGCCGCGCCATCGGTGCCGCCTACGGCCCCTTCGTCGAGGACCCCTCCTGCGCCGGCTGGCGTGCGCGCCGAGCCGTCGCTGACGGAGGCGCCTCCGCCAGCTGCCGAGCCAGCGTCGACTCTACTGGTTGTTGAGCTGGTCATCATGGAGGCCGCCGCCCCGGCCACCGGCAAGGCAGCCCGCCCCGCGTCTGACGACAGTCCGAAAGCCGGAGGGGCCCCTCAGGCACCGGGGAACGGCTACCGAACCATCCTCATGATGGGGACGGCGCCAACGTCGAGCACACCGGCTGGCGGTAGCCGGGCGTGATCGGTGTCGACTGTGACGGCGACCTGGTCGCGGTTGCTTCGCGCCCCTTCCGAGCCTGGAGCGGGATCTTTGCGCCCATGCAAGTGTCCAACGCCCACCTTCACTGCCAGGAGGGTGTGGTTAACTTCGCAAAAACCACGGCGGCCAGCCTCAAGGCCCTGGACCAAGCGCTCGAGGTAAGTTCGTTTGTTTGAGTCCTTTTTATTGTCTGCTAGCTTGTTAGTGGGTGCGCGCGAGCGTACCCACTGGGTGTAGTCCCCTAGAATCGGGCCGACTGCGCGGTTGCGCACCAGCCGGGTGATACTTCTCCAACGTATCTATAATTTTTTATGGTTTCATGCTATTATCTTGTAAAACTTTGGATGTTTTCAATGCCTTTTATATATTTTTTGGGACTAACTAATTAACTCAGTGCCAAGTGCCAGTTCCTGTTTTTTCCATGTTTTTGACCCCTTTCAAAGGGGATTTCGAAATGAAGTCCAGACGGAAACGGAAGAAATGGAGTCCAAATGGAGTCCAAATGGAAGAAGATCGGGGAGCTTGAGAGCCAAGGCAGGGGAGCCTCAGGGGCCCTACAAGCCCCCACCCCGCGGCCAGGGGGCGCGCCATCCAGGCTTGTGGGCCCCCTGAGCGTCCCCTGACCTAGGGGTTGCGCCTATATATTCCCTAAAAATCCCAAAAAAATAAGGAAATCATCGAAAGTACTTTTCCGCCGCCGCAAGATTCTGTCTCCGCAAGATCCCATGTGGGCATGTTCTGGTGCCCTGTCAGAAGGGAGATTCGGACACGGAGGGCTTCTTCATCAACACCATGACCTCTACGATGATGCGTGAGTAGTTCACCATAGACCTACGGGTCCATAGCTAGTAACTAGATGGCTTCTTCTCTGTCTTGGATCTTCAATACAAATTTCTCCATGATCTTCATGGAGATCTATCCGATGTAAACTTCTTTTGCGGTGTGTTTGTCGAGATCCGATAAATTGTGGATTTATGATCAGATTATCTATGAATCTTATTTGAGTTTCTTCTGATCTCTCTTATGCATGATTTCATATCCTTGTAATTCTCTTCGAGTTGTGGGTTTTGTCTGGCCAACTAGATCTATGATTCTTGCAATGGGAGAAGTGCTTGGTTTTGGGTTCATACCGTGTGGTGACCTCACCCAGTGACAGAAGGGGTAGCGAGGCACGCATCATGTTGTTCCCATCAAGGGTAAAAATATGGGGGTTTTCATCATTGGTTTGAGATTATCCCTCTACATCATGTCATCTTGCTTAAAGCATTACTCTGTTCGTCATGAACTCAATACACTAGATGCATGCTGGATAGCGGTCGATGTGTGGAGTAATAGTAGTAGATGCAGAAAGTATCGGTCTACTTGTTTCGGACGTGATGCCTATATGTATGATCATTGCCTTAGATATCGTCATGACTTTGCGCGGTACTATCAATAGCTCGACAGTAATTTTTTCACCCACCGTAATACTTGCTATTTTGAGAGAAGCCTCTAATGAACACTATGGCCCTAGGGTCTACTCTACACCATATTTTCAGCCTTAGACTTTTTACTTCGTTGCACTATTCCCCTCCATACCTCACTTTGCAAACAGTCTAGAAGGGATTGACAACCCCTTTGAAGCGTTGGGTGCAAGCTTGTTTGTGTTTGCGCAGGTACTCTGGACTTGACGAGGCCCTCCTTCTGGATCGATACCTTGGTTCTCAAACTAAGGAAAATACTTACTGCTCGTGTGCTGCATCACCCTTTCCTCTTCAAGGGAAAACCGATGCAAACCAGAAAAGTAACAAGAAGAATTCCTAGCGCCAAGGAAGGACTTTTGTTGCCGTAGCAGAAGAATTTCTTGCGCCGTTGCCGGGGAGGAAGATCAAGTCAAGAACTCATCCAAGTAGGTGTCGCAAACTCATCTCTTGCATTTACTTTGTTTGCCAGTTGCCTCTTGTTTTCCTCTCCGCCACTTCACCTATTTGCCTTTTTCGTTCGCCCTTTTCTCTCGCTTGCTTTCTGCTCGTCTTTGTGGGATAGTCTATCCTGATGGCTAGGTCCACCACTTCAAACGATACTCCCGAGAGCGAAGTCCTCAATTTCAAACAAATTGAGGAAGAAAACTTAAAGGACGCTTGGCATAGGATTTGCAACGCTCAGAGTAGATATACTCATAAGCAATCCACTACCGTCCTGCTTCGTAGTTTTTATGTGGGTGTTTCTCCTTGGAATAGGTATATTCTTGACACCATCGTAGGTGGAATTTCTTGGGTAGCCATACCGTTGATTCTTACGGAGCTGTGATATATTTGGTAGGCTCACCCCCACTCATGGTTAATGGAACTACCTTAACGCTGGAAAATGTGATGCGTAGACTAGACGTCATTGAAAATAAAGTTGCTACAATTGAACTCATTGAGAATTTGGATAAAAAGATCAACAATCAAATCACTCAGTACGGATCCAAGGTGGGGATGGTTTTGAAAAATTTAAAGGAGAAGGAACCAACGGTTAACAAAAAGATAGGGCATGATTCCGCTAGGATGGGCAAACCAGAGGATGTTATAACCAACGTGGGTTCTGGTTTTGCCGCTCTGCAGAATACTCCAAATTTTGCCCACAATAAAATCACCAAGTCAGTTTTTGTTCCTAAAAGTAGTGGTGAATCTTCTAGCAAGAAATATGAAACCCTTAAGATGATAAGTGATCACACCACTTATGGGTTGAGCACCAAAGACGACGATACGTGATTCTATAGCTTTTATACCTAGCTAAGGGCATTAAACAATAGCACTTGTTGGGAGGCAACCCAATGAATTTATCTTTTTCTTTCTGTTTTGTTGCGTCCACACTTTCATAATTCTATTGTGCTTGTGTTTTTTGTGTTTCTTTTTGTGTTTGAGCCAAGCAAAACCTTTATGACTAGTCTCGGTAATGGTTGTTTGATCCTGCTGGAAAAAGACAGAAACTTTTCGCTCACGAAATAATTTTTCATTTTTATTCAGAAAGAGATTTTGAGTTGATTCTTTTTTCTGCTGATAGATATGCTTTTTTCCAAGGCCGTCATAATTCTTCAGATTTTTTGAGGTACCAGAAGTATACGAAGTATACAATTTCTACAGACTCGTCTGTTTTTGACAGATTCTGTTTTTTGTTGAGTTGGTTGCTTGTTTTGATGAAACTATGGTCAGTATCAGGGGGTACTAGCCATGGAAAAGTGAGAATACAGTAGCCCAACACCAATATAGATAGAATTCCAAGTTTTCTACAGTACCAAAAGAAGTGGTAGTTTGTTTTCTTGTGCTAATGTTATCACGAGTTTCTGTTTAAGTTTTGTGTTGTGAAGTTTTCAAGTTTTGGGTGATGTTCTCACGAACGATGAGATAAGGAGTGGAAAGAGCTCAAGCTTGGGGATGCCCAAGGCATCCCAAGCAAAATTCAAGGACACCAAAAAGCCTAAGCTTGGGGATGCCCCGGGAAGGCATCCCCTCTTTCGTCTTCAGTCCATTGGTAACATTACTTGGAGCTATATTTGTATTCACCACATGATATGTGTTTTGCTTGGAGCGTCTTGTATCATAGGAGTCTTTTCTTTTTGTTGTGTCACAATCATCCTTGTTGCACACCTTTTTGAGAGAGAGAGAGACATGCACTCATCGTGATTTTGCTAGAATGCTCATCGTGCTTCACTTATATCTTTTGAGCTAGATACTTTTGCTCTAGTGCTTCACTTATATCTTTTGAGCTAGATACTTTTGCTCTTGTGCTTCGCTTATATCTTTAGAGCACGGCGGTGCATGATTTGGTAGTTGGCTTATTCTATGAAAGTAGTCCCAAATATGATAGGTACCCAAAGAGGGTACAAAAACCTCCATCTTCATGTGCATTGAATAGAAAGAGAAGTCTTGATTCCTCTCAATTAGTTTTGAGACGTGGATTTGGTAATATTAAGAGTTATGTTAGTAGGGTGTTGTGAATCTAGAAATACTTGTCTTGAAGTTAGTGATTCCCGTAGCATGCACGTATGGTGAACCGCTATGTTAGGAAGTCGGAGCATAATTGATCTATTGATTGTCATCCTTTGTGTTGAGGTCAGGATCGCGCGATGGTTAACACCTACCAACCCTTCCCCTAGGAGTATGCGTTTAGCACTTTGTTTCGATTACTAATAAAAACTTTTGCAACAAGTATGTGAGTTCTTCATGACTAATGTGAGTCCATGGTATAGATGAACTTTCACCTTCCCCCATTGCTAGCTTCTCTAGTGCCGCGCAATTTTCGCCGGTGCACAAACTCACCATATACCTTCCTCAAAACATCCACCATACCTACCTACTATGCCATTTTCATAGCCATTCTGAGATATATTGCCATGCAACTCCCACCGTTCCGTCTCATGACTTGTGCCGTCACTCTCATATTGCCATTGCATGATCGTAAGATAGCTAGCGAGATGTTTCAACGTCATACGCCATGCTAGATCGTTGCACATCCCGGTACACTGTCGGAGGCATTTCCTATAGAGTCATCATCATTTTGAGTTGTGAGTAAATAAAAGTGTGATGATCATCATTATTAGAGCATTGTCCCATGTGAGGAAATAATAAAAAAGAGGCCAAAGAGCCTAAAAACAAAAACAAAAAAGAGAAAAGAAATGAAATGAAAAAAGAGAGGCCTAAGAGCCCAAATAAAAAAGGTGAGAAAACGAGAGAAGGGACAATGCTACTATCTTTTTCCACACTTGTGCTTCATGATAGCACATTGTTCTTCATGATTGAGAGCTTCTTGCTTTGTCACTACCACATGCTAGTGTGAACCTTCATTATATAACTTGGCTTGTATATTCCAATGATGGGCTTCCTCAAAATTGCCCTAGGTCTTCGTGAGCAAGCAAGTTGGATGCATACCCACTAGTTCTACTTTTGAGCTTTCACGTACTTATAGCTCTAGTGCATCTCTTGTATGGCAATGCCTACTCATTTACATTGATATCTATAAATGGGAATCTCCATAGCCTTTTGATACGCCGAGTCAATGTGACCATCTCCTC
Source organism: Hordeum vulgare subsp. vulgare (assembly GCF_904849725.1). Classification (NCBI taxonomy): domain Eukaryota; kingdom Viridiplantae; phylum Streptophyta; class Magnoliopsida; order Poales; family Poaceae; genus Hordeum; species Hordeum vulgare. The sequence continues at coordinate 375,103,236 of NC_058520.1, read as the reverse complement.
CTTTTAGTCTCACAACCACCACCAAACTCTATTCCACCTATAGTGCTATATCCATGGCTCGCGCTCATGTATTGCGTGATAGTTATAAAAAGTTTGAGAAAGTAAGAGTGCGAAAACAATTACTTGTCCAATACCGGGGTTGTGCATGATTTACATTAGTTGTGTGAGGATGATGGAGCATAGCGAGACTATATGATTTTGTAGGGATAACTTTCTTTGGCCTTCTTATTTTGAAAGTATTACCTTGCTAGTTTGCTTGAAGTATTATTATTTTCATGTCAATAGCAAACTATTGTTTCGAATCATACGGATCTGAACATTCATGTCACGTGAAAGAAGTTGCAAAGGACAACTATGCTAGGTAACATTCCATTCATTCTTTATCACTTCCCTACTCGAGGACGAGCGGGAGTTAAGCTTGGGGATGCTTGATACGTCTCCAACGTATCTATAATTTTTGATGGTTTCATGCTATTATCTTGTCAAACTTTGGATGTTTTGTATGACTTTTATATATTTTTGGGACTAACTTATTCACTCAGTGCCAAGTGTGAGTTCCTGTTTTTTCCATGTTTTTGACCCCTTTCAGAGGAGATTTTCAAACGAAGTCCAAACGGAAGAAAATCCCCGAAAAGATTTTTTCTGGAACGGAAGAAGATCGGGGAGCTTGAGAGCCAAGGCAGGGGAGCCTCACGGGCCCCACAAGCCCCCACCCTGTGGCCAGGGTGCGCGCTCCATCCAGGCTTGTGGGCCCCCTGAGCGTCCCCTCACCTAGGGGTTGCGCCTATATATTCCCTAAAACTCCCAAAAAATGAGGAGATCATCGAAAGTACTTTTCCGCCGCCGCAAGCTTCTGTCTCCGCAATATCCCATCTGGGGCACGTTCAGGTGCCCTACCGGAGGGGAGATTCGGACACGGAGGGCTTCTTCATCAACACCGTGACCTCTCCGATGATGCGTGAGTAGTTCACCATAGACCTACGGGTCCATAGCTAGTAACTAGATGGCTTCTTCTCTGTCTTGGATCTTCAATACAAATTTCTCCATGATCTTCATGGAGATCTATCCGATGTAAACTTCTTTTGCGGTGTGTTTGTCGAGATCCGATGAATTGTGGATTTATGATCAGATTATCTATGAATCTTATTTGAGTTTCTTCTGATCTCTCTTATGCATGATTTCATATCCTTGTAATTCTCTTCGAGTTGTGGGTTTTGTCTGGCCAACTAGATCTATGATTCTTGCAATGGGAGAAGTGCTTGGTTTTGGGTTCATACCGTGCGGTGACCTCACCCAGTGACAGAAGGGGTAGCGAGGCACGCATTGTGTTGTTCCCATCAAGGATAAAAAGATGGGGTTTTCATCATTAGTTTGAGATTATCCCTCTACATGATGTCATCTTGCTTAAGGCATTACTCTGTTCGTCATGAACTCAATACACTAGATGCATGCTGGATAGCGGTCGATGTGTGGAGTAATAGTAGTAGATGCAGAAAGTATCGGTCTACTTGTTTCGGACGTGATGCCTATATGCATGATCATTGCCTTAGATATCGTCATGACTTTCGCGGTTCTATCAATTGTTCGACAGTAATTTGTTCACCCACCGTAATACTTGCTATTTTGAGAGAAGCCTCTAGTGAACACTATGGCCCCCAGGGTCTACTCAACACCATATTTTCAGCCTTACACTTTTTACTTCATTGCACTTTCCGCCTTCAGATCTCACTTTGCAAACAATCTTGAAGGGATTGACAACCCCTTTGAAGTGTTGGGTGCAAGCTTGTTTGTGTTTGCGCAGGTACTCTGGACTTGACGAGGCCCTCCTTCTGGATCGACACCTTGGTTCTCAAACTGAGGGAAATACTTACTGCTCCTGTGCTGCATCACCCTTTCCTCTTCAAGGTAAAAACCGACGCAAACGAGAGAAGTAACAAGAAGAATTCCTAGCGACAAGGAAGGACTTTTGTTGCCGTTGCACCGGGCCAAATCTTATTCTCTTCATGTATTCTTTTAGCTCGAGCGGTCGCAGCATGACGCCATCTTCCAAGATGCAATCGACGTCGGCGCCTCTTGGCCAAGGCCAGCTACCGCCAGACTCGGGAGGAGCTTACGGCTCGAACAAACGAGCTGACGGCTGTCAAAGCGGAGCTAGAGGCAGCGAAAGGTAACATCTCTTACTGTTGGTGGGTGCGCGCAAGCGCACCCATTGGGTGTAGTCCCCGAGATTCGGGCTGGCTGCGTGGCTTCGTGGCAGCCGGGCCAAATCTTTACTTTCTTTCCTTTGTAGAGTCTGATGCTCGCTTGCTGTCCAACAGCAGCCGCATCCACCACCGAGCTAGACTCACTGCCCAAGTCCCTCGAGGCGGTCCGAGGTAAGCGAGACGAGATCACTCGTGAGCGTGACCGGTTGGTCCAGGAGCTGGCGACGCAGACGGCCGAGGTGACGCGGCTCAGCGGCGCTCCGCACGTGGCCAAGACGGAGAAGGCAACGGCGCTGCAGGCGGTGACCAAGAGCGACAAGGTGGCCACGACCCTCCGACAAGAGGTGACTCAGCTCGGCGAGCTTAGGCAGGCGGCCGACCGACGGGCGGACAGCGCAGTCAGCCTCATTAAGGGGGTGGACACCATCCTTCCTGGTAAGTCTTTTTACTCCTTAGCCGACTGTAATTCTACGCTCGATCTTGTCTTATTTTCTTCATAGGGCAGCCACTTTCCTGATACGCAGGCACGCGCTGAACGTGCGGTGACAGCCCTCCGGGAGGAGCAGGACCGGGCCGGTTTTGTTGTTGGTGAAGGAGCCGACTGGACGACCGCCGAGACGGCGCACGCCTGTGAGGCTCTGATCGTCCATCTCCGCGCTCTCTGGCGCCGACTGCTATCAGCCGGCCAGGACGTCGTTCGGGCCCTTTGGGCTGATTGTGGCGAAGAGGTGCCGGAGTACCGAGTCGCGACGTGGCTGGGGCATGATACATCTCCATCGTATCTATAATTTTTGATTGTTTCATGCCAATGTTCTACAACTTTCATATACTTTTGGCAACTTTTTATACTATTTTTGGGACTAACATATTGATCCAGTGCCCACAGCCAGTTCCTGTTTGTTGCATGTTTCTTGTTTCGCAGATTATCCTTACCAAACAAAGTCCAAACGCAATGAAAAACCTATGGGGATTTTTTTCGAATATTTATGGTTTTTGGGAAGAAGAATCTACGCGAAATGATGCCCGAGGACGTCACAAGCCCAGGAGGCGCGGACCCACCCCTAGGCCGCGGCAGGCAGGCTTGTGACCAATCCCTATAGCGGTTGGCGTCCTTCTTTCGCCACAAGAAATATAATATCCGGAAGAAAATCGTGTTCAAATTTCAGCCCAATCGGAGTTACGGATCTCCGGGAATTTAAGAAACGGTAAAGGTCAGAATCTGGGAGCGCACAAACAGAAGGACACAGAGAGAGAGATCCAATCTCGGAGGGGCTCTCGCCCCTCCACCGCCATGGAGACCATGGACCAGAGGGTAAACCCTTCTCCCATCTAGGGAGGAGGTCAAGGAAGAAGAAGAAGAAGGGGGGTCTCTCCCCCTCTCTCCCGGCGGCGCCGGAACGCCGCCTGGGACATCATCGTGTGAAGGCGATCTACACCAACACCTCCGTCATCTTCACCAACGCCTCCATCACCTTCCCCCATCTATATTCAGCAGATCACTCTCCCGCAACCCGCTGTACCCTCTACTTGAACATGGTGCTTTATGCTTCATATTATTATACAATGATGTGTTGCCATCCTATGATGTCTGAGGCGATTTTCGTTGTCCTATCGGTGATTGATGAATTGCTATGATTGGTTTAATTTGCTTGTGGTTATGTTGATGTCCTTTGGTGCCCATCATATGAGCGCGCGAGTGGATCACACCATAGGGTTAGTAGTATGTTGATAGGACTATGTATTGGTGGGCAAGGGTGACAGAAGCTTCAGCCTAGCATAGAAATTGATGCATACGGGATTGAAGGGGGGCGATATATCTTATTGCTATGGTTGGGTTTTACCTTAATGAACATTAGTAGTTGCGGATGCTTGCTAATAGTTCCAATCATAAGTGCATATAATTCCAAGTAAGGGATGACATGCTAGAAGTGGCCTCTCCCACATAAAACTTGCTATCGGTCTAATAACGTAGTCAATTGCTTAGGGACAATTCTGCAACTCCTACCACCACTTTTCCACACTCGTTATACTAATGTAATTGTTTCTTTATCTAACCAGCCCCTAGTTTTTATTTACGTGTTCTTTCTTTTCTTTTAAGCCTATCCTATCACTCCTACAAAGTACTTCTAGTTCCATACTTGTTCTAGGTAAAGCGAACGTAAAGTGTGCGTAGGGTTGTCTCGGTGGTGAATAGAACTTGAGGGAATATTTGTCCTACCTTTAGCTCCTCGTTGGGTTCGACACTCTTACTTATCGAGAAAGGCTACAATTGATCCCATATACTTGTGGGTTATCAAGACCTTTTTCTGGCGCCGTTGCCGGGGAGAGATAGCGTGGGGTGAATATTCTCGTGTGTACTTGTTTGCTTTATCACTAAGTAAATTTATTTGCTGTTCTAAGTTGTTCTCTATCTTTAGTTATCGATATGGAACACGAAATACCAAACAAATTAGGTGTACTTGCTACTCATGGAGATCGGGAACCTCCTAAAACCCTTGATGCTTGTTATGTGGAAAATATTATGCACTTCTTTTATAATCCTGAGAAAACCTCATTAAATTATATAATGAGATACACGTTGGATCAACGTGAATACTTTAGGGATTATCGCTTGACTCAAAAAGGGAAACTATTATGGGAACAAATTCATATGTTGAAATGGTATGCTTGGGAGCTATGCTCGAGATATGATATTACTTGTTGCTCTAGGATGAAGGCTAAACACCTTCCCTTTTCTTGTAAATTTAATGCTAATGAAACCTTGGCTTCTTATGCTAATGGTATATATGATTACTATGATGTGGAAAAAATAGATGAGTATGTTGCTTTTATGGGTGCTTATGAAATTGAAGCTCTGTTTAAAAGGTGTGATGATAATGATGATGCTGCTTACCGATCTGAAAATTTGGTTATGCTTCGTTATTGTTACACTAATTATGAATATAATGCCCATATTGATCGATTTATGGACAAATTCTACGCTGCCCAAGAAGAGACTAATATTTTGCAGGAAACTATGGAAGAAGAAAATGCTGAAACTGTGAGCTCATTAGATGAAAAAGATGACGAGGAGAGCGAAGAACAAAAGGAGGAAGAGCGGACTAGCTACCCGTGCCCACCTTCTAATGAGAGTAACTCTTCAACTCATACATTGTTTAATTCCCCTTAGTTCTAACTGAAAGATGAATGCTATGTTGATTGCTATGATCCCTTGGATTCGTTTGAAATACTCCTTTTTGATGAACTTGATGCTTGCTATGCTTGTGGCCATGATGCTAATATGAATGATGCTTATGAAGATGAACTTGCTATAGTTACTTATGTTAAATATGAAATTGTTGCTATCGCACCCACTTATGATAGTCCTATTATCTTTTTGAACTCTCCCAACTACACTATATCGGAGAAGTTTGCTCTTATTAGGGATTACATAGATGGGTTGCCTTCTACTATTACACATGATGATTTTGATGAATATAATATGCATGTGCTTGCTGCTCCTACTTGCAATTATTATGAGAGAGGAACTACATCTCCACCTCTTTGTGTTTCCAATACGATAAAATTGCAAGAAGCTGCTTATGCTATGTATTGGCCTTTACTTGATGTGCATGAATTGCTCCTTTGTGACATGCCAATGCATAGGAAGAGAGTTAGACTTCGTCATTGCATGATATATGTTACCTTGTGCTCACTACTAAATTGCAAATCATTGTTAATTAAAATTGGCTTTGATATACCTTGGGATCCGGGTGGATCCATTACTTGAGCACTTTATGCCTAGCTTAATGGCTTTAAAGAAAGTGCTGCCTGGGAGACAACACGGAAGTTTTAGAGAGTAATTTATTTATGTTGATTTATTTTATAGTTTAAAATCAAAAAAATATAGAGGGGAACTTAAAACTTTTTCAAAAAGAGAAGCGATTGAAAGGTGATGCATTGCGGAAGTGAGGGTCGACCTTGAACACTTGTGTTCATGCCCATGGAAACAATGTAGAATTTTTCATGGAAGTTTCTCGCAAAAATAATTACCCCCTTTTACAATTCCATTGTATTATAAAAATAATGTGCCAAGTAAAGCCTTTATGATTAGTTTGGGTGATAGTTTTTTGATCAAGCTGAAAAAGACAAAAACTTTGTGCTCACGAAATTATTTTTAGTTCCTATACAGAAAAACTTTTGGAGTTGATTATTTTTTATTCTGATTGATATGCAAATTTCCCTAATTGTCATAAGTTTTCAAAAAATTTGGAGTATCAGAAGTATGGTATAAGTTCAGATTACTACAGACTGTTCTGTTTTTGACAGATTCTGTTTCTATGCATTATTCTCTTAGTTTGATGAATCCATGGGTATTATCGGGGGTTATGAACCATGGTGAAGTTGGATTACAGTAGATATAATGTTAATATGAATTTGTATTGATTTCACAACAGTACTTAAAGTGGTGATTTAGTTTATTATACTAACGGATCTCACGAAGGTTTTGTTGAGTTTTGTGTGATTGAAGTTTTCAAGTTTTGGGTGAGACCACGATGGATGAAGGAATAAGGAGAGGCAAGAGCCTAAGCTTGGGGATGCCCGAGGCACCCGAAGGTAATACTCAAGGAAGACTCAAGCGTCTAATCTTGGGGATGCCCCGGAAGGCATCCCCTCTTTCGTCTACAATCTATCGGTAGTTTTACTAGGAGCTATATTTTTATTCGTCACATGATATGTGCAAATGCTTGGAGCGTCCTTTGTGTTTATTTTTCCTTTTTCTTTTATGCACCATGCTGGTATGAGATAGTCCTTGGTTGGCTTTATAGAATGCTTCATGTGCTTCACTTATATCATTTGAAGTTTGGATTGCCTGTTTCCCTACACATAGAAAACCGCCATTTGTAGAATGCTCTTTTGCTTCACTTATATTTGTTAGAGAGGGGCATATCTTTTGTAGAAAGAATTAAATTCTCATGCTTCACTTATACATATTTAGAGAGTTAACAGGAGTTGGTCATTCACATGGTTAGTCATAAAATCCTACATAAAACTTGTAGATCACTGAATATGATATGTTTGATTCCTTGCAATAGTTTTATGACATGAAGGTGTGATATTAGAGTCATGCTAGGGAGTAATTGTGTATTCATAAAAATACTTGTGTTAAGGTTTGTGATTCCCGTAGCATGCACGTATGGTGAACCCTTATGTGACGAAGTCGGAGCATGATTTATTTATTGATTGTCATCCTTTGTGTGGAAGTCGGGATCGTGTGATGGTTAACTCCTACCAACCTTTCCCTTAGGAGCATGCGTGTAGTACCTTGTTTCGATGACTAATAGACTTTTGCAATAAGTATGTGAGTTCTTTATGACTAATGTTGAGTCCATGGATTATACGCACTCTCACCCTTCCACCATTGCCAGCCTCTCTAGTACCGCGCAACTTTCGTCGGTGCATTACACCCACCATATACCCTTCCTCAAAACAGCCACCATACCTGCCTATTATGGCATTTCCATAGCCATTCCGAGATATATTGCCATGCAACTTCCATCGTTCCGTTTCTTATGACACGCACCATCATTGTCATATTGCTTTGCATGATCGTAAGATAGCTAGCATGATGCTTTCATGGCTTGTCCATTTTTTGATGTCATTGCTACGCTAGATCATTGCACATCCTGGTACACCGCCGGAGGCATTCATATAGAGTCATATTTTGTTCTAAATATCGAGTTGTAAGTAAATAAAAGTGTGATGATCATCATTATTAGAGCATTGTCCTATGTGAGGAAGTAATAAAAGAGGCCAATGAAGCCCAAATAAAAAAAGAGGCCAAAGAAGCCCACCAAAAAAATGAGAGAAAAGAGAGAAGGGACAATGCTACTATCCTTTACCACACTTGTGCTTCAAAGTAGCACCATGATCTTCATGAAAGAGAGTCTCCTATGTTGTCACTTTCATATACTAGTGGGAAATTTTCATTATAGAACTTGGCTTGTATATTCCAATGATGGGCTTCCTCAAATTGCCCTAGGTCTTCGTGAGCAAGCGAGTTGGATGCACACCCACTAGTTTTTTTGGAGATTTCATACACTTATAGTTCTTGTGCATCTCTTGCATGGCAATCCCTACTCACTCACATTGATATCTATTGATGGGCATCTCCATAGCCCGTTGATACGCCTAGTTGATGTGAGACTATCTCCTCCTTTTTGTCTTCTCCACAACCGCCATATTCTATTCCACCTATAGTGCTATGTCCATGGCTCACGCTCATGTATTGCGTGAAAGTTGAAAAAGTTTGAGAATACTAAAATATGAAACAATTGCTTGGCTAAAACCGGGGTTGTGCATGATTTAAATACGTTGTGTGGGGAAGATGGAGCATAGCTAGACTATATGATTTTGTAGGGATAACTTTCTTTGGCCATGATATTTTGGGAAGACACGATTGCTTTGTTAGTATGCTTGAAATATTATTGTCTTTATGTAAAATGATAGACTATTGCTTCGAATCACTCGTGTTTTAGTATTCATGCCATGATTAGATTATATGATCATGATTATGCTAGGTAGCATTACACATCAAAAATTATCTTTTTTATCATTTACCTACTCGAGAACGAGCAGGAATTAAGCTTGGGGATGCTGATACGTCTCCGTCGTATCTATAATTTTTGATTGTTTCATGCCAATATTCTACAACTTTCATATACTTTTGGCAACTTTTATACTATTTCTGGGACTAACATCTTGATCCAGTGCCCACTGCCAGTTCCTGTTTGTTGCATGTTTTTTGTTTCGCAGATTATCCTTACCAAACAAAGTCCAAACGCAATAAAAAACCTAAGGGGATTTTTTCGGAATATTTATGATTTTTGGGAAGAAGAATCTACGCGAAACGATGCCCGAGGAGGTCACAAGCCCAGGAGGCGCGGACCCACCCCTAGGCCGCGGCAGGCAGGCTTGTAACCAATCCCTAAGGCGGTTGGTGCCCTTCTTTCTCCGCAAGAAATATAATATTCGGAAGAAAATCGTGTTAAAATTTCAGCCCAATCGGAGTTACGGATCTCTGGGAATTTAAGAAACGGTGAAATGCCAGAATCTGGGAGCGCAGAAACAGAAGGACACAGAGAGAGAGATCGAATCTCCCAGGGGCTCTCGCCTCTCCGCCGTCATGGAGACCATGGACCAGAGGGGAAACCCTTCTCCCATCTAGGGAGGATGTCAAGGAAGAAGAAGAAGAAGAAACGGGGGCTCTCTCCCCCTCTCTCCCGGCGGCGCCAGAACGCCACCTGGGACATCATTGTGTGACGGCGATCTACACCAACACCTCCATCATCTTCACCAACACCTCCATCACCTTCCGCCATCTATATTTAGCAGTTCACTCTCTCGCAACTCGTTGTACCCTCTACTTGAACATGGTGCTTTATGCTTCATATTATTATCCAATGATGTGTGAGTAGATTTTCGTTGTCCTATCGGTGATTGATGAATTGCTATGATTGGTTTAATTTGCTTGTCGTTATGTTGTTGTCCTTTGGTGCCCATCATATGAGCGCTCGCGTGGATCACACCATAGGGTTAGTAGTATGTTGATAGGACTATGTATTGGAGGACAAGGGTGACAGAAGCTTCAGCCTAGCATAGAAATTGATGCATACGGGATTGAAGGGGGACCAATATATATTATTGCTATGGTTGGGTTTACCTTAATGAACGTTAGTAGTTGCGGATGCTTGCCAATAGTTCCAATCATAAGTGCATAGAATTCCAAGTAAGGGATGACATGCTAGCAGTGGCCTCTCCCACATAAAACTTGCTATCGGTCTAGTAACGTAGTCAATTGCTTAGGGACAATTCCGCAACTCCTACCACCACTTTTCCACACTCGTTAAACTAACGTAATTGTTTATTTATCTAACCAGCCCCTAGTTTTTACTTACGTGTTCTTTATTTTCTTGCAAGCCTATCATATCACTCCTACAAAGTACTTCTAGTTTCATACTTGTTCTAGGTAAAGCGAACGTAAAGTGTGCGTAGGGTTGTATCAGTGGTCGATAGAACTTGAGGGAATATTTGTCCTACCTTTAGCTCCTCGTTGGGTTCGACACTCTTACTTATCGAGAAAGGCTACAATTGATCCCCTATACTTGTGGGTTATCAGCGCACGCCGTCGACCGGTTTGACGCATGGAGGGATTCGGCTGCCCTGGCCGGCGCCCGAGTCGCCGTGTCCTTCACGTTGTTCTGGTATCCTGGCTGGCCACCCCGCGGGCGGCTTTGCAACCGGATCTGGCGCGGTGCGAGGAGGAGATTGTGTTTCCCGCCCACGAGCTTGCCAGCTACGCCTCACTTGAGACCTACTTCCTCGAGCTGAACGACGATGGCGTGCTCCTCCCTAAGGACGACTACGGTGTCCCCATCGGCGAGGATGAGGAAGAGGTTGGATCCAGCTCGTACGAGCCCACTGCAGCCGACGCCCATGCTGCTGCCAAGGCCGGAGGCACAACGTCTACGTCCTTTGCTCCGGAAGTGCAGTCACACGGAGGTGCCGCCGGCTGGCGAGACGGAGGCCCCGTCGGCTCCCGACGCTTAGATGAGCCGGCCACTCGTGTCGACTGGACCAGGAGGCAGCGGTGCCATAGCCAGCCTTATTGTACCTGCTTTATTTCATTTGCACTCTTTGATCTGTTAAGAACAAGTCCACCCACTAGGGGTGTATTGTATCCATACTGCAGGCCATGGGCCCTTATCTTATTTATCGCATGTTTTTGATTTATCTATCTGTCGCCTGTCCTTTGGCTCGTCGTCGTCCCTTTATTTGAATTTATTTTCCTACCTACCCCGCTCCTTGGCCTTTTTTCTGTCGACTAGCCGGCTGGCGGACTGGAACCGAACAAAGGAGTGGGTTGCCAGAGGCAGGGTGCTAGTACTTAGAAATTTTCACAGGTTAGATTCTAAGTTCGTCCGGGCAAATGATCGAACGATCCCGCCCTTAGTCAATTTTTTCCTATAGGCCCGCCTCCCTTTGCTTGTGGCCTGCCGGCCCGACAGCCACGTTGTAGTCTGTAGCCGGCTAGGGTTAGGCCATCCACGATAAACAGGTATAGTACTTCGTTGATTTCGGGGCGAGGGTTAGTCGACCCGGGGGCAGCCGGTACAAATACAAGGAAACTCAATGCCTTGGGATAAAACAATAGCCCCCGAGTCCTGCTCTGGCATGTCGGTTGCTTTATTTATTGAAAGTAGTATAGATACATACGTGCATACTTCAGCTGTAAAATGGATGTAGGAGTTGTGCATTCCATGGCCTCTCCGACTCGGAGCCGGAGGTGTCCTTCTTGTTCTTGCTGGCCTTTCAGGCGTCGACCAAATAGTAAGCATTGTTGCTTAAGGCCGTGCTGATGATGAAGGGGCCCTCCCATGGGGCAGATAACTTGTGTTGGCCGGCTGTCTCCTGGATCAGCCGGAGCACTAGGTCGTCATCTCTCAAAGAGAGTGGCTTAACCCGCCGGCTGTGGTAGCGGCCGAGAGCTTGCGGGTAAATAGTTGTTCTGGACGCGCCAGCTCGCGTGCCTCCTCTAGGAGGTCGAAGCCATCTTCCCTTGCCTCCTTGGCGTCTACCTCACTGTATAGGGTGACCCGAGGCGAGTCAAACTCGACGCCGGTGAGGATGATCGCCTCAGCCCCATACACTAAGAAGAACAGCATATAGCCTGTTGATCGGTTCGGCGTTGTGTGCACACTCCATAGCACAGCCCGCAGCTCCTCAATCTAGGCGTCGGCCGAGCGCTTGAGTGGCTCAGCCAGCCTGGGCTTCAAGCCGGCCAAGATGAGGCTGTTTGGAAGGTCCGCTTGGACATTTGAGTGTGGGTGGGCGACGGACGCAAGGTCCAACTGGATGCCTAGTGTGCCGCAGTAGCGGGCGAGGGTTGGTGCCATTGTCGGTGATGATGCTGTTCGGCACACTGTAGCGAACGGCTATATCCTTGATGAATGTGGCGGTCGTCGGGCCGTCTAGCTTCTTGATCGGCCTCGCCTCGATCCACTTCGTAAATTTGTCAACGGCCCCCAAGAGGTGAGTCATACCGCCCCTGGTGGTTTTGAATGCACCCACCATGTCCAGACCCCAAACGGCGAATGACCATGTGAGGGGGATGGTCTGCAGTGCTGCAGTCGGCTGGTGGCTGCGTGCTTTGAAGCGCTGACAGTCGTTGCACTTGTCGACCAGCATCTTGGCCTCTTTGAGGGCAGTCGTCCAGTAGAACCCATGGCGGAACGCCTTGGCCACCAAGGAGCGAGAAGCGGCGTGGTGACCACAGTCGCCATGATGGATGTCGAGGAGGATCTCGTAGCTCTTTTCTGCCTCGACGTAGCGCTGGAAGACTTCAAACACGCTGCGCTTGACGAGCTCGTTGTTGATGATAGCGTATTATTATGGCAACAAAAGTCCTTCCCTGGCAATGGTGCCAGAACTCCTTCTGTCGTCTCTTGAGCTTGCGTTGGTTTATCCCTTGAAGAGGAAAGGGTGATGCAGCACAGGAGCAGTAAGTATTTCCCTCAGTTTGAGAACCAAGGTATCAATCCAGTAGGAGAATCTCGTCAAGTCCAGAGTACCTGCGCAAACACAAAAGAGCTTGCACCCAACGCTTTAAAAGGGTTGTCGATCCCTTCAAGATTGATTGCAAAGTGAGATCTGAAGGCGGAAAGTGCAACAAAGAAAAAGTGTAAGGCTAAAAATATGGTGTGGAGTAGACCCGGGGGCCATAGTGTTCACTATAGGCTTCTCTCAAAATAGCAAATATCACGGTGGGTGAACAAATTACTGTCGAGCAATTGTTAGAACCGCGCAAAGTCATGACGATATCTAAGGCAATAATCATACATATAGGCATCACGTCCAAGACAAGTAGACCGATACTTTCTGCATCTACTACTATTACTCCACACATCGACCGCTATACAGCATGCATCTAGTGTATTGAGTTCATGACGAACAGAGTAATGCTTTAAGCAAGATGACATGAGGTATAGGGATAATCTCAAACCAATTATGAAAACCCCATCTTTTTACCCTTGATGGAAACAACACGATGCGTGCCTCGCTACCCCTTCTGTCAATGGGTGAGGTCACCGCATGGTATGAACCCAAAACCAAGCACTTGTCCCATTGCAAGAATCATAGATCTAGGTGGCCAAACAAAACCCACAACTCGAAGAGAATTACAAGGATATCAAATCATGCATAAGAGAGATCAGAAGAAACTCAAATAAGATTCATAGATAATCTGATCATAAATCGACAATTCATCGGATCTCGACAAACACATCGCAAAAGAAGATTACATCGGATAGATCTCCATGAAGATCATGGAGAACTTTGTATTGAAGATCCAAGAGAGAGAAGAAGCCATCTAGCTACTAGCTATGGACCCATAGGTCTATAGTGAACTACTCACGCATCATCAGAGAGGTCATGGTGTTGATGAAGAAGCCCTCCGTATCTGAATCCCCCCTCGGGCAGGGCACCAGAACGTGCCCCAGATGGGATCTTGCGGAGACAGAAGCTTGCGGCGGCGGAAAAGTACTTTCGATGATCTCCTGATTTTTTCTGGGATTTTAGGGAATATATAGGCGCAAAACCTAGGGCAGAGGTGGCCCAGGGAGCCCACAAGCCAGGGAGGCGCGGCCCCCCTGGCCGCGCCATGAGGGCTTGTGGGGTCCCTGCAGGCCCCATGCCCTGATTCTCCGGCTTCCCGGTCTTTTTCTGTTTCGGAAAAAATCTTTTTGGCAGTTTCATTCTATTTGGACTCCGTTCAAAATCCTCCTCTGAAAGGGGTCAAAAACATGGAAAACAGGAACTGGCACTTGGCACTGAGTTAATAAGTTAGTCCCATAAAATATATAAAAGGCATGCAAAACATCCAAAGTTTTACAAGATAATAGCATGAAACCATCAAAATTATAGATATGTTGGAGACGTATCAAGCATCCCCAAGCTTAACTCCTGCTCGTCCTCGAGTAGGGAAGTGATAAAGAGTGAATTTTTGATGTGGAATGCTACCTAGCATAGTTGTCCTTTGCAACTTCTTTCACGTGACATGAATGTTCAAATTCGTAAGATTCAAGACAATAGTTTGCTATTGACATGAAAACAATAATACTTCAAGCAAACTAGCAAGGTAATCATGAACTTTCAAAATAACAAGCCCAAATAAAGTTATCCCTACAAAATCATATAGTCTGGCTATGCTCCATCATCCTCACACAACTAATGTAAATCATCCACAACCCCGGTACTAGGCAAGTAATTGTTTTCGCACTCTTACTTTCTCAAACTTTTTATAACTATCACGCAATACATGAGCGTGAGCCATGGATATAGCACTATAGGTGGAATAGAGTGCGGTGGTGGTTATGAGACAAAAAAGGAGGAGATGGTCACATTGACTCGGCATATCAAAGGGCTATGGAGATGCCCATTAATAGATATCAATGTGAATGAGTAGGGATTGCCATACAAGGGATGCACTAGAGCTATAAGTATGTGAAAGCTCAAAAGGAGAACTAGTGGGTGTGCATCCAACTTGCTTGCTCACGAAGACCTAGGGCAATTTTGAGGAAGCCCATCATTGGAATATACATGCCAAGTTATATGATAAAGATTCCCACTAGCATATGGTAGTGACAAAGCAAGAAGCTCTCAATCATGAAGAACATTGTGCTATTATGAAGCACAAGTGTGGAAAAAGATAGTAGCATTGTCCCTTCTCTCTTTTTCTCTCCTCTTTTTATTTGGGCTATTGGGCCTCTTTTTCTTTTTTCTATTTTTTCATTTGGGCACTTTGGCCTCTCTTTTTTTATTTCCTCACATGGGGCAATGCTCTAATAATGATGATCATCACACTTTTATTTACTCACCGCTCAAAGCTTAGAAATGACTCTATTGGAAATGCCGTCGGCAGTGTACCAGGATGTGCAACGATCTAGCTTAGCGTATGACATTGAAACATCTCTCTAGCTATCTTAGGATCATGCAATGGAAATATGAGAGTGACGACACAAGTCATGAGACAGAATGGTGGGAGTTGTATGGCAATATATCTCGGAATGGCTATGAAAATGCCATAGTAGGTAGGTATGGTGGCTGTTTTGAGGAAGGCATATGGTGGGTTTGTGTACCGGCGAGAATTGCACGGCACTAGAGAGGCTAGCAATGGTGGAAGGTGAAAGTGCATCTGTACCATGGACTCACATTAGTCATGAAGAACTCACATACTTGTTGCGAAAGTTTTTATTAGTAATCAAAAGAAATTGCTAAACGCATACTCCTAGGGGAAGGGTTTGTAGGTGTTAACCATCGCGCGATCCCGACCTCAACACAAAGGATGACAATCAATAGATCAATTATGCTCCGACTTCCTAACATAGTGGTCCACCATACGTGCATGCTACGGGAATCACTCACTTCAACACAAGTATTTCTAGATTCACAACACCCTACTAACATAACTCTTAATATTACCAAATCCACGTCTCAAAACTAATTTAGAGGAATCAAGACTTCTCTTTCTACTCAATGCACATGAAGATGGAGGTTTTTGTATCCTCTTTGGGTACCTATCACCTCTGGGACTACTTTCATAGCATAAGCCAACTACCAAGTCACGCACCGCCGTGCTCTAAAAGATATAAGTGAAACACATAGAGCAAAATTATCTAGCTCAAAAGATATAAGTGAAGCACTATGAGCATTGTAGCAAAATTACGATCATTGATTGTCTCTCTCTCTCTCAAAAAGGTGTGCAGCAAGGATGATTGTGACGCAACAAAAAGAAAAGACTCCTACGATACAAGTCGCTCCAAGAAAAACACATATCATGTGGTGAATAAAAATATAGCTCCAAGTAATGTTACCGATGGATTGAAGACGAAAGAGGGGATGCCTTCCCGGGGCATCCCCAAGCTTAGGCTTTCTAGTGTCCTTGAATTTTGCTTGGTATGCCTTGGGCATCCCAAGCTTGAGCTCTTTCCACTCCTTATCTCTTTGTCCATGAGAACATCACCCAAAACTTGAAAACTTCACAACACAAAATTTAAACAGAACTCGTGATAACATTAGCACAAGAAAACAAACTACCACCTCTTTTGGTACTGTATCAAACTTGAATTATATCTATATTGGTGTTGGGCTACTGTATTCTCACTTTTTCATGGCTAGTACCTCCCGATACTATCCATAGTTTCATCAAAACAAGCAACCAACTCAACAAAAACAGAATCTGTCAAAAACAGACTAGTCTGTAGCAATCTGTATAATTTGTATACTTCTAGTACCTCAAGAATTCTGAAAAATTACGAATGCCTGGGCAAAAGGCATATCAACCAGCAGCAAAAAGAATCAACTCAAAATCTCTTTCTGAGTAAAACTGAAAAATCATCTCATGAGCGAAAAGTTTCTGTCTTTTCCCAGCAGGATCAAACAACCATTACCAAGACTAGTCATAAAGGTTTTGCTTGGCTCAAACACAAAAAACACAATCACAACAGAATTATGAAAGTGTGAACGCAACAAAACAGAAAGTAAAAGATAAATTCATTGGGTTGCCTCCCAACAAGCGCTATTGTTTAACGCCCCTAGCTAGGCATAAAAGCAATAGAATCACGTATCGTTGTCTTTGGTGCTCAAACCATAAGTGGCCCTCATCATGGATTCATAAGGCAATCTTATTTTATTTCTAGGAAAGTGCTCCATGCCCTTCTTTAAAGTAAATTGAAATCTAATATTCCCTTCCTTCATATCGTTGATAGCACCGATAGTCCTTAGGAAAGGTCTACCAGGAATAATAGGGCATGTAGGATTGCAATCAATGTCAAGCACAATGAAATCCACGGGTACATAGTTCCTATTTGCAATAATAAGAACATCATTGATCCTTCCCATGGGTTTCTTGACAGTAGAATCCGCAAGATGCAAATTAAGAGAACACTCTTCAATCTCATTAAAACCCAGAAAATCACATAAAGACTTTGGAATCGCGGAAACACTAGCACCCAAATCACACAAAGCATTGCATTCATAGTTTTTTATTTTGATTATTTTAGTAGGTTCCCACTCATCATGAAGCTTTCTAGGGATAGAGACTTCCATCCAAGTTTCTCTTCAAGAGATTTTATCATGGCTTCGATGATATGATCGGTAAAGGCCTTGTTTTGGCTATAAGCGTGTGGAGAGTTTTAATATCTTCTACATTAGATGATCTCCTGATTTTTTCTAGTATTTTAGGGAATATATAGGCGCAAAACCTAGGGCAGAGGTGGCCTAGGGAGTCCACAAGCCAGGGAGGCGCGAGCCCCCCTGGCCGCGCCATGAGGGCTTGTGGGGTCCCTGCATGCCTCCTGCCCTGATTCTCCGGCTTCCCGATCTTTTTCTGTTTCGGAAAAAATCTTTTTGGCGGTTTCATTCCGTTTGGAATCCATTCAAAATCCTCCTATGAAAGGGGTCAAAAACATGGAAAAAACAGGAACTCGCACTTGGCACTGAGTTAATAAGTTAGTCCCAAAAAATATATAAAAGGCATGCAAAACATCCAAAGTTTTACAAGATAATAGCATGAAACCATCAAAAATTATAGATACGTTGGAGACGTATCACGTATGCTCCGACACGTCTTTGGATTCGTCGGGCTTCGACCACGTTAGTCGACGGGATGCCAACCTCGAGGAAGTCGGGGATGGGTTGCCCCCAGGATGGCGTCGTGGCCACGGTGAGCACAACCACTGTCATTGGATCTTCTGGGTTGGGGGCAGCAAACGGCTAGCCAGCAGCTGCAGCCCTTGAGTCAGGCGGGAGGGACCCCTGAAGGGGGGCGGCAGCCCCTGGACCATAAGAAGGCGTCGGCTGGGGAATTGCAGGTGGCGCATAGGCTGGGCCAGGCGGCTGAGCGGCTGCAGATGGTGCGTTGGCTGGGGCAGGCGGATGGGAGTCGGCAGCCAACGGGCCCGCCTTGGCAGCCCCTAGGCTGGTCTTGGCAGTCCCCGGGGCCGGCGACGCATCCCCCGGACTGGTGGTGCGTCCCCCGGGTCTGCGGGGATGAAGATGGACTCCGACTCTGGAGAAGGTGTGATGGAGGGTTTGCGCAGGTGCTCCAGGGACACGCCGGCTGGAATGGACTGCCGCATGGAGCCGATTTTCGCCAATGTGTCGGTCGTCTTGTTGCCGGCTCGGAGGATGTGATGGAACTAACAGCCCTCGAAGCCTCCGGTCAGCTGCTGGACCAGAAAACGGTAGCTGGCCATGTTGGCGTCTCTGGCGTCCCACTCGCCAGTGACCTGTTGCACCACTAGGTTGGAGTCGCCGAAGCAAAGGGTGCGCTGGACGCCGATCTCCTTGGCCAGCCGGAGGCTGTGTAGGAGTGCTTCATACTCCGCCACGTTGTTGGATGCAACGAAGTGTATGTCAACGACGTACCGCAGTCGGTCTCCCTTTGGAGAGGATAGGACGATGTCGGGCCCCAGGCCGGTGCGCATCTTTGAGCTATCGAAGTTCATGTGGCAATGGGTTGAGCCGGGAGGCGGCAGTAGGTACTGGGTCTCCGCCTAGTCGACGACGAAGTCCGCCAAACCCTGCGACTTGA
This sequence comes from Hordeum vulgare subsp. vulgare, assembly GCF_904849725.1. Lineage (NCBI taxonomy): Eukaryota > Viridiplantae > Streptophyta > Magnoliopsida > Poales > Poaceae > Hordeum > Hordeum vulgare. The sequence continues at coordinate 375,084,402 of NC_058520.1, read as the reverse complement.
TGGCGGTGCGGGATTCGTACCGGATGTCATGGCCGGCCATCTCCAGCGTCCACTTGGCTATGCGGTCGGCTGCATCTCTGTTGCCCATGATCTCCCCGAGGGGAGCGGTGCTGACCACCGTCACAGTATGCTCGTGGAAGTAGGGCTTGAGCTTCCGGGCTGCCAGGAACACACCGTAACACATCTGCTGATAATGCGGGTAGTTTTGCTTGGAGGCAGACGACACTTCTCTCAGGTAGTAGACCGGTCGCTGGACCGGCTGCGCTCAGCTTGGCTCCAAGCGCTCGACGGCCATGACGATGCTGACCACGCGACTGGTCGTCGCAATGTAGAGCAGCATCAACCCTCTGTCAGCCGGCGCGGCCAACACCGACGCAGTGCTGAGAAAGCGCTTGAGGTCGCACAGGGAATCGTCGGCTTCGTCGCTCCAGACAAAGCCGTCTGCCTTCTTGAGTAGGTGGTAGAATGGGAGGGCCTTCTCTCCCAACCGGCTGATGAATCAACTAAGGGAGGCTAGGCAGCCGGTTACCTTCTGGACCTCGGCCAGGTTGACCGGCTTGTCCATCCGCTCGATGGCCTGGATCTTCTCTGGGTTGGCCTCGATCCCTCGCTTGGAAACGAGGAAACCGAGGAGCTGGCCGGCTGGCACGCCGAACACACACTTCTCCGGGTTCAGCCAGATCTGAAACTCGCGTAGGCTCGCAAACGTCTCCTTGAGATCGTCCAAGAGGGTGTGGGTCTCTTTTGCCTTGACCAAAACATCGTCCACATAGACGTGCACATTGCGGCCGAGCTGCCTGTAGAGGCATCGCCGCATGCAACGCTGGAACGTTGCGTCGGCATTTTTTAGCCCCAACATCAGGGTGATGTTGCAGAACGCCCCAAAGGGTGTGATGAAAGTTGTTTTCAACTGGTCGGTCGGGTTGAGCTTGATCTCGTGGTAGCCTCAGTAGGCGTCCAGGAAGGACAGGAGCTCGCAGCCGGCCGTCGAGTCAATCACTTGATCGATACGGGGCAGATCAAATGGATCCTTGGGGCATGCCTTGTTCAGGCTGGTGTAATCGATACACATGCGCCAAGTCTTGTTCTTATTTATCACCAAGACTGGGTTCGACAACCAGTCCAGGTGAAAGACCTCCATGATGAAGCCGGCTGCTAGCAGCCGAGCGACCTCTTCACCGATGGTTTTTCTCTTCGACTCTGAGAGGCGACGCAGGGGCTGCCTGACCGGTTTAGCGTATGGCCGGACGTGAAGGAAGTGCTCGGCGAACTTCCTCGGGACACCCGACATATCTTTGGGGTACCATGCAACGATATCCCAATTCTCACGGAGGAAGTCGACGAGCTCGCTTTCCTATTTGCTGCAGAGGTCGTCCCCCACCACGACGTACTTGCCGGTGGGATCAGCCGGGTCCAAAGGGACTCTCTTGGTGTTCTTGTCGGCGGCCGTCTGGAACTGGGCCTCCGCAGCCGGCTGCTTTACCTTGGGCTCGGTGATGGCAGCCGGCTCGCAGGCGAGGGCCACGGCCCAGTCGATCTGCCTCCGCTCCTCGGTGATGACGAGCGACTCGACCAACTTGGAGCCTGCTCGAGCGAACTCGATTAATTTCTTATAGTCGTCCGAGACGGTGATGATCCCGCGCGGGCCTGACAGCTTCATCTTCAAGTAGGCGTAGTGGGGAACCGCCATGAACTTAGCCAGTGCAGGCCGGCCCAAGATGGCCTGGTAGGAGTTGGAGAGTTCGATGACCTCGAACTAGATCGGCTCGCGGCGGAAGTTCTTCGCCGTGCCGAACAACACGTCCAGCCGGACCCTGCCGATCGGCGGGTAGGAGATGCCGGGGACGATGCCATGGAACTCCGTTCGGGTCGGCTCAAACTCAGACTCGAGGATACCGAGCTTCTACATCGTGTCGCGGTAGAGAATGTTGATGTTGCTACCACCGTCGACGAGCACCCGCGTGAAGTGGCAGGTGCTACGATGAGAGACGAAGGTGGGATCCAGAACCAGCGCGTAGCCGCCTAGCGTAGGCATCACAGCCGGATGATCTTCGCGGCCCGAGGTGACCGGCTTGTCCGACGAGTGCATGTACTGGGGACCGGTGGGACGATGGCGTTGACCTCCTGCGTGCGACGGCGCTGACTGTGCTTGTCATCCGGCTCGCTGGTGAAAACAATGTAGGTCGCGTCCTGCTGAGGGAACGTGTCGCGTTCCCACCGGATCCGGGCCCGGGAGGCGGGGGCGCAGCCGGCAAGGCCTCGCCGTGCGCGATCTTGGTGAAGCAGCTGCACTGCCGAGCAGTGTGCATAGACGGCTTGGCTCCGCTGTGGAACTTGCATGGCCCGTCGAGCATGGCCTCGAAGGTGTACTTGGCCTGCCATGGATGCTTGCCTATGTTGGTGCGTTGGCGCCGGTTGGGACCTGGACCGTTCGCCAGCCGACCCTCCTCGACAGCCGTGACCTGTCGGGAGTCCCGACGAGTGTCCTGCTGGCCGGCCTTGTGCTTTCCCTAATCTGGCTGGGATCGACCGGCTGCCGGAGTGGCAGCCGACTTGGGCACCGTTGGCTTCCCGACCATGTCGACGAGTACAGGTAGCTTCATGGAAGACTCGGCCATGGCGTACTGGTCGACAACGGCCATCAGCTGTGCGAGGGTAGAGGGTTCCCGACGCATGAGCTTGTGCTTGAGTAGGGTGCCATCTCGGCACCCATCGATGAAGTACTGGATGGCGTGCACTTCATGAACGCCTTCTCAAGAGTTCCGAAGTTTGGTCCACCTCGTGAGGTAGTCGCGGAGCGGCTCGTCCGAACCCTGACGCACAGTGCGAGCCACCGAGGCCGGCCCGGTCGTTTGTACGTGCCGGTGAAGTTCCGGACGAACGCGTCCTAGAAGTCGAGCCACCTGTTGACGCTGCTGGCCGGCAGGGTGTTAAGCCAGGTGCGGGCCGAGCCGAGCAGCATGAGTGGAGCATAGCGCACCGCCACGCGCTTGTTGCCGCCAGCGATGCCGACTGCGGTGGTGTAGTCGGCGAGCCCGTCTTCGGGCTTGGTGGAGCCGCTATACTTGGGAGTGTCGCAGGCGAAGGTGAAACCTTTGGGAAAAGCCTCGCTGAGGATGCGCGGCCCAAAGCACGACGGGCCGACAATGCCTTCTTCCTCCGCGGCGTGGGTCTTGGCAATGTGGTCCAGCTTGAGGCGGGCATCTTGGTCGTGCAGTTGGAGGCCGCCAATGTGCTCACCCAACGGACCTCGTGGTCCCTCTTCGCTCTTGCCGGACCGAGCCGACTGGCGATCTCCCTGATCGCCCTGGCTGTTGACAGCCGGCGGGCTGCGATCCCGCCGGCCACGGCTTCCAGTCTGCCGGCTGCTACGGCGGTTCTGGCTGTTGCCAGATGAAGATGCCTGATGTGTCTCCCGCCGTCCGGCTGTGGGTGCGCTGGCGTCGTCATGAGTCCTTGAGCGGGAACTGGACGACACGGTCTGTACCTACTGCACATTGGCCGCCTCGACGAGAAGACGGATGCGGTCCACCTACGCCTCGCGAGCCGAACCAATGAGCTTGCTCAGCTGGGCGATTGCGGCCTGTGGTGCCCGCATGTTTTGGGCGGGGGTGTCGTAGAGGGGACGGCTGCCTACCAGCTCCTAGCCGACGATGCACCCACGACGTTTGACGAAGGCGATCCGGCTCGACCCGGGGTTAGCCGGTGTGATGCAGTGGGCAGCGGTGAACTCGCGCTGCGCGGCCTCGTAATCGCGCTGGGTTGCCTCCAGTGCCTCCACCTCACGAAGTAGCTGCTGGCGGTTGATACGTCTCCGTCGTATCTACTTTTCCGAACTCTTTTGCCCTTGTTTTGGACTCTAATTTGCATAATTTGAATGGAACTAACCCGAACTAACGCTGCTTTCAGCAGAATTGCCATGGTGTTGTTTTTGTGCAGAAAAAAGTTCTTGGAATGACCTGAAAATTTACAGAGAATTTTTCTGGAATTAATGAAAAATACATGCGCAAAGATGCACCGGAGGAGGTGAGTGATACGTATCCAACGTATCTATAATTTTTGATGCTTTCATGCTATTATCTTGTCAAACTTTGGATGTTTTGTATGCCTTTTATATATTTTTTGGGACTAACTTATTGACTCAGTGCCAAGCGCCAGTTCCTGTTTTTTCCATGTTTTTGACCCCTTTCAGAGGAGATTTTGAAACGGAGTCCAAACGGAAGAAAATCCGCGAAAAGATTTTTTTTTGGAACGTAAGAAGATCAGAGAACTAGGGAGCCAAGGCAGGGGAGCCCCAGGGGCCCCACAAGCCCCCACCCCGCGGCCAGGGGGCCGCGCCATCCAGGCTTGTAGGCCCCCTGGAAGTCCCCTGACCTAGGTCTTTCACCTATATAATCCCAAAAATTCCAGAAAAAATCAAGAGACCATCGCAATCACTTTTTCGCCGTCGCAAGCTTCTGTCTCTGCAAGATCCCATCTGGGGCACGTCCTGGTGCCCTGCTGGAGGGGGGATTCGTACACGGAGGGCTTATCCATCAACACCATGACCTCTCTGATGATGCATGAGTAGTTCACCATAGACCTACGTGTCCATAGCTAGTAACAAGATGACTTTTTCTCTCTCTTGGATCTTCAATACAAAGTTCTCCATGATCTTCATGGAGATCTATCCGATGTAATCTTCTTTTGCAGTGTGTTTGTCGAGATCCGATGAATTGTGGATTTATGATCAGATTATCTATGAATCTTATTTGAGTTTCTTCTGATCTCTTTTATGCATGATTTCATATCCTTGTAATTCTCTTCGAGTTGTGGGTCTTGTCTGGCCAACTAGATCTATTATTCTTGCAATGGGAGAAGTGCTTGGTTTTGGGTTCATATCGTGCGGTGACCTCACCCAGTGACAGAAGGGGTAGCGAGGCACGTATCGTCTTGTTGCCATCGAGGGTAAAACGATGGGGTTTTCATCATTGGTTTGAGATTATCCCTCTACATCATGTCATCTTGCTTAAAGCGTTACTCTGTTCGTCATGAACTCAATACACTAGATGCATGCTGGATAGCGGTCGATGTGTGGAGTAATAGTAGTAGATGCAGAAAGTATCGGTCTACTTGTCTCGGACGTGATGCATATATGCATGATCATTGCCTTAGATATCGTCATAACTTTGCGCGGTTCTATCAATTGCTCGACAGTAATTTGTTCACCCACCATAATACTTGCTATTTTGAGAGAAGCCTCTAGTGAACACTATGGCCCCCAGGTCTACTCTTTTCAGCCTTACACTTTTTACTTCGTTGCACTTTCCGCCTTCAGATCTCACTTTGCAAACAATCTTGAAGGGATTGACAACCCCTTTGAAGTGTTGGGTGCAAGCTTCTTTGTGTTTGCGTAGGTACTCTGGACTTGACGAGATCCTCCTTCTGGATCGATACCTTGGTTCTCAAACTAAGGGAAATACTTACTGCTCCTGTGCTGCATCACCCTTTCCTCTTCAAGGGAAGAACCAACGCAAGCCCAGCCGCTGTAAACGTGTCAAGTTCTGACGCTGTTGTCTATGGGATAACAGAAGAATTTCTGGCACCGTTGCTGGGGAGGAAGATCAAGTCAAGAACTCATCCAAGTAGGTGTCGCAAACTCATCTCTTGCATTTACTTTGTTTGCCAGTTGCCTCTCATTTTCCTCTCCCCCACTTCACCAATTTGCCTTTTTCGTTTGCCTTTTCGTTCGCCTTTTCGTTCGCCCTTTTTTCTCGCTTGCTTTCTGTTCGCTTGTGTGCCATGTGCCTTCAATATGATTGCATCTTCGCTTGCTGAAAATCTAGTGATATGGATCCTCATCCACTTGCTAATCTCTTTAAGAAATTCAATTATGTTGATCCAATTGCTAGTGAGTTGAGTGCACTTCACTATCTTTTTGGAGTTTTGCTTGAGATGCGTGAATCTGAAAATTGTGAGGAAGAAATTTATGAAGTGATTCACGAGGGCTCCTTGGATGAAAAGCATGATTGCAATGGTTTCACTATAAATTCTATTAGTGACAATCATGCTAAGAATATGCAAAACCCTAAGCTTGGGGATGCTAGTTTTGCTATGTCCACTACTTGTTGCAATGATCATGAGTGGGGAGATGATTTTTCTTATGATCTTGAAAATTTGTTTAAGCCTCGTGATGAATATGATATTTGCAATATTATTGAAAGTGGGTTTGGAGAAGTCATGACTTTAGTTGATGATAATCCCACTATTTTTGAAGAGCGTCAAGTTTGCATGCATGTGGATCATGAAAAGAATATACTATGTGATAGTTACATTGTTGAATTTGAATATGATCCCACATGTAACTATTATGAGAGAGGAAAATATGGTGGTAGAAACTTTCATATCACTAAATCACCTCTCATTATGTTGAGATTGCTATTGTCTCTTTCTTCTTCCTTGCATTTGGTAACTATTGGTTGTCTTGCCAATTTGTTTTCCTATAAAATGCCTATGCATAGGAAGTATGTTAGACTTAGATGTGATTTTCACGTGCTTTATGATGCTCTCGTTGTGCTTCAATTCTTGTCTTTTGTGTGAGCATCACTGAATTATCAATGCCTAGCTAAGGGCGTTAAACAATAGCGCTTGTTGGGAGGTAACCCAATGAATTTATCTTTTTCTTTCTGTTTTATTGCGTCCACACCATCATAATTCTATTGTTATTGTGTTTTTTGTGTTTGTTTTTGTGTTTTATCCAAGCAAATCCTTTATGACTAGTCTTGGTAATGGTTGTTTGATCCTGCTGGAAAAAGACAGAAATGTTTCGTTCATGAGATGATTTTTCATTTTTATTCAGAAAGAGTTTTTGAGTTGATTCTTTTTGCTGCTGATTGATATGCTTTTTGCCCAGGCCGTCGTAATTATTCAGATTTTTTGAAGTACCAGAAGTATACGAAGTATACATATTCTGTTTTTGTTGGGTTGGTTGCTTGTTTTGATGAAACTATGGTTAGTATCAGGGGGTACTAGCCATGGGAAAGTGAGAATACAGTAGCCCATCATCAATATAGATAGAATTCAAGTTTGCTACAGTACCAAAAGAAGTGGTAGTTTTTTTTTCTTGTACTAATGTTATCACAAGTTTCTGTTTAAGTTTTGTGTTGTGAAGTTTTCAAATTTTGGGTGACGCTCCCATGGACAAAGAGATAAGGAGTGGAAAGATCTCAAGCTTGGGGATGCCCAAGGCATCCCAAGCCAAATTCAAGGACACCAAAAAGCCTAAGCTTGGGGATGCCCCGGGAAGGCATCCCCTCTTTCGTCTTCAATCCATCGGTAACATTACTTGGAGCTATATTTTTATTCACCACATGATATGTGTTTTGCTTGGAGCGTCTTGTATCATAGGAGTCTTTTCTTTTTGTTGTGTCACAATCATCCTTGCTGCACACCTTTTTGAGAGAGAGAGACATGCACTCATCGTGATTTTGCTAGAATGCTCATAGTGCTTCACTTATATCTTTTGAGCTAGATACTTTTGTTCATAGTGCTTCACTTATATCTTTTGAGCTAGATACTTTTGCTCATAGTGCTTCACTTATATATTTTGAGCTAGATACGTTTGCTCTAGTCCTTCACTTATATCTTTTGAGCTAGATACTTTTGCTCTTGTGCTTCACTTATATCTTTAGAGCACGACGGTGCGTGATTTGGTAGTTGGCTTATGCTATGAAAGTAGTCCCAAATGTGCAAGGTACCCAAAGAGGATGCAAAAACCTCCATCTTCATGTGCATTGAGTAGAAAGAGAAGTTTAGATTCCTCTCAGTTAGTTTTGAGACATGGATTCGGTAATATTAAGAGTTATGTTAGTAGGGTGTTGTGAATCTAGAAATACTTGTGTTGGAGTTAGTGATTCCGGTAGCATGCACGTATGGTGAACCGCTATGTTAGGAAGTCGGAGCATAATTGATCTATTGATTGTCATCCTTTGTGTTGAGGTTGGGATCGCGCGATGGTTTACACCTACCAACCTTCCCCTCGGAGTATGCGTTTAGCACTTTGTTTCAATTACTAATAAAAACTTTCGCAATAAGTATGTGAGTTCTTCATGACTAATGTGAGCCCATGGTATAGATGCACTTTCACCTTCCACCATTGCTAGCCTCTCTAGTGCCGCGCAATTCTCGCCGGTGCACAAACCCACCAAATTCCTTCCTCAAAACAGCCACCATACCTACCTACTATGGCATTTTCATAGCCATTCTGAGATATATTGCCATGCAACTCCCACCGTTCCGTCTCATGACTTGCGCCGTCACTCTCATATTGCCATTGCATGATCGTAAGATATCTAGGGAGATGTTTTCAACGTCACACGCCATGCTAGATTGTTGCACATCCCGGTACACTGTCGGAGACATTTCATATGGAGTCATCATCATTGTGATCTTCGAGCTGTGAGTAAATAACAGTGCGATGATCATCATTATTAGAGCATTGTCCCAGGTGAGGAAATTAAAAAAAGAGGCCAAAGATCCCAAAAACAAAAAAAGAAAAAAAAAGAGGCCTAACAGCCCAAATGAAAAAAAGGGAGAGAAAAAGAGAGAAGGGATAATGCTACTATCTTTTTCCACACTTGTGCTTCATGTTAGCACCATGTTCGTCATGATTGAGAGCTTCTTGCTTTGTCACTACCATATGCTAGTGGGAATCTTCATTGTATAACTTGGCTTGTATATTCCAATGATGGGCTTCCTCAAAATTGCCCTAGGTATTCGTGAGCAAGCAAGTTGGATGTACACCCACTAGTTTTCCTTTTGAGCTTTCACATACTTATAGCTTTAGTGCATCTCTTGTATGGCAATCCCTACTCATTCACATTGATATCTATTAATGGGCATCTCCATAGCCTATTGATACGCCGAGTCAATGTGACCATCTCCTCCTTTTTGTCTCACAACCACCACCACACACTATTCCACCTATAGTGCTATATCCAGTGCTATATCCATGGCTCGCGCTCATGTATTGCGTGATAGTTATAAAAGGTTTGAGAAAGTAAGAGTACGAAAAAAATTACTTGGCCAATTCCGGGGTTGTGCATGATTTACATTAGTTGTGTGAGGATGATGAAGCATATCGAGACTATATGATTTTGTAGGGATAACCTTCTTTGGCCTTGTTATTTTGAAAGTTCATGATTACCTTGCTAGTTTGCTTGAAGTATTATTGTTTACACGTCAATAGAAAACTATTGTTTTGAATCTTACGGATCTGAACATTCATGTCACGTGAAAGAAGTTGCAAAGGACAACTATGCTAAGTAGCATTCCACATCAAAAATTCATTCTTTATCACTTCCCTACTCGAGGACAAGCAGGAGTTAAGCTTGGGGATGCTTGATACGTCTCCAACGTATCTATAATTTTCGATGGTTTCATGCTATTATCTTATCTAACTTTGGATGTTTTGTATGCCTTTTAAATATTTTTTGGGACTAACTTATTGACTCAGTGCCAAGCGCCAGTTCCTGTTTTTTCCATGTTTTTGACCCTTTCAGAGGATATTTTGAAAGAGAGTCCAAACGGAAGAAAATCCCCGAAAATATTTTTTTTGGAACGGAAGAAGATCGGAGAACTTGGGAGCCAAGGCAGGGGAGCGCAGGGGCCCCACAAGCCCCCACCTCGCGGCCAGGGGGTCGCGCCATCCAGGCTTGTGGGCCCCCTGGAGGTCCCCTGACCTAGGTCTTTCGCCTATATGATCCCAAAAATTCCAGAAAAAATCAAGAGACCGTCACAATCGCTTTTCCGCCGCCGCAAGCTTCTGTCTCCGCAAGATCCCATCTGTGGCACGTCCTGGTGCCCTGCCAAAGGGGGGATTCGGACACGGAGGGATTCTCCATCAACACCATGACCTCTTCGATGATGCGTGAGTAGTTCACCATAGACCTACGGGTCCATAGCTAGTAACTAGATGGCTTCTTCTCTCTCTTGGATCTTCAATACAAAGTTCTCCATGATCTTCATGGAGATCTATCCGATGTAATCTTATTTTGTGGTGTGTTTTTCGAGATCCTATGAATTGTGGATTTATAATCAGATTATCTATGAATCTTATTTGAGTTTCTTCTGATCTCTCTTATGCATGATTTCATATCCTTGTAATTCTCTTCGAGTTGTGGGTTTTGTCTAGCCAACTAGATCTATGATTCTTGCAATGGGAGAAGTGCTTGGTTTTGGGTTCATACCATGCGGTGACCTCACCCAGTGACAGAAGGGGTAGCGAGGTACGCATCATGTTGTTGCCATCAAGGGTAAAAAGATGGGGTTTTCATCATTGGTTTGAGATTATCCCTCTACATCATGTCATCTTGCTTAAAGCGTTACTCTGTTCGTCATGAACTCAATACACTAGATGCATGCTGGATAGCGGTCGATGTGTGGAGTAATAGTAGTAGATGCAGAAAGTATCGGTCTACTTGTCTCGGACGTGATGCCTATATGCATGATCATTGCCTTAGATATCGTCATAACTTTGCGCGGGTCTATCAATTGCTCGACAGTAATTTGTTCACCCACCGTAATACTTGCTATTTTGAGATAAGCCTCTAGTGAACACTATGGCCCCCAGGGTCTACTCCACACCATATTTTCAGCCTTACACTTTTTACTTCGTTGCACTTTCCGCCTTCAGATCTCACTTTGCAAACAATCTTGAAGGGATTGACAACCCCTTTGAAGCGTTGGGTGCAAGCTTGTTTGTGTTTGCGTAGGTACTCTGTACTTGACGAGACCCTCTTTCTGGATCAATACCTTGGTTCTCAAACTGAGGGAAATACTTACTGCTCCTGTGTTGCATGACCCTTTCCTCTTCAAAGGTAGAACCAACGCAAGCCCAACCTCTGTTAACGTGTCAACTTCTAACGCTGTTGTTTGTGGGATAGTAGTGAGCCAGTGGGCCACAAGCCCAGGAGGCGCGGCCACCCCCCTGGTCACGCCTGGCAGACTTGTGGGGCCCATAGAGCTCCACCGCCTCCAATCTCAGCTCTATATATTCCGTTTGGCCCGGAAAAAAATCAAGGAGAAGGATTCATCTCGTTTTACGATACGGAGGCACTGCCACCTCCTGTTCTTCATCTGGAGGGCAGATCTGGAGTTCGTTGTGGGCTCCGGAGAGGAGAAATCGTCGCCATCGTCATCATCAACCTTCCATCATCGCCAATTCCATGATGCTCTTCGCCGTTCGTGAGTAATCTCATCGTAGGCTTGCTGGACGGTGATGAGTTGGATGAGATCTATCATGTAATCGAGTTAGTTTTGACGGGGATTGATCCCTAGTATCCACTATGTTCTGAGATTGATGTTGCTACTACTTTGCCATGCTTAATGCTTGTCACTAGGGCCCGAGTGCCATGATTTCAGAGCTGAACCTATTATGTTGTCGCCAATATATGTGTGTTTTAGATCCTATCTTGCAAGTTGTAGTCACCTACTATGTGTTCTGACCCGGCAACCCCAGAGTGACAATAGCCGGAACCACTCCCAGAGATGACCATAGTATGAGGAGTTCATGTATTCACCAAGTGTTAGTGCGTTGGTCTGGTTCTTTATTAAAAGGGGAACCTTAATATCCCGTAGTTTCCATTAGGACCCCGCTGCCATGGGAGGGATGGACAATAGATGCCATGCAAGTTCTTTTCCCTAAGCATGTATGACTACATACGGAATACATGCCTACATTAGATTGACGAACTGGAGCTAGTTACATATCTCTCCGTGTTATAGCTGTTGCGTGATGAATCACATCTGGCATAATCATACATCACCGATGCAATGCCTACGAGTTTGTTACTACTGGTCCTTGCTACATTACTTTGCCGCTACTACTGTTGTTGTTGCTGCTGATACTCTGTTGCTACTGTTGTTACTCTGCTGCTACTGGTTACTGTTGCTACTGCTGCTATCATACTACCTTGCTACTCATACTTTGTTGCAGACACTAAATCTTTCAGGTGTGGTTGAATCAAAAACTCAACTGCTAATACTTGAGAATATTCTTTCGCTTCCCCTTGAGTCGAATCAATAAATTTGGGTTGAATACTCTACCCTCGAAATCTGTTGCGATCCCTATACTTGTAGGTTATCAAGACTATTTTCTGGCGTCGTTGCCGGGGAAGCCCGGCTATATTCTCTGAGTCACTTGGGATTGACGTCTGCTGGTCACTATGAGGAATCTGAAAGATCCAAGAACTGAAATCTTGCCTTGCACTACGAGGACAGGTAAGGAACTGCCATCTACCTCTGCACTTGATTCACCTTTAGTTATGAGTAAGTTTGTGACACCACCTCCTGCTAGAAATCTTGATATGTCGCTGATACGTCTCCAACGTATCTATAATTTTTGATGGTTCCATGCTATTATCTTGTCAACTTTGGATGTTTTATATGCATGAATATGCTATTTTATATCTTTTTTGGGACTAACCTATTAACTCTGTGCCAAGTGCTAGTTTCTGTTTTTTCCGTGCTTTTGGCCCATTTTTAGACGGAGTCCAAATGGAATGAAACTTTACGATGATTTTTTTTGGACCAAATGAGACCCCCGAAGCTTTGAAAGAAGGCCAGAAGATCCACAGGGGAGTCACAAGCCCTCACGCCGCCACCACTCCCCCCCCCCGGTGGTGGCGAGCAGGCTTGTGACCTCCTCGTGGGCCCAACTGACGCAATTCCACCGCCATAAATCCCTATAAATTCAGAAACCCCCAGAAAGAAACCTAGATCGGGAGTTCCGCCGCCGAAAGCCTCTGTAGCCACCAAAAACCAATGTGGAGCCCGTTCCACCACCCTGACGAAGGGGGAATCCATCTCCGGTGGCCATCTTCATCATCCCGGCGATCTCCATGACGAGGAGGGAGTAGTTCTCCCACGGGGTTGAGGGTATGTACCAGTAGCTATGTGTTTGATCTCTCTCTCTCTCTCGTGTTCTTGGGATGTCTTGATCTCGATGTACCATGGGCTTTGCTACTATAGTTGGATCTTATGATGTTCTTCCCCCTCTCCCTCTTGTAATGAATTGAATTTCCCCTTTGGAGTTATCTTATCGGATTGAGTCTTTGAGAACACTTGATGTATGTCTTGCACGTGTCTATCTGCTGTGATCAACTTGCGGGTTTGTGACAATTGGGAACCTATGCATATGGGTTGGCACACGTGGATTCATGTGAGTACTTGATGTATGTTTTGGTGATCAACTTGCAGCTTCGTGACATTGGGAACCTATGCACAGGGGTTGGCACACGTTTTGACTCTCTAGTAGAAACTTTGGGGCACTCTTTGAAGTTCTATGTGTTGGTTGAATAGATGATTCTGAGATTGTGTGATGCATATCGTATAATCATACCCACGGATACTTGAGGTGACAATGGAGTATCTAGGTGACATTAGGGTCTTGGTTGATATGTATCTTAAGGTGTTATTCTAGTACGAATTCTTGAATAGATCGATCAGAAAGAATAACTTTGTGGTGGTTTCGTACCCGACAATAATCTCTTCGTTTGTTCCCCGCTATTAGTGACTTTGGAGTGACTCTTTGTTGCATGTTGAGGGCTAGTTATATGATCCAATTATGTTATCATTGTTGAGAAAACTTCACTAGTGAAAGTATGAACCCTAGGCCTTGTTTCCACGCATTGCAATACCGTTCGTGCTCACTTTTACCATTTGTTACCTTGCTGTTTTTGTAATTTCAGATTACAAAAACCTATATCTACCATCCATATTGCACTTGTATCACCATCTCTTTGCCGAACTAGTGCACCTATACAACTTACCATTGTATTAGATGTGTTGGGGACACTAGAGACTCTTTGTTATTTGGTTGCAGGGTTGCTTGAGAGAGACTAACTTCATCCTACGCCTCCCGCGGATTGATAAACCTTAGGTCACCCACTTGAGGGAAAATTGCTATTGTCCTACAACCCTCTGCACTTGAGGGAGAAGGTCGCGTAGTAGACATCAAGCTCTTTTCTGGCATCGTTGCCGGGGAGGTTAGCGCTTGAAGGTATATCTTTAGATCTTGTAATCGAATCTTTTTTCCTTGTTCTTTCGCTAGAAAACTATAAAAAATGGAATTGAGGATGCCTCAGATGCTCCATCTTTTCAATGTCTTTCGTGAGCATCATGGGAAGGAAAATTGTGCTCAAGTGCTGAAAGAAGAATTACATAGAATGCTTGGCATAGAATACGTGAATGATGAGCATGATTGCAATGTTCTTAGCTTGAATTCTTTGCATACCCATGATGCTAATGATATGCAAAGCCACAAGATTGGGGATGCTATATTTGATGAAGATGATCTTTTTAGTTCTTCCACTTTGAATGATCAAAATCATTTTGATGAAAGCATGCCCCCTATCTATGATGATTATTGTGAGGATACTTATGCTATAAAGAAGAGGGATGATAAAACTTGTCATACTCTCGAGAACCCCTTCGCTAAACCTTGCTTTTTCATTGTGGACACAATTTGTAGTGCTCAAGTCTTTTACGATACTCCCACTACTACTCTTGAGAATAGATTTCCTTATGTGGAGAGTAGTAAAATTTCTATGCTTGTAGATCATGAAAAGAATGATTTAGGTGCTGGTTATATTGTTGAATTCATTCATGATGCTACTAAAATTTACTATGAGAGAGGATCATATGCTTCTACTTATTGCAATAGTATCAAGCTTCCTCTCCATATGTTGAAATTTTTGAAGCTATGCTTGTTTTGCCTACCTATGCTAGTTGATTCTTGCTCACATAAATTGTTTGATCACAAAATTCCTATGCATAGGAAGTGGGTTAGACTTAAATGTGCTAGCCATTTGCTCCATGATGCTCTCGTTGTATTTCAATCCTTACCTTTTATGTGAGCATCATTGAAATCAATGCCTAGCTAAGGGCGTTAAACGATAGCGCTTGTTGGGAGGCAACCCAACGAATCTATCCTTTTTCTTTCTGTTTTGTGCTTTCCACACTTTCATATTTCCGTTATGATTGTGTTTTTTGTGTTTCCTTTTGCGTTTGTGCCAAGCAAAACCGTTATGATTAGTCTTGGGGATGATCGTTTGGTCATGCTAGAAAAGACAGAAACTTTCTCTCACGAAAAGAATTTTCATTTTTGTTCTTTAAGAGCTTTTGAGTTGATTCTTTTTGCTGCTGATTGCTACGCAAATGCTTCAGACTGTCGTAACTGTTCAGAATTTTTTCAGTACCAGAGGTATACGAAATATACATATTGCTACAGACTGGTGTGCTGTTAACAGATTCTGTTTTTGTTGTGTTGGTTGCTTATTTTGATGAAACTATGGATAGTATCGGGGGGTATTAGCCATGGAAGATTGAAAATACAGTAACCCAACATCAGCATAAGTAGAATTTAAGTTTTCTACATTACCTAAGGAAGTGGTGGTTTGCTTTCTCATACTAATGTTATCACGAGTTTCTGTTTAAGTTTCGTGTTGTGAAGTTTTCAAGTTTTGGGTGAACTTCTTATGGACAAAGAGATAAAGAGTGGCAAGAGCTCAAGCTTGGGGATGCCCAAGGCACCCCAAGAGATTCAAGGATGACGTAAAAGCCTAATCTTGGGGATGCCCCGGGAAGGCATCCCCTCTTTCGTCTTCAATCCATCGGTAACGTTACTTGGGGCTATATTTTTATTCACCACATATTATGTGTTTTTGCTTGGAGCGTCTTGTATCGTAGGAGTATTTCATTTTTGTTGTGTCACAATCATCCTTTCTGCACACCTAGAGAGATACATGCACTCACCGTGATTTTGTCGAGCTTCACTTATATCCTTTGGTAGACAATTCAGCTCACATGTGCTTCACTTATATCTTTTGAGCTACATACTTTTGCTCTATGTGCTTCACTTATATCTTTTAGAGCGCGGCGGTGCGTGGCTTGGTAGTTGATCTATGCTTTGAAAGTAGTCTCAAAAGGGGTAGTTATCCAAAGGGATAAGAAAACTTCCACCTTCATGTGCATTGAATAGTTAGAGAAGTTTGATTCATCTCAATTAGTTTTGAGTTGTGGTTTTGGTAATATTGAACTCATGCTAGAAAGGTGTTATGGATCTAGAAATACTTGTGTTGAAGTTAGCGATTCCCGTAGCATGCACGTATGGTGAACCTCTATGTGATGAAGTCTGAGCATGATTAGTCTTTTGATTGTCATCCTTTGTGTAGCGGTCGGGATCGCGCGATGGTTTATACCTACCAACCCTTCTCCTAGGAGTATGCGTTGAATGCTTTGTTTCGATTACTAATAAAACTTCTGCAACAAGTATATGAGTTCTTCATGACTAATGATGAGTCCATGGTTTAGATGCACTTTCACCTTCCACCATAACTATCTTCTTAGTGTCGTGCAACTTTCGCCGGTGCACAAAACCCACCATAGCCTCCCTCAAAACAGCCACCATACCTACATATTATGGCTTTTTCAAAGTCATTCCGAGATATATTGCCATGCAACTACCACCATGACATGTGCCACCACGTCTACATTGCCATTACATGATCGTAAGATAGCTAGAATGATGTTTCCATTAATGTCTATGCCATGCTAGATCATTGTCACGGTACACTACCGAAGGCATTCCATAAAGAGTCATCATTGCTCTAAGTTTTGAGTTGAAAGTGTGATGATCATCATTGATGGAGCATTGTCCCGTGTGAGGAAATAAAAGAGGCCAAAGAAGCCCACCAAAATAAAAAGAAGAGGCCAAAGAGCCCACCAAATATATATATATATATATATATATATATATATATATGAGAGAAAAAGAGAGAAGGGACAATGCTACCACTTTTCCACACTTGTGCAAATTAAGCACCATGATCTTCATGATTGAGAGTCTCTCGTTTTGTCACCGCCATATAGCTAGTGAGAAATTTTCATTATATAACTTGGCTTGTATATTCCAATGATAGGCTTCCTCAAAATTGCCTTAGGTCTTCGTGAGCAAGCAAGTTGGATGCACACCCACTAGTTTTCTTTAAGAGCTTTCACATACTCCTAGCTCTACTGCATCATTTGTATGGCAATCCCTACTCATTCACGTTGATATCTATTGATGAGCATCTCCATAGCTCATTGATATGCCTAGTCAATGTGACATCTTCTCCTTATTTTGTCTTGCAACCTCCACCACACTCCACACCACTTATAGTGCTACAACCATGGCTCACGCTCATGTATTGCGTGAGAGTCGAAAAAG
The DNA here is from genome assembly GCF_904849725.1 of Hordeum vulgare subsp. vulgare. Taxonomy (NCBI): domain Eukaryota; kingdom Viridiplantae; phylum Streptophyta; class Magnoliopsida; order Poales; family Poaceae; genus Hordeum; species Hordeum vulgare. The sequence goes on along the minus strand of NC_058520.1, from coordinate 375,067,157 downwards.
TTTGAGAAAGTAAAGGTGTGAAAACAATTACTTGGCCAATACGGGGGTTGTGCATGATTTAAATTCGTTGTGCAATGATGATAGAGCATAGCCAGACTATATGCTTTTGTAGGGATAACTTCCTTTTGGCTTTGTTATTTTGAAAGTTCATGATTACCTTGCTAGTTTGCTTGAACTATTATTGTTTCCACGTCAATAGCAAACTATTGTTTTGAATCTAACGGATCTGAACATTCACGTCACGTGAGAGAAGTTACAAAAGGACAACTATGTTAGGTAGCATGCAATATCAAAAATTCATTCTTTATCACTTCCCTACTCGAGGACGAGCAGGAGTTAAGCTTGGGGATGCTTGATACGTCTCCAACGTATCTATAATTTTTGATGGTTCCATGCTATTATCTTGTCAACTTTGGATGTTTTATATGCATGAATATGCTATTTTATATATTTTTTTGGGACTAACCTATTAACTCAGTACCAAGTGCCAGTTTCTATTTTTTCCGTGTTTTTGGCCCATTTTTAGACGGAGTCCAAATGGAATGAAACTTTACGATGATTTTTTTGGACCAAAAGAGTCACAAGCCCTCACGCCGCCACCACTCCCCCCCCCCCGGTGGTGGCGAGCAGGCTTGTGTCCTCCTCGTGGGCCCAACTGACGCAATTCCACCGCCATAAATTCCTATAAATTCAGAAACCCCCAGAAAGAAACCTAGATCGGGAGTTCCACCGCCGAAAGCCTCTGTAGCCACCAAAAACAAATCTAGAGCCCGTTCCGGCACCCTGCCGGATGGGGAATCCATCTCTGGTGGCCATCTTCATCATCCCGGCGATCTCCATGATGAGGAGGGAGTAGTTCTCCCTCGGGGTTGAGGGTATGTACCAGTAGCTATGTGTTTGATCTCTCTCTCTCTCATGTTCTTGAGATGTCTTGATCTCGATGTACCATGGGCTTTACTACTATAGTTGGATCTTATGATGTTCTTCTCCCTCTCCCTCTTGTAATGAATTGAGTTTCCCCTTTGGAGTTATCTTCTCGGATTGAGTCTTTGAGAACACTTGATGTATGTCTTGCACGTGTCTATCTTCTGTGATCAACTTGCGGGTTTGTGACAATTGGGAACCTATGCATATGGGTTAGCACACGTGGATTCATGTGAGTACTTGATGTATGTTTTGGTGATCAACTTGCGGGTTCGTGACATTGGGAACCTATGCACAGGGGTTGGCACACGTTTTGACTCTCTAGTAGAAACTTTGGGGCACTCTTTTAAGTTCTATGTGTTGGTTGAATAGATGATTCTGAGATTGTGTGATGCATATCGTATAATCATACCCACGGATACTTGAGGTGACAATGGAGTATCTAGGTGACATTAGGGTCTTGCTTGATATGTATCTTAAGGTGTTATTCTAGTACAAACTCTTGAATAGATCGATCAGAAAGAATAACTTTGTGGTGGTTTCGTACCCGACAACAATCTCTTCGTTTGTTCCCCGCTATTAGTGACTTTGGAGTGACTCTTTGTTGCATGTTGAGGGCTAGTTATATGATCCAATTATGTTATCATTGTTGAGAAAACTTCACTAGTGAAAGTATGAACCCTAGGCCTTGTTTCCACGCATTGCAATACCGTTCGTGCTCACTTTTACCATTTGTTACCTTGCTGTTTTTGTAATTTCAGATTAAAAAACCTATACCTACCATCCATATTGCACTTGTATCACCATCTCTTCGCCGAACTAGTGCACATATACAACTTACCATTATATTAGGTGTGTTGGGGACACAAGAGACTCTTTGTTATTTGGTTGCAGGGTTGCTTGAGAGAGACCATCTTCATCCTACGCCTCCCGCGGATTGATAAACCTTAGGCCACCCACTTGAGGGAAAATTGCTACTGTCCCACAACCCTCTGCACTTGGAGGCCCAACAACGTCTACAAGGAGAAGGTCGCGTAGTAGACATCAGTCGCCTGTGCTTGATGTTGCTACTTCTGCTGCCCATGATGCTTATGATGATGCTATGCTTGATACTACTTTGCCTGATGATGCTATGCCTGATACTGATTTGGCAATAGGTGCATTCCTTGATGCACAAATTGCTAGAGTTGCTGCTAGATGTGATGATACTTCTGAAACTGTTGATACTATTGAAGTAGAACCTGGTATTTTGCCTGCTAGAACTAGCTCTCCTATGCCTGAATTGCCTGTTATGCCTGAGCGCTATGTTATGGAGGGAGAGATAGCTGAGGACTTTCTTGCTTGTAAGGATAGCTATGATGTTGAGAAATTACTGCTCAAGTGGAAAGAAAAATCTCTGAACACTAGGATCAAATACGACCCGAAGTTTGCTACTTCGCCTATCTTTGTGACCGATAAGGATTATGAATTCTCTATCGACCCTGAGTTAATCACTCTAGTCGAATCTGATTCTTTTCACGGTTTTGAGTCTGAAATGGTTGTAGCCCATCTTACCAAACTGCACGATATAGCCAACCTATTCACTAGTGAGGAAAATATCGGCCACTACTATATCCTCCAGTTGTTTCCTTTCTCGCTAAAGGATGATGCTAAGACTTGGTTCACTTCTCTTGCTCCTGGTTGTGTGCGTAGCCCCCAGGATATGGTCTACTACTTCTCTGAAAAATATTTCCCTGCCCATAAGAAGCAAGCTGCCTTGCAGAAAATATACAACTTTGCTCAAGCTGAAGAAGAGAGTCTCCCACAAGCTTGGGGGAGGCTCATCCAGCTACTGAATGCTTTGCCTGATCACCCTCTTGAGAAGAATGAAATACTTGATATCTTCTATAATGGACTTACCGATGCTTCTAGAGACCACCTAGATAGTTGTGCTGGTTGTGTTTTTAGGGAACGAACTGTAGAACAAGCTGAGATCCTATTGAATAACATCTTGTGCAATGAGAATGCTTGGACTATTCCCGAACCACCTCCTAAGACAACTCCGAAGAAAAGAGGTATTCTATTCCTCAGTCCTGAAGATATGCAAGAAGCCAAGAAATCTATGCGATAGAAAGGCATTAAATCTGAAGATGTCAAAAATCTACCACCTATCAAAGAGATCCATGGTCTTGATAACCCGATACATGTAGTAGAAGTAAATTCTCTGCGTAGGTTTGACGAGAGTGATATTCCTTTTGCTAAACCTGCTAGCTTATGCCTTGATGAATTTGATAACTTTGTTGCCAAACAACAGAGTTTCAATGATTATGTTAGCAGACAATTGGAATAGAATGCTCGTATGCTTAGTCATTTAAGTGCTTGTGTGGACAGAAACGTCAATGATCTTAAGCTTCTGAGTAAACATGCCTCCATGGTTACTACTCAGGTAGAACAAGTACTTAAAGCTCAGAATGAATTGCTCAATGAGTTGAATGACAATTCCGTTAGAGTCGTCACTAGAGGCGGTAGAATGACCCAGGAACCTTTGTATCCTGAGGGTCATCCGAAGAGAATTGAACAAGATTCTCAAGGAGTTAGCACTGATGCACCTAGTCATCCTAGAAAGAAGAAGAAAGATGATAGGAACCTGCACACTAGCAACCTTGTTGCTGCTACACCTGAGAGTTCAAATGATGTCTATGTCTCTGATGCTGAAACACAATCTGGTGATGAACATGAGCCTAATGATGATATCAATAGTGATGTTCATGAAGATGCTCAACCTAGCAATAAAAAGGATGTGGAGATTGAACCCGTTGATCTTGATAACCCACGGCCTAAGAATAGAAGATACGATAAGAATGACTTCGCTGGTAGGAAGCATGATAAAGAAAGGGAGCCATGGGTTGAGAAACCCATGCCCTTTCCTCCCAAACCATCCAAGAAAAAGGATGATGGGGATTTTGAGCGATTCGTTGAAATGATCAGACCTGTGTTTCTGCAAATGCGTTTGACGGATATGCTCAAGATGTCTCCGTATGCTAAGTACATGAAAGATATTGTGACTAATAAGAGGAGGATACTGAGGTTGAGATTTCCATCATGCTCGCTAATTATACCTTCAAGGGTGGAACTCCTAAGAAACTAGTTGTACCCACTATACCTTGCTCCATTTAAGGTAACTACGTTAGAACTGCTTTATGCGACCTTGGAGCCGGTGTTAGTGTTATGCCTCTCTCTCTCTCTTTATCGTAGACTTGAACTGGATAAGTTGACACCCACTGAAATCTCTCTGCAAATGGCCGACAAGTCAACTGCTTTCCCTATCGGCATTTGCGAGGATGTGCCTGTTGTGGTTTCTAACGTCACTATCTTAACAAACTTTTTTATCTTGGATATTCCCGAGGATGATGCCATGGTAGTCATCCTCGGAAAACCCTTTTTAAACACTGCAGGGGCTGTTATAGATTGCAACAAAGGCAATGTCACTTTCCATGTCAACGGTAATGAGCATACGGTGCACTATCCGAAGAAACAATATCGAGTACATTGCATCAATGCTATCGAAAAAACCTCATCGATTCTTATTGGGAGCTTTGAATGCCCTATTCCTCCTGTTAAGATGAAGTATGATTTGCTTGTTGGGGAGATACACATCCCCATTGAGGTAACCTAGTGACTATTCGAAAATTCTCCGTCTTCTTTTGCGATTCGAAAAGGTTTGTCAAGGAGACTTGATCAACCTCGTCGACGGATTTCTTTCGATGACCATGAGAAGGATGAATCGAGGAGTCACAAACCTCTGTTTCGAGCTTTCACCTTCGGTTGCTTAGAAGAAAAATGATAGATTTAGTTTAGTTTTCCCTCTTTTCTGCTTTAGCGTCCCGTAGAAAAGTACCCGAAAAATAAAAGTACTCCGAACGTCCTGAAAATCAAGTATGATTTTTTTGGAATTGTTGAAAAATACCAAGACGAATAGCTAGTCCTGGAGATGCGCCAGTGAGTCACAAGCCCACCAGGCCCGACCACCCCCCTGGCCGGCGCTGGCAGGCTTGTGGGGCCCACATGCACCCCCTCCACTCATTCTTGCTCTTATCTGGTTCTCCTACCTCCAGAAAAAATCGTTTCGCAGCTCAAACCCGTGTTATTGCTCCTCTTGCTGGGATTTTCGATCTCTTTGCTCAAAGCACCATTCTCTGAACTGTTTTGGGGAAATTACTCCTTGGTAAGTGACTCCTCCATTGGTCCAATTAGTTTTTGCTCTAGTGCCTTATACTTCGCGTATTTTTGCTGCCTTCGTGACCATGTTCTTGAGCTTTGCATGCTAATTATAGCTGGTCCCAAGTAGTTTTGATGTGTAATATGGCCTCTAGGCACTTGTTGGAGTAGTTGCTATGAGTTTTGTTGAGCCTTGTTCACTTTTCCTTAGAGTCACTAAAAATTTCAGAAATTTTCAGAGATAGGAAAAGGAAAAGATGAGGAGGTTCTTAAGAGGCTCTTCAAGCCGTGACCCCAAGGATGATGGGAGTGAGAAGAAGCCCAAGTATCCGGTCCCTCGAGTCGCAGAAGTTCGAGCGTGTGAGTGGCCAAGCGATGTGTTCTTACGCGACGCCGAAATTTATGAGGACTTTTACCACTTGGTGGAGAACACATGCCTTACCGCCTTCGTTGAAGATAAGTGTCCGCAATACCTTCTCCTCACTAATATCTTCGTACAAAGCTTTAACTTCTATCCGAGGAAGAATCCTCCCATGGTTGAGTTTAAACTTTATGATATCCCCCAGCGCATGTCACTCCAGGATTTTTGCAATGTTTGCAAATTACCTTTTGTTGGGGATATTCATGAACCCCGTCCACGGGACTTGGAAGCTTTCATCGATACAATTGTTGTAGGAGAGCAGAGAGGAGTGTCTTGCGCTAGAGCTGCTAGCATACATTTTCCCGTGCTTCGGTACTTCTCACTATTTGTGGGGAAATGTTTGATTGGCCGTGGGAAAGCCGGGTCACTTAGTTCCCCAGATCTTGCGGTCTTGCGCGAAGCCCTTTATAACGATAAAACTTATAGCTTGGGCGCTATAGTAGCTCAACGGTTGAACCTGAACCGTTCTAAAGGTGTTGTCTATGGAGGTATCTATGCTACCCGTCTTGCCAGACACTTTGAGATACCTATTAGACTGGACGAGGAAGAAGAGATTCTTCCTCCTCAGAGATATCTAGATTATGATAGCATGGTTCACCATGACTTTCTTGATAGAGATATAAATAGAAGGATGATTTAACCTGGTATTTAGTCAGGGTACTCGTGAGATTATTACTTTGCCTGCTCCTTCTTTGTTCAATCTTCATGCAGGTAGGTACACTATTATGCCCTCGGACATCTACGCATATTGGGGCTTAGCCCAACCACAGGTGTCCGTGCCCGAGCCACCAGTCGAGTACCAGACGCCAGTTTATCAGTGGGAGCCAAAGGAGCTCACACAGCAGTGGCATCCTCAGTCCACTCCGGAGTACCCCGGAGCTGGTTATTTCCCTCCTTGGGAGTAGACCAACTTAGGCCAAAAGCCTAAGCTTGGGGGAGTACGTGTTTCTCACCGACTTTACATTCTTGCTTATGCTTTCACTTTGTTCGTCGATGTTCACACTTTGCCACTGTATCATCCATGCTAGTTTATTTTCTTTTTCTCGTTTTCTTTTCTTGTGTCTGTCTAGTTTGAGAAAACCCAAAAAGATTTTCTTGTTCTTCTTTTGCTTGTTGGGAGCTTTCCCGTGTAAATAGTTTTCTTTTTCTTTGGGTCAAGATAGAAGACCATGTTTACAATGTTTAGTGGCTCTCGCATGCATACCTTTTAGCTGTTAAAGAGCCATATTACTTTGTCTTCTCATTTGTGTTTGCCTGCAGATTCCAGCGTAGTCCAATGCACAAGCACGCTTATTATTGTTCACATCATTCGGCCGTGCAAGTGAAGGCAATAATGACGATATATGATGAAGTGACTGAGCCTGGAAAAGCTGGTATGAACTCGATCTATTTTGTTTTTGTAAATATGACTAGCTCATCGTGCCTGATTCAGCTTTGTTGTGAGAGAAACATGTTTGCAATGACAACTTAGAGATCATAGTTGTTGATGCCATGCTTACTTAGCTACGAGTTTATAATGGTTTGTCTTGGATGCCCACATGAATTTTGAGATGACTGTGTTGTAGTATGATAGGATGGTATCCTCCTTTGAATGTTTCAAGTGGCCTGACGTGGCACATGTTCACGCATGTAGTTGAAACAAAATCAACATAGCCTCTATGATATTCATGTTCATGGTGATTTATGTCCTACTCATGCTTGCACTCAATGTTAGTTAATCTCAATGCATTTTGATGACTGTTGTCGCTCTCTAGTTGGTCGCTTCCGAGTCTTTTGCTAGCCTTCACTTATACTAAGCGGGAATATTGCTTGTGCATCACCTCCATAAACCCAAAGTTGTTCCATATAAGTCCACCATACCTACCTATATGCGGTATCTACCTGCCGTTCCACGTAAATTTGCATGTGCCACTCTCTAAACCTTCAAAAAATTATCTATTTTGCATGCCCGAACAGCTCATGTAGTGACAGGGGGCTATCAGTATATTCCATGCTAGGCGTGTTATCCTCGATATGTGTTTATTCACTATCATTCACGAGAAAGGGGCCGGTAATTGGAACTCCCAGTTCCATGCTCAAATCGAAAAGATAATTGCAAACAAAACTCCCCCTCGATTGATGTTGGTATGGACGATACCCGAGGATTCGGCTAGCCGTGGAGTGTGATTGATTGGTGGTGGGGGAGTCAAAACTTTACTTTTATGTTTGGGAACCGCCTATAGCATGTGTAGCGTGGAAGATGTTGAGAACTCTTAGTCATTGCGTTGACAATGAAACCATGCCACCCAAAATTATTATCTCTGTTTTCAAAGCTTGAGCTCTGGCACCTCTGCGAAGGGTCTATCTTGTTGAGTCATCCTCCTCTTATAAAAGCACCAATTAGAGAGCACCTCTATCGTTTTTATGCTTTGCTTTTAACTGTGTTGAGTATGACTGTGACTCGATCTTTATTGCCATGAATTACAATGTTTAGTCAGCCCTTGGTCTTTGAAGGTGCTCTGCATTTATGTTTTGCGGTCTCAGAAAGAGCTAGCGAGATACATCTGTTCGTACTGCTTCATGCTTGTTTTGATTGAAGTGTTGACGTTTGAGACTTATTATTATTTGCTCGCTAGTTGATTATGCCATTGATATGAGTTTACCGTGAGACCTAGATGTCATTTGCTTATGTGGTTTGCTTGTGATCTTGCTGAAATTCTGGTTATGAGTTAGACATAGTTGCAACAACAAGATCAAACAGAGTTCGTCAAAGTTTTTCTTTTGTCTCTTTCAGTTTGTCAACTGAATTGCTTGAGGAAAAGCAAGGCTTTAAGCTTGGGGGAGTTGATACGTCGCCGTCATATCTACTTTTCCGAACTCTTTTGCCCTTGTTTTGGACTCTAATTTGCATGATTTGAATGGAACTAACCAGGACTAACGATGTTTTCAGCAGAATTGCCATGGTGTTGTTTTGTGCAGAAATCAAAGTTTTCGGAATGACCTGAAAATTTACGGAGAATTTTTCTGGAATTAATGAAAAATACCTGCGCAAAGATCCACCGGAGGAGGTGAGACAGTAGGCCACAAGCCCAGGAGGCGCGACCACCCCCCCTGGCCGCGCCTGGCAGGCTTGTGGGGCCCACAGAGCTCCACCGCCTCCAATCTCAGCTCTATATATTCCGTTTCGCCCGGAAAAAATCAAGGAGAAGGATTCATCGCGTTTTACAATACGGAGGCGCCGCCACCTCCAATTCTTCATCTGGAGGGCAGATCTGGAGTCCGTTCTGGGCTCCGGAGAGGGGAAATCGTCGCCATCGTCATCATAAACCTTCCTTCATCGCCAATTCCATGATGCTCTTCACCTTTGTGAGTAATCTCATCGTGGGCTTCCTGGACGGTGATGAGTTGGATGAGATCTATCATGTAATCGAGTTAGTTTTGACGGGGATTGATCCCTAGTATCCACTATGTTCTGAGATTGATGTTGCTACTACTTTGCCATGTTTAATGCTAGTCACTAGGGCCCGAGTGCCATGATTTCAGATCTGAACCTATTATGTTGTCGCCAATATATGTGTGTTTTAGATCCTATCTTGCAAGTTGTAGTCACCTACTATGTGTTATGACCCGGCAACCCCAGAGTGACAATAGCCGGAACCACTCCCGGAGATGACCATAGTATGAGGAGTTCATGTATTCACCAAGTGTTAATGCGTTGGTCCGGTTCTTTATTAAAAGGGGAACCTTAATATCCCGTAGTTTCAATTAGGACCCCGCTGCCACGGGAGGGATGGACAATAGATGTCATGCAAGTTCTTTTCCCTAAGCACGTATGACTACATACGGAATACATGCCTACATTAGATTGACGAACGGGAGCTAGTTACATATCTCTCCGTGTTATAGCTGTTGCATGATGAATCGCATCCGGCATAATCATCCATCACCGATCCAATGCCTACGAGTCTTTTACTACTGGTCCTTGCTACGTTACTTTGCTGCTACTACTGTTGTTGTTGCTGCTGATACTCTGTTGCTACTGATGTTACTCTGCTGCTACTGGTTACTGTTGCTACTGCTGCTATCATACTACCTTGCTACTGATACTTTGCTGCAGACACTAAATCTTTTAGGTGTGGTTGAATTGAAAACTCAACTGCTAATACTTGAGAATATTCTTTCGCTTCCCCTTGAGTCGAATCAATAAATTTGGGTTGAATACTCCACCCTCGAAAACTGTTGTGATCCCCTATACTTGTGGGTTATCAGCGGTGCTTCTCAAGCTCTTGGGAGGCGACTGCTGGGTCGGCCGCCTACGGCACAAGGGTGCGGAGTGACTACACATCCGCACAGATCGGGGTCTGATGGCCTGAGGCCCCAGCTGCCGAAGCAGTAGTGAGCACCTCAACACTATGACTGAGGTCATCGACGTTGCTGGAGTGGCTGTTGCCGCCTGCCGGTGGTAGCTCATCGTCGCTGGCCACGTCAGCGGGGTAGGCTCCGCCACCACCGTGACATAGACGCGGTGCGAGCCGAACGAGATGTTGGAGCCGTCGACGGGGAAGGCCGCGTCCTCCAGACGACGAGCGTTGTCGTTGACGCAGTCGAATGCTCCGTAACGCACGACCAGGCCGTGCGCCACACGCTCGCCAGAAGCAGTGTAGGGTCCCGCCCGGAGCATCACTCCGACCGGCGTCGTTGCCAGCCCCACGGTGGGCGCCAACTATCGTGGTATTTCCGGAACAGATGCCATAGGGGTGGTTTATCTCATGGTTTGGGCCGATGGGCGCCGGCGGCGTCTGGGAACGGGTTTGGGCGCTAGACACATGACGCTGGTGTTACCACGTTCAGGGCCCTCCGGTGAGGTAATACCCCTACGTCTTCTCTGAGTGACTATAAAGGGTCTCAGTACAATGGCGCTCCTTGAGCTGTATCAGTGTTGTATACGTGTGTGCTAATGCGAAGGGAACCAACCCCTCTCTCGGGGGGGCTGGGGGAGGCTTTATAGTGCAGCCGGAGTGGTACAGTGTTTAGGATAAGATCGCCGGTGAGACCCGGCCATCAGCCTCTAGCCGGCCTGGGGGGGACCCAACGGCAACTGGGTCTTGTCGTAGGGCCCGCCGACCTTCCCGCCAGCGGTTTATGCGTCGGGTCGCCATGACGCCAGCGTTGGGGTCGTTTAGGCCCCCTGTAGCCATGCTGGCTAGACCATCATCCGCTACGCCCCTAGCCTGCGTCAGGGATACTATAGCCATGCGGTGTTGTCTTGTCGGCGTACCGTTGTACGACTCGACGGGACGGGGCAGTCCGACCGGCTGGCGACTGGTCAGCCGGCCGACCGTACTGCATCTGACCATTGGAGAGGAGGGTAGGCTACCGTCAGCCGGCCGAACGTACGATTTGAGGGGGACCGACTACCTCCAACCGGTCATGTGGATGGACCAGATGTCGCCAGCCGGCCCGGGGGGCAGGCGGCCCCCTAATTGTCTTGGAGAGTGATAATCTCTACCTTTGGTACCCCGGGGTAGTATCCCCGACAATAGCCCCCGAAACTGTTGGGTCCGGAGGTCTTCAGGCGAGGGGGACCAGCGGTTTCATCCCCCTGACCTGAAGGAACTTCTTCACAGTCGGCCGAGCCTTACAGGTGGCCTCGAACCCTTGCTCGGCCTGGGCGACGCCTGTCTGTTAGGTACCGGCCAGAGCCACACCTTGCCAGGGCGCAGCCGACCCAAACGCCTCGGCTTCTGCACGGGCCCGCCAAGCCACGTCGCAAACGGGAGTGAGGGGGACGCCCGCCACTACTCGCGCGACAGGACAGCTTCCCAGACCCACCCAGACGTACCTCGGCCCTCGCGCGGATTTACTACGGACGTTTCCGTCCGTTGGGGCCGTGTGCGCGATTAATGCACGTAGATCATGGGGGGAGTGGAGGACATCGTGGCGCAGTTGATCCACTCGCCCCTGGTCTCCCTCGATCTTTAAAACGGGGCGTGGGCAGTTGCGGCCATTGCTTCGCCCGCACCCCCACTTCCCTCAAGCTCTCCTTCTCCCTCCTCGCGCCCGAAGCGCTCCTCCGTCTCCGACCTCCCTCCGCGCGCCCGCAGCGCTCATCCTCCTCCGCTCCCCAGGCTCGTCGCCGGCGCCGACAGAGATGTCGGACCTGCCATCCGGCTCATGGGAGAGGTCGAACATCAACCCGGCCCACATCGACTACCTCCGCCGGATGCGGCGGCTGCCTACGGCAGACCTGGTCGAGGCCCGCGCGCCAGGAGACGAGTTCTTGTCGCAGCCACGCGACGGCGAGTGCGTGTTCTTTGGGGCTCACTTCCTCGTCGGCTTTGCGCTGTCGGTGAGTGGCTTATTTCGGCGCTTCCTGGGGTCCTACGGCCTCCAGATGCACCATCTAGGGGTTAACGTCATCCTGTACATCGCCTGCTTCGTCACCCTGTGCGAGGGCTACCTGGGCCTTCGCCCCTTCTCCTCCTTGTTCCGGTATTTCTTCTACTTTCGCACCCAAAAGCACAAGAACAAAGGCAGGCCGTACTCCTACGGTGGTGTGGTAGTTACCGACGGCGGGGACCGCCGTTCCCTGGGATCATCTTCAAGGACTCCTGCAAGAAGTGGCAGCAGACGTTCTTCTACGTCTGCAACCTCGACGAGGACCGCGACTGGGTCGGCCTCGAGCCCTTCACCGACCAGCCGGCCAACGAGCGGAACTAGAAGATCGAGCCCGACTTCCCTGAGATGCGGGCAATGGTGGACCGGCTGGAAAGCTTCATCACGGCCGACCTGACGGGCGCAGACGTGATCGGCGCCTTCACCTGTGCTGGGTGGCGCCTCTGAAGGCGCGAGCGACTAATATGAACTAATATGGCGACCTCAAGTATGATTATGAAAGTGAATGATGGAAACCACGTGGTGGAAATTGATGGACAATGGTGGTTGACAATGGAAGGGATGATGATGCAATGGTGGCGTGACTAATATGAACAGAACTCAAAACTCTACACAAACTAGATACTAAGACCAGCAACTTGAGGAGTAATAGATCTAACCTTTTTTGTGGATTTTTTGGGCAATAGGTAAGAAAAATAAATCTAATCTAGGGATAACTAGAAATTCTCATCGAGCAACATGAAAACTGATACCACCTAATAGAGAGAAAGGTGTCTCGATCTTTCGGTGAGATGATAACTATCGATTTGGTGGAGACGACTTTGACGATTCGACTACAAACATGCACGGCGTTGTGCCTTAGCAGTCGTTAAACCAACTTCAGGAGTTTATTGACCACATCATAGCATGATCAACCTGACCATGAAGGTCTATTCCTGCAATCAATCGAAGAACAAGCAAGAATATGATAAAAAACAATTTGAATATTGCGCATATGGATGAAGTATTGATAAAGGTGGGGATCCAAAAGCGGTCTTGGTCTGGCCGTTGCATATAAACGAAGTACACGAAGCTCCAATGGCTAACTTTTAACTAAACAAATCCCAAGGGAAAAGCTACTATATTGATCTACTTATATAGAAGCAAGAGGTGGCGGCCAAGGAGGTGGGAGGACATCCCAAAGGAGCCTAAATCTAACCCTAGGTCGTGCAAGACCCATGGGCCCAAGTGAAGGTGATGCATCACCTTTGGACTTGTAGTTTGACTTGAATTCTGTTGCACCATGAAATTGTTTCGTTAATGTCTCCACGCTCAGATGGAATTTTAAGGTGAATCCAATTGTGTTGGAAAGTACATGAAATCTACTTTCGAACAAAAAATCACCAAATTCGGAGTCCGGGTGCAAAGGTTGTTGACATTTTGAGACATGTATGTATGTGCAGTCCGATTCTGAGTCCAGAATGTGGATGACTTGGTTTCTATCTTCTCTTGAGACAAACTTGATATGAGAGGACTTCTTGAACATCACACAATCATTTCCTTTGATGTGAGAGGACTTCTTGAACAACACATAATCATTTCCTCTTCATTTATCTTCACATGTGGTTCGTACAACCGCTCGACAATTTTGGATTAGGCATGGAATAAAAATATGTGAAATATTTTTTTGTCTAGCATTGTATTGATGCGACTCCATCGTCCTTATTTTCTCTCCTTCCTTATTCCTCTCGTGCCTTCGCCGCCCACTCCATCACCCCGGCCACCACCCCACACCCCTGCCAAAAATCTGTGTCTCCATCAGCTCCGGCACTCCAGCAGGGCTTCCTGCCTCTTCTCCTCCATCTCCGTTCAACCCTTGTCGTCCAACCGCCCCGCCAGGTACCATCGTATACTCCTATCCTCACCATGCGCGACATCTGTTCGATTAATTAGTGAAGCTGAAAACAGTTGTCCCTTCTTCTTTCTAGCAATGGATTCCAATTTGGAGTACATATACATGTTGAGTCGCCCAATGGCTCGCCGGACGAGGAGTACTATGATGAGACATCTATGATGCAGGCGGCCCTTGAATACGCGGAGCATCCAGAGGAACATGTTCTCAATTTCAAGGGCTCGATCAAGGGTCATCGAGTGCTCAACCGCAATAGGGCTCGCGAACATTTAACACCTATGCCCGACTACTTTGCCCCCGATGCACTATCCGTTGACCATTTCGCCGATGTTCTTGGATGCGCATGACTGTCTTCGATCGTCTGTACCATGGCGTCCGGCCATACGATGACTACTTTATCCTGAAGAAGGACGACGTAGGAACGATTGGCTTATCTGGCTACCAGAAGTGCACAACCGCACTCTAGATGCTTGCATATGGCCCGAACGCTGATTCGCGAGATGAGTACATACGGATATTTGAGAGCACCCGCGGAGATGCCATTGTCAGGTTCACAACTGTCATGGTCAAGGTTTTCGGACCTCTACCTGAGAGAACCAACTGCGGCGGACACCGAGAGGCTCTTGGCAATCTCAAAAGTAAGAGGGTGGCCAGGTTTGGTTAGATCTCTTGACTGCATGCATTGGAAATGGAAGAACTGTCTGAAAGCTTTACAAGGGCAATATCAGGATCATGTTAAGAAACCCACCATCATTCTTGAAGCAGTTGCATCACATGATCTTTGGATTTGGCATGCCCATGTCTCACAATGACATCAATGTGTTGCAATGATCGGTGTTGTTTTGCGAAGGTGACTAAAGTAAAAGCTCATCCTTGACACTATACTATCAATGGATATGAGTAAAATATGGGTTACTATCTGGTTGACAGTATCTATCCTTCATGGGCTACCTTTGTGAGCACCATCTCTACCGAAAAGGTTTCACTTTGCCAAATGACGAAGAAAATTCTCACTTTGACCAAATAAAAGAAGCAGCTAGAAATGATGTCCAGAGGGCATTTGGAATTCGGCAAGCCCGTTTTGAAGTTGTTCGTGGACATGCAAAATAATGGGATCCGAAGACCTTGTGGGAGGTGATGTCATGTTGTGTGATCATGCACAACATGATCATCGAGAATGAGAGTGACGATGTTGGAGCAGCTCAGAAATTCGAGAACATGGAACGTATCTTATTGAGCATCAGTGGACGGTGAAAGGGGACAACAATGTTTGAGATGTAATATTCGAACATTTTTTTTATATTTGAACTAGTGCTGCATGCGGCTATTTGAACGTATGTACCCTTTGCATGCGGCTATTTTATCGTGCAGACTTAAAAAAATAAGAAAGACCAGATGTATGCGGCTACGGTTGGATATCGTTCTTCTGCATCTGTGTCCGCGGGCCGGTCCCCCAGTCCGAGTGCGGGAGAAAATTTGCAGGTCACCGTTGGAGGAACTTCGTGAACTCTACTTCACAAGATATCTTTCAACGAAAAGAAAAGGACACAACTATACAAGTAGTATAACAATAATCTTTGTAATTATTCACTAGGTCAAAAAATATGGACATTTTTTACCCAAATTTGATAAAATGTTCACTAGTAAGGAAAATGCCAAGGCAGCGGACTTCATTGCATGTGAGCCAAAAACCAGTTATAAGCTTAAGTATACCCCTTCCCCCTTCTCTCCTTCCCCAATCATTGGATGCAGATCATGTGGATGGCAGAAAAGAAGTAATAATCGCTGGCAATTCTTTCCTATATATGACAATTGTACCTTTCGTACGTGGCATTTTCTCTCAAAAACGCATTGCAATTTTTGTTATTTTGACATGGCAAGTGGAGCGTTCGCTAGCAATTCGCCCCCATGAATCTTCGCCACATAAACGCGTCCATGATATAGGGAACTACAAGGGATAGTAAATTCCCATATATAAGGCTGTTTATAGTAGACTAACATATAGTAATATCATGCATACGTTATTATTGTATGATACTACCTTCATACTGCATAGTAACATGAACTAGTATCATAGATGATCTTATTTATTGACATGCATGACACATAGTAGCATAACATTTAACATGTTACGGTATCTACCTATGTTACTCTAATCCTCTCTCTCTTCTTTAATTACTTGTCACATCATCATGTTTGCTAGTCTCAAGACTATGTTACTAGCTATGATACCCCCACTATGACCAGCCTAAAGTGGCAGTTCGACTTTTTGGCACGAGCTCACATGAGTCCGATTTAAAAACAAAACCTATTTTTCCCGCCCAGTGTGATAAAGTGGAAGACCATGTGCACCTGTTTCGTATCTGGTCGCCTCGTGTTCGGCTTTGAATCTCATCTCATATAAACAATTTATAGGAACGAGCGAAGCGTGGGGTTCTTTATCATGTGGTGCTCATTCTCCATCCTGTTCTCATATAACAAATGGATGATGTTCCTCCCTAAAAAAGAAAATATAGAAAATGGATGATGATCCCTCAAAAAACCACTCCACGGATGACGCATAAGCCATTGACTTTAGCCAGGCCTTATCCACCGTCTTAGGAGCATCTACAACCGGACCTTAAAAATCCAGCCCCTCAAACACCCGTTGACATGTTCGGACGTGTCGCACACACTCACCAATCACGTCTCACATTTCTCTCTTCACATCTCGTATCTTATATCCGACGCTCTATAATCATATTACACATGCACGTCAAAATAATTTACGTGATCAAATATCAAACAATAAAATCAGAAGCAAACGAGCACAAGATTTACGACAAACGGACATCCATCATCACCTAAAAGATCATCGAATTCGCAAGACATGGTTCATCATCACCAAAAAACTATATTAACAATGCGTAGGGAGGACTGGGCAGATCACCACTTCCTCGTCGGACCTTTGCCATTTGCCTTTTGGATCGCCGGCACAAATGTACATGTCCACAGCTGGCGGAAGGTCTTGATCGTTGGAGGATGAGCTACCGTTGTCGTTGTTGTCGGAGTCTTTGTTGGAGAGGACGATGAGGCCCTTCATCCGTTGGATCGCCCTGTCATGCTCCCGCTTCAACCGCGCCACTCGGTCCTTCTCCTCCGTTGCCTCCTTCACCTCGTGCTTCGACTGCTCAATAGCTAGCCGGAGCGCCTTCACATTCTTTCATCGGAGGTGCCGAGCGTCCGCCTCCGCCATCGTGATGGACTGGCGGTACACCCATGCGAGAACGTGTTCTTCCTCGTCGGGCTCCGCCGGCATCCAGCGGTGGCGGCACGCGGACTACTCCGCTTCCCCTCGTCTTAGTGCCTGCTGCCTCTCACGGTGGGCGGCGTATGCCTCCGATTCCGGAGTGCGCGTGCGGGCGCTGGCCGGCGATGCAGGCGCTGGCCGGCGATGCGGGCACTAGGACCCAACGCTGCCCACGTGGAGCAATGGCCGGTGGGAGGAGGACATCGTGTGGGGCCGATGCGGACTCTGCAGCCCTATCGGAGCTGCGCGCGGGACGGGAGGGTCCAGCTTCGGCATCCGTGCTCCGCTGTCTCGGGAGCGGCGGGGCTCCAAGGCGATGCGGAGGGCCAGTTTGTCGGAGTCGACGTCGGAGTCATCGGAGCGGCTGCCGGCACTCGACATTCTACTCGATGGGATCGGGTTCGAAGAGGTAGAGAAGGAGACGAAGGAAGAGAATGAGCTAGGGTTCGAAGCAAGGCGCCTGGAGTGGGTTTTTTTTAGACAATGGTGCAGTCGGTGATAGGTCAGGCCTATCAAGCAGTAGTGCGAGGGCCATCCTATATACGTACTATATTTAGGCTGGATACGGTCGGTCGGAAAAGGTCTGGTTAAATCTTTTTTGTAACCCATCACTGACGGATACGAGGGGTGCTCTAATCGCAAATCATTTGAGGCACACTGATAATTTTCAGCGCTGTCCGTGTCATCTGTGGGTGGCCTATCAAGATCACAGATGGCCCCGCGAAAGTGAGTTTGGTTGGTAAAAACGTCGCGTCCTCTTCTTTCCTTCTTTCCTTGCGCCCCCGTAGATCCATTCTCCTTCCACAACTCCTACATTTCCACGGGCCACGGGGAGAAAAAGAAGTTATGCCTTCCTCTGCCTCCGTGACGGTGATCATGGCGGCGGCGTTCCTGCTACTGGCGGCGGCGCAGGCGCGGGCGGATCCGGCGTGCTATCCGCGGGTGTTCAGCTTCGGAGACTCGCTGGCGGACACGGGAAACGTGCTCTACCTCTACGGCAACGACTCCTACGAGGCCGCGACCAGGCTGCCCTATGGCGAGACCTACTTCCACAAAGCCACCGGCCGATCCTCCAACGGCCGCCTCATCATCGACTTCATCGGTACGGCACGACCACACGGCTCGCTGGATCCATCAACCAGCCAGCTTGGTAGCAAGAGTATGCATACTAACTTGAAATCTGTGTGGGCAGCGGAGGCGCTGGGGCTGCCATTCGTGCCACCGTACCTGAGCGGGCGGAGCGCGGAGGACTTCGTCGGCGGGGCTAACTTCGCCGTGGCCGGCGCCACGGCGCTGAGCCCGGACTTCTTCTGGGAGAATGGAGTGCCCGCGTTTCGGGCAGACACGGTGCACCTTGACATGGAGATGGAGTGGTTCCGCGACCTCCTCGGCCTGCTCTGCCCCAACGACGTCGCTGGTATGCTAGTTCAACCCCCTTCTCTTTTCCGTTTTGACATGGACTTACAGGATCTTGATCCACCACTTACAAATTCGGCACTCAAACGGCCGTAAACGCACCCGATTAGCGACCGAACCTGTCCTGTGTTTGTCTGTCTGTACATTTACATTTTTTATTTTTATTTTCTTATATGTCCGATCATTTGCACATGATTGATGAAAAAAGAAATGGTCTAGGATGGGGTGGTGTCCTGTATGGCGGACCGAGACGCATTCGCGTCCGCAAACCTTCAAATTTTTTTTATATTTGAGATGAATATACAGGTTCGCGGACAGCCAGACGTATAGGGATAATATGAGGAGTCCGATTGGGTCACTTTTTTCTTCTCTCATGTGGGTTATATGAGTGGTCATTTGAGGGACCGGTCCGGTCACTAAGAGCATCTACGGTCGGACTCCTCAAATGACCCCTCAAACGCGTTAATTTTTTTTCTGCGTGCAATGAAAAACGGCAACATGGGTGTCGGCCAGCACGCGCTAAATCTCGCGTTGCGCTCTCAACCGCCCCATTCCTTTTTGCATTTTATCCCCACGCTTTGCCGCCGTCACACTTCCTTCCCGCGCTTCGCCGCGCCTTCTCCCCTGCCTTTCCCAGCACCTCGTCACTGTCGCGCCCGTCATGCCGTCGCGCCCCTGGAGCAGCTCGGGCTACCGCAGCGTTCATGCCCGTCCGTTCTGCGTCTTATACGTGGAGATCTGCTTCGGCTATACGCGCCTCAGGCTCGGCACGTTCGAGACGGCCCACGAGGCCGTTCACGCTTACGACACGGCGGTGTGGCGCCCCGGGCAGCCTCGGGCGCAGATGAACTTCAACGATATCTTCACGCGCGAGCAGGCGCATGTAGTTGTGCCTTCCCCGCGTGTGGTTACCGAGGAGGACCGCCGCGTCCAGCGCAACCGGGAGCGCCGCCTCATGATCGTCGAGAGGGACGAGGACGCCATGACGGAGTGGCCCGCGCGTTTCCTGGAGGATGTCGCTGCCAAGAACGAGTTCTAGGAGCAGAGGGCACGGAGCGAATTACACGTCGCCAGGACAAGTGTAAGCGCAAAGCACTCGCGATTTCCAGTTAAGCAACCCAGACACGAACCGGGACTCGAACAATCCTCGGTGGGAGGACGCGATTATTACGTCGTCGGACTACACCACCGAGGAGGAGGAGCAATCTAGGTATATATTTATTTTATTAGCATGTTTTATGAATTTCAATTTGCTTGCTAGTTTAAATTTGAATTTTAATGTTTGTTGATGAACTATTATTGTTGATTTTATTATTTTGTATATGTTTGACATGCGTGCTATATCTTTACCGTGCATGTTGAAGCGCTACTGCGGCCGTTAAATTTTATAGCGTCTGGAAAAGCTATCACACGCGTACGAAAACACTATTTCGGCGTCTTTTTATTTTTTGCATGTCGCACATCCACACATCTGTTGAAGATGCTTTTAGGCCCAATTGCTTAATAATTTCAGTATCTCTCCATTCTCTTTTTCTGCTTTGATCGCTTAAACTTAATGTTTTCATCCAAAAAGAGAATGTTTTCATATATATGCAACTCGATATAACATTTTTTGAAACTAACCAATGACCAAATAATGAAATAATTGAATATTAAGTTAACGAAAACAATGAAATGCACCTCGTAACGAAATAGGGAAATGGTTCTAACAACCTGTCATATCTGAACAACAGTGGCAGAAAAAAATGTGCATCTAGATAATAATTAGTTCCCAAGAAGGTCGTTAGGAGAACAAAGGGCAACAAGTGGATGTATCCCGTGTACCCAGACTTAAGGTGCAATCGGTGCACTAGATATAGAAAACACATGTTAGAATGTTGCCAAACAATCTAAATATAAATTAGCAAATATGTATAACATTTATCTACAATGTCATGAAATTTAAATTCAAATATGGGCCACTTCTTGAGCAACAGAAACAAAAGGTCGGCTACTAACGTTATTCATAACATGATTGACCTTTTTGTTTCATGAGTTTTGGACGGAATTTCAAATAGACATGATAATATGTTTTGTGTTTATCTGCCAAGTTATTTTCAGTAATTTTGGAAATCTCTAACGTGTGTTTTCCAAATCGGATACTCTGATTGCACAACAACAATGGTGCAGTGGATATGCTTTCAGTGCAACACCTTGCTGATAAGGCAACAAAAAAAATCTAGAAACTGAGTTGTAAGTTGTGGGTTAGAATCCAACACCTTGCGCAATACTAATTCTTCCTAAAAGAAACCACAAAAACATGCATGAATTTCCATGTACTCCCTACGTTTCTAAATATAAGTCTTTAAACAGGTTTCATTAGTGGACTACATACGGATGTATATAGACATACTTTAGAGTGTAGATTCACTCATTTTGCTTCCTATGTAGACTGCTAATGAAATATCTTAAAAGACTTATATTTAGGAACGGAGGGAGTAAGATTTAACGGTTGCATGTAGACTAGGAAATAGTCATCAAATCGTTTACTTATAACTTCATATATAGAGGGAAGAATTGTTTTGCTCTAACCTATAGTTCGTAACTTAGGGCAAAAGTGGTGACAACATATTGAGGTTCTTAACTACGTTTTTACTGATCTACAAAAGGGAATTCTTGCAAGAATGTTGCAAAGGTGGTGAAGGGACGTGAATGTCGTCTAGAAGGGGGAGGATAAATAGACGCTTTAAAATAATTACGGTTTAGTCTTGAAAAAATATGAAATAAAACTAACGTTTAATTAGCCAAGGACAAAATCTAAAAGAACTAGGCTCACTTATGTGCACAACTTATGCTAAGCAAGATACAACTAAGTGATAGCAAGATATATAACAAAAAAACAATATGTCTATCATAAAGTAAAGTGCATAAGTAAAGGGCTCGGGTAAGAGACAACGAGGCACGTCGAGACGAAGATGTATCCTAAAGTTCACACCGTTGCGGATGTTAATCTCCGTTTTGAACGGTGTGGAGGCACATTGCTTCTCAACAAGCCACTAGGGCCACCATAATCTCCCCACGCATTCGCACGATGCACGATGTCGTGATTCCACTAAGGACCCTTGAGGGTGGTCACCAAACCCGTACAAAAAAGGTTGGGACAATCTCCACAACTTAATCGTAGGCTGTCAACAACACCTCGAAGCTTCACCACAATGGATTATGGCTTCGAGGTGACCTCAATTGTTCGGAGCAATCTCCGCAACCTAATTGGAGACCCCAACGCTTGCCCGGGGCTTTACACCAGAATGATTTAGCTTCAAGGCACCACCAACCGTCTAAGGCGCTAAAGCGCCCAAAAGACACAAACTCTAGGGTGCCCAAACACCCAAGAGTAATAAGGTTCTCAAACTTCACTTCCACGTATCACCATGGGGAACTCAAACTGATGCAACTAATGCAATGGAAAGAACACACGAAGTGGTCAAGTCCCTCACACTCAAATTCCTCCACAACAACAAAATCTATGGAGGAATATGAGAGGAAGAACAAGGAGCTCACAAAGAACTCCAAGATCTAGATCCAAGGGGTTCCCCTCATATAGAGGAGAAAGCGATTAGTGGATATGTGGATCTAGAGAAAGCGATTAGTGGAAATGTGGATCTAGATCTCCTCTCTCTTTCCCCTCAAGAACTAGCAAGAATCATTCAAAAGATTGAGTGTTAGCAAGCTCGAAGAAGGTCAACAATGGGGGAAGAACACGAGCTCAAGAGTTAAGAAGAAATGGGGAAGAAGACCCCCTTTTATAGGCCTCCCCAAATCCAACCGTTATGTGCACTGGTCATGCACAAGTGGTACAACCTCTTAGCATGGTAGTTCCAGGAAAAGCATGAAAACGGCAGAAACCTCGAGGCGGTAGTGCCGCCAGAGCGGTACTACCGACCAACCCAACGGTACTACCGCTGGGGATGTAGACCTAATGTAAGCGTTAGTACTATTCCCTCCTGCCGCCCTACTACGGCTGAGACGAATAAGAGACCAGTACCACTAAATAAGAACTAGTAGCAACGGTACTAGAGAGCGGTAGTACCGCGTGGGCGGTACTACCGCCCTACTACCGTGCTATTGCCGTGAGTGAAGAGCAGACCAACAGAACCATCAAAATAAGCGGTAGTAGCAGCAGTAGTACATAGTGGTACCGAGCGGTACTACCTCGTGAGCACGGAAAACTGTCATGAGAAATGAAACTGCCATAACTTTCACGTAAGAGCTCCGAATTGAGCAAACTCGAGCTTGTTGGATTCAGGACGACAAGAGCTATCCAAAAAATAGGTTATCTTAAGAAGAGGAAGTATGAAAATGAAGAACCGACAAAAACTCTAACATCGAAAACATCATAGAAGATGCATATGGACTCCATTTTTTATGAACTCGAACTTGTCATGAAGATGATCATCAAATCTAATACTCACAAAGAGAAACACCAAACAAGAACCAACAAAGATGATGCAAGGATGCAAATGGTTTGAGCTCTCAACGAACGACATGATCAAGCTACTCACTTGAGAGCCCCCCTTGATAGTATGACAATCTATCCTATAACCTAGTCTCCCAACTACCATCATGAGACTGGTAAAATAGAAAACCTATAAAGGGTAAACCTATACCTTGCACATGGTCCATTTGATTTATATGATGATGATCTTGACTTTCTCAAGATGCACTATCTTTCTTGATTGCATTGCCTCGATGAAGACTAGTTGATTGCTCCCCATACTCCACTATGGGCGAGAAACTCTTTGACACATCTTCACAAGTCCATTGTCATCATAATGGACAACCAACTTCAAGCATGAACTCTTCGTGATGCTTCATCCTCCATGGGTTGTATAAGATCTTCCTCTTAACGCAAGCCCATGGAAACATACCTAACCCCACAAAGAACTCTCACATAGACCATGGGATAGTACACAAAGCGTAATGGACAATACTTACAAATACCATTGGATCACTTGATCCCTATTGGTACTTCTGGTACGCTTTCTGTGTTGATCAACTTGATTCACTCTTTGACTTAGTATTGATCAACCTTGTATCTTATATTCTCTCTTTATAAAGATGATGTCTTGAAGGTGAACATGAATGCTCACACAATCTTCTTCTTCAAGACATGCTTGCAATAAGGTCAACTCTCACATGACAAATCTTTGGATAAAACCTTCAATAACACCTTGGTCACCATATAAACTCCTTGAAACCAACATATGGACTTCAAGAAGTGCCTATGGACAAATCCTTTGAATATAACTCAAGACAACCATTAGTCCAAAGGGATTGCCATGAATTACGAAAACCAGGCATGGAGAAATACGCTCTTACAGGTGGCGGTGTTGCAAGAATGTTGGATAGCGTATACTCCCTCTGTTCAAGTTTATTTGGTGTGCACATGCTTCTAGGTTATCAATTTGACTAACTAAATATGGGTTATATATAAAAAAAAATATATGTTTTAAAACTTCATTCATGTAACACCTATTTGATGACACATCACACATATTTGGCAAGTCAAACTCATGATCAAAAAACGCAAAAAAGTTTTATAAACCCTGATCGAGGGAGCCATATTCAAGAATTCGTTCGATTAACCAGTTAACTTGCCAATTCATCCCCACTCATAAGGTCAATGAGTAGCCGATAAACTAATAAATCGTCCGACTAATAGATATAATGTCCGGTTAACCTATTAGTCCCCTACTGGTCAGCCAACTGAGCAGCTACCATTTAGCGATTTCCTCAACAATAGGAATGAGTACTCAAATTGCTTGGAAGATAGAAGGGCATAGACCATAGCCAATGAAGGGTCATATGTTCTTACTTGCTCCATAAGAGAATAGAACAAAATTATACTTCAAAAGAGAAAATGTACTAATGAACGATGATGGAGGGACAATAATTCATCGGAAGAACAATATGTTATATTCATGTTCTCGAGATGATGAATTGATGGTTAGGGACAATAATTCATCGGAAGAACAATATGTTATATCCATGTTCTCGCGATGATGAATCAATGGTTTCACTTGAATGCAAGTAGCCACACATTCCATATCTCTCGTATTTCAGTCATTATGGAACACACCTACTCAGTTGTAGCCACAAAGTAGAAATTTCAGCACATACACCACAAAAACCTACTCAGTTGTAGCCACAAAGTAGAAATTTCAGCACATACACCACAAAAATTTACGTTGCTTGATTTTCCCCCACCAAATTTACAACAACATTGCTTTCGTTCCAGAGGAGATATAGCTTCGCCGGTAGATGTTGGAAAATATGGAACATTTCCAATGACATGATTTGTGAAAGCCTAGTAACTTGTGGTGATACAATAACACTAAAAATAAATCAATTGCTACCCGAGACTTAAATTCTGAATTGCATTCTAATGTGATAGATAATATTAGTGGTAAACCTAATTTGAGCCTTTATAGTGTGTCCCCATTGTAGAATACTTAAGTTTTCGACAGATTGTGAGAACTGTTCTTGCAAACTATGTTGTGTTCAATGCTATAGAATATTGTTTCTTGGTAATTTCAGAACACTATTTTTTAAAATAGATGTTATATTTGTATAATAATTTAAAACAAAATTTACAAATGAAACAGATTGCATGGACATGATGAGCAAATCTCTCTTCTTGGTTGGTGAAATTGGAGGCAATGATTACAATCTACCTCTTTTCTACGGGGTGCCCTTTGAGAAGATCCGCTCCTTCACACCAAGTATTATTGCCAAAATCTCTTCTACTATTGCCGTGAGTCATTCCCTACCGCTTCTGCTGCTGTTGCCGTTATCGCCAGTTCTAATATTCTGTACCAACTCCAAAAATAGCGCAGGCGTAGATAGATAATAATGCACAATGAATTGAGTTTGCAGGATCTGGTTGAGCTAGGTGCCAAAACTTTGCTAGTTCCTGGCAACCTACCAATTGGGTGCATCCCAGCCTACCTCACGACATACAAGAGTGACAAGATGGACGATTATGAACCAGAGACGGGTTGCATCCGTTGGATGAACGAGTTCTCACAATACCATAACAAACTTCTTGTGGATGAGTTGGAAAATTTGCGAAAGCTTCATCCTGGAGTTTTGATCATATATGCTGATTACTATGGAGCTGCTATGGAGATCTTCAATTCTCCCGAACAATTTGGTGAGTTCGAAGCCATCTCTTTTTATTACTATGAGAACACTTCATATAATACAAGAAAAATACTTACTAACTAACATACCAGTCTCTGGTGCCTTTGCAAAATGAACATATTCCATATGAACCATTGTGTATGTTGCTGCTTCTATTGACCAGTTGGCAAAATTGATTTTTTTATTTATTTATAGCTC
Organism: Hordeum vulgare subsp. vulgare; assembly: GCF_904849725.1. Classification (NCBI taxonomy): domain Eukaryota; kingdom Viridiplantae; phylum Streptophyta; class Magnoliopsida; order Poales; family Poaceae; genus Hordeum; species Hordeum vulgare. The sequence goes on along the minus strand of NC_058520.1, from coordinate 375,041,264 downwards.
CTATACAAACATACAGAGCCATCAAGTGTAATTTTTTTTATTTGCTGATCCCCCATTACACATTGCATTAACTATTGTTCAGGGATAGATGATCCTTTGGTGGCTTGTTGTGGTGAAGGAGGACCATACGGTGTGTCTGCAACTGCAGGATGTGGGCATGGAGACTACAAGGTATGCGATGACCCACAAAAATATGCATCATGGGATGGCTTCCATCCCACAGAAGTTACATACAAAGGCATTGCCAGTGGCTTGCTAAGAGGTTCATATACTCAGCCACCAATTGCCACCACCAGTTCATGTCCACAAACTACCGGGTTTGCTTCTTCCCTTGAAAACAAGGTCCTATACGACATGTAATTATGTAACCATATATAGTTTAAATATGCTGAGTTTTTTCAGGTCAAATAGGACAATTCTACATTATGAAAATTTGGCTACCTGTAAGGTGTAGCCATGTCGAAAGGTTCTTGTCAACTATTACATTTTTAGATTAGAATGAGCACATACGCACAAGGTACTCATATGACACACAACCTACAAATGTATATATGCATTAATATATGTTTTTTCAAAAAGATGAAGCAGGTGTATAATTTTCATTTTTGATTTGCTGGATGCATATGTTTTATTTCATGTATGTGGCATTACAAAATAAACTATAAATTGCACGAAGTTCTCAATCCAACTTCAGTATAGTCAAAATACGAAATTCCCGACCCACTTTATGGACACCTAAAGAGTTACTCCATCATTGTTACGACTAGACCATGATGGCGCATGTTGTTGTGTCCATCTAGTTTTTTTCAATAGAATGATAAGAATGTCTGCAAATATATAAATATGACACTACAAAGTGTCGGGACCCTGATCCTAAGCCATAGGAATCTAGCCTGTAACATATTACATCACTTTGCGGTCTCACGTACGGTTATCCTCACGGCTGCCACCTTACTTTGGCCGGGACCGTTTGCGTCTTTTGACTCACGTATGTGAATATGTCGCTAGCATTCCAATATTAAAGAACCCGGATCGACATAACTTGTTATAAACCTAAGTGGCACATCCGTACAAAGCCACACATACGTAACACATAAATGCAGGTGTCGGCCAATAGCGAGGGTAGACGAGTCATAGCAAGCTACATGGACTCCATTACACCGCTTGACATTTTTCCAAAGGGACAGACACATCAGCAAATAAGGATACATGTCGGTTAACCAATGTGTCAGGAGTAGTAGCAAGCTACCAAGGCTCGATGAAAGCACAAAAGGTCATTTCCTTGTAAAGATTACTACTAAAGGCACACAACCAGGTGTCGAACCCGATACATATCGTAGTGCATCACACATAGGCATGACATGCCCAATATGCGTAGATACAACAATGGCATGGCAACATAACCATACAACATCACAACATTTATTTAGAAGGCTCAGAAGAGCCTTGTATGATATGTTCATATAGGTAGGGGTCTCATGACCCAGCACACAAGTCATACAAGCAAGTTTTGCAAACCGAGCAGAAGCGTAAAGATGTCTGAGTACACTGAGTGAAAACATAAAATAGGCGCACAACGTGACGATGTACAATCCTCCCAAGGGTTCAGGATCGTAACTGGGACAGCTACTCTCCCTCATCAACGTCTAGGTAAAACCCACCATATGGTTCGTGGGTGTCGTCTGCAACAGTTTTTAAGCAAACATGACTACGAAAGTACTCAACAAGACTTTAAATCAGATCTAACTACTCATTGTCGAGTGACACCTATGGGAACCTCCACGGATCCCTTGATCGTTCGGCGGGGAGAGGGGTGGCGCCAATAGCAGATCTAGCGATCAACACCGGGAGCGTTTTTACCCAGGTTCGGGCCGCTTAGTGCGTAAAACCCCACTCTTGCTTTGTTTGTTGTATTAGGTGTTCGCTGTAGGATTACTTGCTACAGTGATTGCCTAGTGGCCAATGTCCAAAGTGTCTAACCCCTTAGAACTGAGCATTGGGCCTCCTTTTATAGGCAAAGGGGTCACCAACAGTGCTCAACAGTGGGTTCACGAGCTATACAATGAACATGGTTCATTGTTATCCATCTATCGCGGTGTTAGGGACAGTAAATGCTTCGTCAGTCTTGTGACCTGCATCAGGATGGTATCGACATGTACGCATGTGTTTCGACACCTGGGTGTTGTGCTGGCGCGCGAGGGATGCGTTGGCGCTGTGGTAGTCGGTGGCGCTGTGGCAGGAGGGAACACCTGGGGGCGAAGGGGGCTTGCCGGGATGGTGCCCTCGCCAGTGGCCTAGTCTGCCTTCCCGGCAAGGAAAGCTTGTTGGGGCCTTGTCTATCTTCCTGGCAAGGAGGATTTGCCGGGGCCTTGGATGTCTTCCCTGCAAGAAAGGCTTGTCGGGGCCTTGGACGTCTTCCCGGCAAGAAAGGCTTGCCGGGGCCTTGTAGCTTAGACCTATTCCTCACACCCTTGGAGGGGTGTGGCCCTGGTGAGCTTGGGGATTAATCTTCCTGCCAGCCTTCGTCGTGCCTTGTCGTCAAAGGGGTTGCGGCGCCCGTGCACAAGTCTGGGGCACAGGAGACCCCAGTCTTCAGTGCACCGACAGGAGCCCCCGGGCCCGAGCCACACACGCGTGCGAGGCGTTGTTGGGCGAGACCCAAAGTGGTGCACGGGCCTCTATGATAGGGTATCTTGTAGGCTGGAGCCCTTGCTAGTGGTCTTTCCCCACGTCGTGCATCGAACGCAAGAAGTGGAGAGGCATGCGCGCAGTGGCTATCCCACCTCCCGAAGCGTTTTCGCCACGCGTGAGGCATGCAGAGTAACGGTCAGGAAAGTGGCGATCGTGGACTTAAAAGTCGCAGCCGTGGCAGGGCCCGCCCTTGCATGCATTGGTGCAGCAGGGTTGCTCCCTGTTCACCCGTGACCGTGGGCGATTGGGCGAGAGGGGCGGCGGTTTCTGGAGTGAGGAGGGCTAGCCCCCGTGCCTCTCCCTATAAATTAGGGGGTTTGCGCGGGGGTTTTGCTCATCCATCCAACTCCTGAAATGCACAGCACCCCCAGCCTATTATGCAGTATCTTCTTTAGCTTCAGGTGGCGCTCGCCCCTAATCATGGTTAGGGGACGAGGGCGGCCACCCTCAGCCGCCAGAGCGGCGAGAGGATCCCGTTCAGATCATGCTACAGCTTCAGGAGCCGCAGCTGCAGAGGACGGCTCGAGCGCCCGAGGTGGCAGAGGGGCAAGGGGTCGTGGTCGCCGCGGAGGCCGTGGACGGGGAAGGTGGGTTGCTACTCTAGCATCTCCGCCTTCGTCGAGGCTCGTTCCTGCGGGGACCCATGTTGAAAGGACTCCGTTGGAGTTCCTTGTCAAGTTGCGAGGCCGCATCAGGACCCGACTTCAACTCCCCAGCGACTTCCCCAAGGCGATGGAGGAAGAGAAGCTCCTGATGTTGTGGCTCCGGGTGCATGGCTGCGGCAACGGCGTCGTACCGGTGGTCATGGAGTATGTGGGGCCTCGGCTCTTGTTCCTTGGCCGTGGGTGGAAGAGCTTCGCTCGCGCCCACAATATCTCGGATGGGCACATTCTCCGCTTCAAGATGATGGCGGACAACCTGCTCTCCGTCAAGATATATGTGAGCTCAGATGTACACATCAGCTGCTGCGAAGAGAGCTCGAGCAGGACTGAAAGCCCTTCCTCACGTGGGAGCGATGAGGAAGGGACAGATGGGAGCGACAGCTGGTACGGGTCAGACCCTCGGCAGGCTAAGCCTGGGTAGGAGGATCTGACCTCGGACTGACCGCCGACCGCACCATCACCGTCAGTCCGCGGCTCTCCTCCTCCTGAGTTGGGACCGATGCGCCGGAAGAACCGACGTTGTCCCATCTTCCTGGCAGCGCTTGATTCCTAGCCGCGTCGTCCCTTCTCGCCCCGTTCTCCTCTGCGCAATGCTTGTCTAGGAGGAACCAGCCTAGGTTGCGCCGCGGCCCCACAGTTTTTGTCTTCTTGAAATTTTGTCTGGCAAGCATTGTCCCTTGCCAAAGACAGTATCATGGGTTAGAGTAGTAAAATTCATCCATGTAATATGTCTGTGTTTGCCTCAAACAAATGAATGAAATATTGTTTCCCTTTTGTCGGATCCCCCTTTTCGTATGATACATCTTTTGCATTGTTCGGAAGCTTGACGGCTTGACTGGTCCTGCCGCTAGTGCTTTGAGGAACGAATCCTTAGCAGTTCGTCGGAGGGATCGTTACCGGCAAGACTTCTTGTTGTACTCAGTGCAACAGTTTAAATAGTCGAGCGCAGCTCGAGGTGAAATAAGGTGTTGCGTAGCCGCTTGGTCTGTTGAGCAACTTCGAAACAGAACCAAGGTGCACTGATCCTAGCAAGGTTCCTCTGTGCGTAGGTTTCTCATACAAAGATCGGGATCTCTAGAAGGGAAACAATCTATCTACTCAAAAATCTCATCTAGAGTTTTTGACTTATTTGTCGTGTCGCGGCACTTCTTCTCACGACGTCTGAATCTTTTGTTGGGGCCTCAGATCTCCGGCAAGCCGATGTTACACCCCCCGGCAAGAACGACGGTAGCATTATGAGGTGATCTCTCACTAGAATTTCAAGACGAAATTGTGTTCTCCCCGAGTGTGCACCGTTGCTACAGTTCGTCGTTTTGAGACACCACGTGATGATCGGGTGTGATAGACTCAACGTTCACATACAACGGGTGCAAAACAGTTGAGCACGCGGAACACTCGGGTTAAGCTTGACGAGCCTAGCATGTGCAGACATGGCCTCGGAACACATGAGACCGAAAGGTTGATCATGAATCATATAGATGATATGATTAGCATGGGGATGCTTACCACTGAAACTATGCTCAACTCATGTGATGATCGGACTTGAGCTAGTGTAAGTGGATCATGAACCACTCAAATGACTAGAGAGATGTACTTTTTGAGTGGGAGTTCAGCGAGTAATTTGATTAAGTTAAACTCTAATTATCTTGAACATAGTCTAAGTCCACTTTGAATATATTTATGTTGTAGATCATGGCTAACGCGACAATCACTCTGAATTTTAATACGTTCCTAGAGAAAGCTAAGTTGAAAGATGATGGAAGCAACTTTGTAGACTGGGCTCGTAATCTTAAGCTAATCTTACAAGCTGGGAAGAAGGATTATGTCCTTAATGCTGCGCTAGGAGATGAACCACCCGCTACAGCTGATCAGGATGTTAAGAACGCTTGGTTAGCACGTAAGGAGGACTACTCACTAGTTCAATGTGCAGTCTTGTATGGCTTAGAACCGGGACTTCAACGTCGCTTTGAGCGTCATGGAGCATTTGAGATGTTCCAGGAGTTGAAGTTTATCTTTCAGAAGAACGCCCGGATCGAGAGGTATGAGACCTCCGATAAATTCTATGCTTGCAAGATGGAGGAGAACTCGTCTATCAGTGAACATGTGCTCAAAATGTCTGGGTACTCAAACCATCTAGCTGAGCTGGGGATTGAACTCCCGCAAGAAGCTATCACTGACAGAATCCTTCAATCACTGCCGCCAAGCTATAAAGGCTTTGTGTTGAACTACAACATGCAAGGGATGAACAAGTCACCCAGCGAGTTGTTTGCGATGCTGAAAGTCGCAGAGTCTGAACTCCGTAAAGAGCATCAAGTGTTGATGGTGAATAAGACCACTAGTTTCAAGAGAAACGACAAAGGCAAGAAGGGTAATTCAAAGAAGAGCGGCAAGCCTGTTGCCAATCCGACGAAGAAACTCAAAGCTGGACCTAAGCCTGAAACAGAGTGTTACTATTGCAAGGGTATGGGTCACTGGAAGCGCAATTGCCCCAAGTATCTGGCTGATAAGAAGGCGGCCAAAGAAAAATCAGGTATATTTGATATACATGTTATTGACGTGTACTTAACCGGCTCTCGTAGTAGTGCTTGGGTATTCGATACCGGTTCTGTTGCTCATATTTGCAACTCGAAACAGGAACTGCGGAATAGACGAAGGCTGGCGAAAGATGAAGTGATGATGCGCGTAGGAAATGGTTCCAAGGTTGATGCAATCGCCGTCGGCACAGTTTCACTTCAGTTACCATCAGGATTAGTTATGAACTTGAATCATTGTTATTTAGTGCCTGCGTTGAGCATGAACATTATATCTGGATCTTGTTTATTGCGAGACGGTTACTCTTTTAAGTCAGAGAATAATGGTTGTTCTATTTCTATGAGTAACATCTTTTATGGTCATGCATCCAATGTGAGAGGATTGTTCATATTGAATCTTGATAGCGATACACACATACATAACATTGAGACCAAAAGAGTTAGAGTTAACAATGATAGCGCCATATTTTTGTGGCACTGTCGCTTAGGTCATATTGGTGTAAAGCGCATGAAGAAACTCCATGCGATGGACTTTTGGAGTCACTTGACTTTGATTCACTTGACACGTGCGAACCATGCCTCATGGGCAAGATGACTAAAACTCCGTTCTCCGGAACAATGGAGCGTGCAAGTGACTTGTTGAAAATCATACATACCGATGTGTGTGGTCCGATGAGCGTAGAGGCACGCGGCGGATATTGTTATTTTCTCACCTTCACTTACGATTTGAGTAGATATGGTTATGTCTACTTAATGAAGCACAAGTCTGAAACATTTGAAAAGTTCAAGCAATTTCAGAGTGAAGTTGAAAATCATCGTAACAAGAAGATCAAGTTCCTACGGTCTGATCATGGGGGTGAATATCTGAGTTTCGAGTTTGGTGCTCACTTAAGACAATGTGGAATTGTTTCATAGTTGACACCGCCTGGAACACAACAGCGTAATGGTGTGTCCGAACGTCGTAATCGTACTTTATTAGAGATGGTGCGATCTATGATGTCTCTTACCGATTTGCCGTTATCGTTTTGGGGTTATGCATTAGAAACAGCTGCATTCACTTTAAATAGGGCACCATCAAAATCCGTTGAGACGACACCATACGAACTGTGGCATGGCAAAAGGCCAAAGTTGTCGTTTCTTAAAGTTTGGGAATGTGATGCTTATGTCAAAAAGCTTCAGCCTGAAAAGCTGGAACCCAAAGCGGAAAAGTGCATCTTCATAGGTTACCCAAAAGAAACAGTTGGGTACACCTTCTATCTCAAATCCGAGGGCAAAGTGTTTGTTGCTAAAAACGGAGCTTTTCTCGAGAAGGAGTTTTTCTCGAGAGAATTGAGTGGGAGGAAGATAGAACTTGATGAGGTTGTCAAACCTCTCATCCCTCTGGATGGTGGCGCAGGGCAAGGGAAAACCTCCGTCGTTGCGACGCCGGTTGAGGAGGAAGTTAATGATGATGATCATGGAACTCCGGTTCAAGTTTCTGTCGAACCACGCAGGTCGACGAGACCACGTGCTGCTCCAGAGTGGTACGGTAATCTCGTCTTGTCAATCATGTTGTTAGACAACAATGAACTTACAAATTATGAAGAGGCAATGGTGGGCCCAGATTCCAACAAATGGCTAGAAGCCATGAAGTCCGAGATAGGATCCATGTATGAGAACAAAGTGTGGACTTTGGAAGTACTACCTGAGGGCCGCAAGGCTATTCAGAACAAATGGATCTTTAAGAGGAAGACGGACGCTGACGGCAATGTGACCGTTTATAAAGCTCGACTTGTGGCAAAGGGTTTTTCACAAGTTCAAGGAGTTGACTACGATGAGACATTCTCACCCGTAGCGATGCTTAAGTCCGTCATAATCATGTTAGCAATAGCTGCATTTTTCGATTATGAAATCTGGCAGATGGATGTCAAAACGGCGTTCCTTAACGGTTTCCTTAAGGAAGAGTTGTATATGATGCAACCCGAAGGTTTTGTCGATCCTAAGAATGCTAACAAGGTGTGCAAGCTCCAGCGATCCATTTATGGACTAGTGCAAGCATCTCGGAGTTGGAACAAACGCTTTGATGAGGTGATCAAAGCATTTGGGTTTATACAAGTGGTTGGAGAATCTTGTATTTACAAGAAAGTGAGTGGGAGCTCTATGGCGTTTCTAATATTATATGTGGATGACATATTGCTGATTGGAAACAACGTAGAGTTTTTGGAGAGCATAAGGGATTACTTGAATAAAAGTTTCTCTATGAAGGACCTAGGAGAAGCTGCTTACATTCTAGGCATTAAGATCTACAGGGATAGATCAAAACGCCTGATAGGACTTTCACAAAGCACATACCTTGATAAAGTTTTGAAGAGGTTCAAAATGGAACAGTCCAAGAAAGGGTTCTTGCCAGTTTTACAAGGTACGAGATTGAGTAAGACTCAGTGCCGAGCAACTGATGAGGATAGAGAGCATATGAGCACCGTCCCCTATGCTTCAGCCATAGGTTCTATCATGTATGCAATGCTGTGCACTAGACCGGACGTTAGCCTGGCCATAAGTATGGCAGGCAGGTTCCAGAGTAATCCAGGAGTGGATCACTGGACGGCGGTCAAGAATATCCTGAAGTACCTGAAAAGGACTAAGGAGATGTTTCTCGTGTATGAAGGTGACGAAGTGCTCGCCGTAAAGGGTTACGTCGATGCAAGCTTTGACACAGATCCGGACGACTCTAAGTCGCATACCGGATACATATTTATTCTTAATGGGGGTGCGGTAAGTTGGTGCAGTTCCAAGCAAAGCGTCGTAGCAGATTCTACATGTGAAGCGGAGTACATGGCTGCCTCGGAGGCGGCTAAGGAGGGTGTCTGGATGAAGCAGTTCATGACGGATCTTGGAGTGGTGCCAAGTGCACTGAATCCAATAACCTTGTTCTGTGACAACACGGGTGCCATTGCCTTAACAAAGGAACCACGGTTTCACAAGAAGTCCAGACACATCAAACGACGCTTCAACCTCATCCGCGACTACGTCGAAGGGGAGGACGTAAATATATGCAAAGTGCACACGGATCTGAATGTAGCAGACCCGCTGACTAAACCTCTTCCACGGGCAAAGCATGATCAACACCAGAACAGTATGGGTGTTAGATTTATTACAATGTAATTCGCATGATGATGTGAGGGCTAGATTATTGACTCTAGTGCAAGTGGGAGACTGTTGGAATTATGCCCTAGAGGCAATAATAAATATAGTTATTATTATAATTCCTGTATCAAGATAATCGTTTATTATCCATGCTATAATTGTATTGAATGAAGACTTATATACATGTGTGGATACATAGACAAAACACTGTCCCTAGCAAGCCTCTAGTTGGCTAGCCAGTTGATCAAAGATAGTCAGTGTCTTCTGATTATAAACAAGGTGTTGTTGCTTGATAACTAGATCACGTCATTAGGAGAATCACGTGATGGACTAGACCCAAACTAATAAACGTAGCATGTTGATCGTGTCATTTTGTTGCTACTGTTTTCTGCGTGTCAAGTATTTGTTCCTATGACCATGAGATCATATAACTCACTGACACTGGAGGAATACTTTGTGTGTATCAAACGTCGCAACGTAACTGGGTGACTATAAAGATGCTCTACAGGTATCTCCGAAGGTGTTCGTTGAGTTAGTATGGATCGAGACTGGGATTTGTCACTCCGTGTGACGGAGAGGTATCTCGGGGCCCACTCGGTAATACAACATCACACACAAGCCTTGCAAGCAATGTGACTTAGTGTAAGTTGCGGGATCTTGTATTACGGAACGAGTAAAGAGACTTGCCGGTAAACGAGATTGAAATAGGTATGCGGATACGGACGATCGAATCTCGGGCAAGTAACATACCGAAGGACAAAGGGAATGACATACGGGATTATATGAATCCTTGGCACTGAGGTTCAAACGATAAGATCTTCGTAGAATATGTAGGATCCAATATGGGCATCCAGGTCCCGCTATTGGATATTGACCGAGGAGTCTCTCGGGTCATGTCTACATAGTTCTCGAACCCGCAGGGTCTGCACACTTAAGGTTCGACGTTGTTTTATGCGTATTTGAGTTATATGGTTGGTTACCGAATGTTGTTCGGAGTCCCGGATGAGATCACAGACGTCACGAGGGTTTTCGGAATGGTCCGGAAACGAAGATTGATATATAGGATGACCTCATTTGATTACCGGAAGGTTTTCGGAGTTACCGGGAATGTACCAGGAATGACGAATGGGTTCCGGGAGTTCACCGGGGGGGGGGGGGGCAACCCACCCCGGGGAAGCCCATAGGCCTTGGGGGTGGCGCACCAGCCCTTAGTGGGCTGGTGGGACAGCCCAAGAAGGCCCTATGCGCCATAGGAAGAAAATCAAAGAGAAAAAAAGAGGAGGTGGGAAAAGGGGGAAGGACTCCTCCTTCCAAACCTAGTTGGACTCGGTTTGGAAGGGGAGGGTTGCCCCCCTTGGATCGGCCGAAGCCCTTGAAGGTCCTTGGACCCCAAGGCAAGGCTCCCCCTCTTCCCCCTATATATACGGAGGTTTTAGGGCTGATTTGAGACGACTTTTCCACGGCAGCCCGACCACATACCTCCACGGTTTTTCCTCTAGATCGCGTTTCTGCGGAGCTCGGGCGGAGCCCTGCTGAGATAAGGTCACCACCAACCTCCGGAGCGCCGTCACGCTGCCGGAGAGCTCTTCTACCTCTCCGTCTCTCTTGCTGGATCAAGAAGGCCGAGATCATCGTCGAGCTGTACATGTGCTGAACGCGGAGGTGCCGTCCGTTCGGCACTAGATCGTGGGACTGATCGTGGGACGGTTCGCGGGGCGGATCGAGGGACGTGAGGACGTTCCACTACATCAACCGCATTCACTAACGCTTCTGCTGTACGATCTACAAGGGTACGTAGATCACACATCCCCTCTCGTAGATGGACATCACCATGATAGGTCTTCGTGCGCGTAGGAAAATTTTTGTTTCCCATGCGACGTTCCCCAACAGTGCACGGGCCTCTATGATAGGGTATCTTGTAGGCTAGAGCCCTTGCTAGTGGTCTTTCCCCACGTCGTGCATCGAACGCAAGAAGTGGAGAGGCATGCGCGCAGTGGCTATCCCACCTCCCGAAGCGTTTTCGCCACGCGTGAGGCATGCGCAGTAACGGTCAGGAAAGTGGCGATCGTGGCCTTAAAAGTCGCAGCCGTGGTAGGGCCCGCCCTTGCATGCATTGGTGCAGCAGGGTTGCTCCCTGTTCACCCGTGACCGTGGGCGATTGGGCGAGAGGGGCGGCGGTTTCTGGAGTGAGGAGGGCTAGCCCCCGTGCCTCTCCCTATAAATTAGGGGGTTTGCACGGGGGTTTTGCTCATCCATCCAACTCCTGAAATGCACATCACCCCCAGCCTATTATGCAGTATCTTCTTTAGCTTCAGGTGGCGCTCGCCCCTAATCATGGGTAGGGGACGAGCGCGGCCACCATCAGCCGCCAGAGCGGCGAGAGGATCCCATTCAGATCATGCTACAGCTTCAGGAGCCGCAGCTGCACAGGACGGCTCGAGCGCCCGAGGTGGCAGAGGGGCAAGGGGCCGTGGTCGCCGCGGAGGCCGTGGACGGGGAAGGTGGGTTGCTACTCTAGCATCTCCGCCTTCGTCGAGGCTCGTTCCTGCGGGGACCCATGTTGAAAGGACTCCGTTGGAGTTCCTTGTCAATTTGCGAGGCCGCATCAGGACCCGGCTTCAACTCCCCAGCGCCTTCGCCAAGGCGATGGAGGAAGAGAAGATCCCGATGTTGTGGCTCCGGGTGCATGGCTTCGGTAACGGCGTCGTACCGGTGGTCGTGGAGTATGTGGGGCCTCGGGTCTTGTTCCTTGGCCGTGGGTGGAAGAGCTTCGCTCGCGCCCACAATATCTCGGATGGGCACGTTCTCCGCTTCAAGATGATGGCGGACAACCTGCTCTCCGTCAAGCTATATGTGAGCTCAGATGTACACATCAGCTGCTGCGAAGAGAGCTCGAGCAGGACTGAAAGCCCTTCCTCACGTGGGAGCAATGAGGAAGGGACAGATGGGAGCGACAGCTGGTACGGGTCAGACCCTCGGCAGGCTAAGCCTGGATAGGAGGATCTGACCTCGGACTGACCGCCGACCGCACCATCACCGTCAGTCCGCGGCTCTCCTCCTCCTGAGTTGGGACCGATGCGCCGGAAGAACCGACGTTGTCCCATCTTGCTGGCAGCGCCTGATTCCTAGCCCCGTCGTCCCTTCTCGCCCCGTCCTCCTCTGCGGAATGCTTGTCTAGGAGGAACCAGCCTAGGTTGCGCCGCGGGCCCCACAATTTTTGTCCTCTTGAAATTTTGTCCGGCAAGCATTGTCCCTTGCCAAAGACAGTATCATGGGTTAGAGTAGTAAAATTCATCCATGTAATATGTCTGTGACAAATGAATGAAATATTGTTTCCCTTTTGTCGGATCCCCTTTTTCGTATGATACATCTTTTGCATTTTTCGGAAGCTTGCCGGCTTGACTGGTCCTGCCGCTAGTGCTTTGAGGAACGAATCCTTAGCAGTTCGTCGGAGGGATCGTTACCGGCAAGAATTCTTGTTGTACTCAGTGCAACATTTTAAATAGTCGAGCGCGGCTCGAGGCGAAATAAGGTGTTGCGTAGCCGCTTGGTCTGTTGAGCAACTTCGAAACAGAACCAAGGTGCACTGATCCTAGCAAGGTTCCTCTGTGCGTAGGTTTCTCATACAAAGATCGGGATCTCTAGAAGGGAAACAATCTATCTACTCAAAAGTCTCATTTAGAGTTTTTGTCACTTATTTGTCGTGTCGCGACACTTCTTCTCACGACGTCTGAATCATTTGCTGGGGCCTCAGATCTCCGGCAAGCCGATGTTACACCCCCCGGCAACCTCCTCGCTGGCGAGGTTCTTGCCGATAGTCTTTGACCATCGCGTAGGAAAGGGGTTTGCCAGGGTGTAACTCATTTTTCTCTTTTGCCAAACCGTGCTGACGGATCCCTCGAGCACATCTTTACCGGCGACGTGACACTTCCACGGGAGAAAACATTTTTGCTGGAGTGTGTTGATACGTCCATTTTGCATCATGTTTTCATGTTGATATTTATCGCTTCTTTGGCTGTTATTTCACTTCACGGTACTATTCTTATGCATTTTCTCTCTTATTTTGCCAGGTTTACATGAAGAGGGAGAATACCGGCAACTCGAATTCTGGCCTGAAAGTGGAGCAAAGTTAAGATACCTATTCTGCGCAACTCCAAACGCCGTAAAAATCAACAAGGAATTTTTTCCCGATTTATCAAAAATACTGGGCCGAAGAAGTGCCGGAGGGGCACCAGGGGGTGCCCACAAGCCTGCATGGCGCGGTCACCCCCCAGGCCGCGCCATGTGGGCTTGTGGGCAGCCCACTGGCCCACTTGCTCCCCTCTTTTGCTATATGGAGGGTTTCGCCCAGGAAAAAATCGAGGAGGATCTTTTTTGTGGTTTCGCCGCCGCCACGAGGCGGAACTTGAGCAGAACCAATCTAGAGCTCCGGCAGGACGATCCTGCTGGGGAAACTTCCCTCCCGGAGGGGGAAATCGTCGCCATCGTCATCACCAACACTCCTCTCATCGGAGGGGACTCGTCACCATCAACATCTTCATCAGCACCATCTCATCTTCAAACCCTAGTTCATCTCTTGTAACCAATCTCCGTCTCACGACTCCGATTGGTACTTGTAAGGTTGCTAGTAGTGTTGATTACTCTTTGTAGTTGATGCTAGTTGGATTACTTGGTGGAAGAGTTTATGTTCAGATTCTTGATGCTACTCATTACCTCTGTGATCATGATTATGATTATGCTTTGTGAGTAGTTACTTTTGTTCCTCAGGACATGGGATAAGTCATGCTAATAGTAGTCATGTGAATTTGGTATTCGTTCGGTAATTTGATATGTTGTATGTTGTTTTTCCTCTAGTGGTGTTATGTGAACGTCGACTACATAACACTTCACCATTATTTGGGCCTAGAGGAAGGCATCGGGAAGTAGTAAGTAGATGATGGGTTGCTAGAGTGACAGAAGCTTAAACCCTAGTTTATGTGTTGCTTCGTAAGGGGCTGTTTTGGATCCACTAGTTTAATGCTATGCTTAGACTTTGTCTTAATTCTTCTTTCGTAGTTGCGGATGCTTGCGAGAGAGGTTAATCATAAGTGGGATGCTTGTCCAAGTAAGGACAGTACCCAAGCGCCAATCCACCCATATATCAAACTATCAAAGTAACGAACGCGAATCATGTGAACATGATGAAAACTAGCATGACAGAAATTCCCGTGTGTCCTCGGGAGCGTTTTTCCTCCTATAAGACTTTGTCCAGGCTTGTCCCTTGCTACAAAAGGGATTGGGCCACTTTGCTGCACCGTTGCTACTTTTGTTACTTGTTGCTTGCTACGAATCATCTCACCACACAATCACTTCTTACCGATAATTTTAGGGCCTGCAGATTTTACATTGCTGAAAACCACTTGTCAGATCCTTCTGCTCCTCGTTGGGTTCGACACTCTTACTTATCGAAAGGACTACGATTTATCCCCTATACTTGTGGGTCATCAAGACTCTTTTCTGGCGTCGTTGCCGGGGAGTGAAGCGCCTTTGGTAAGTGGAACTTGGTAAGGAAACATTCATATAGTGTGCTGTAAATAATTGTTACTTGTCACTATGGATACTAATCCTTTGAGGAGCTTGTTCTGGGTATCTTCACCTCGAACGGAAGCACAAAGAGTTGCTCCTCAACCTTCTGCACCTACTGAAAATGTTTGCTTTGAATTTCCTTTTGGTATGCTTGAGAAAGTGCTGGCTAATCCTTTTACAGGAGATGAAACATCACATCCAGACTTGCATCTAATCTATGTAGATAAGCTTGCAGGTGTGCCCGAGGATGAGGTCAAGAAGAAGTTCTTTCCTTTATCTTTGAAGGATAAGGCATTGACATGGTATATGCTATGTGATGATACTGGATCATGGGACTACAATCGGTTGAAATTGGAATTTCATCAAAAGTTTTATCCTATGCATTTAGTACATCGTGATCGGAATTATATTTATAGTTTTTGGCCTTGTGACAGAGAAAGCATCGCTCAAGCTTGGGGGAGGCTTAAATCAATGGTATATTCATGCCCCAATCATGAGTTCTCGAGAGAAATTATCATTCAGAACTTCTATGCTCGGCTTTCTCAGGATGATTGCACGATGCTTGACACTTCTTGTACCGGTTCTTTTATGAAGAGATATATTGACTTCAAATGGAATTTATTGGAGAGAATTAAACGCAACTCTGAAGATTGGAGCTTGAAGAAGGTAAGGAGTCAGGTATGAATTTCATTTTTGATTGCGTTAAATCCTTTGTTGAGACAAATACTTTTTGTGACTTTAGCGCTAAGTATGGACTTGACTCTGAGATAGTAGCTTCATTGTGTGAATCCTTTGCTGCCCATATTGATCTCCCCAAAGAGAAGTGGTTTAAATTTCATCCTCCTTTAGAAGTCAATGTAATTAAACGCACTCCAGTTGAAGAGAAAGTCATTGCCTATAATGATCCTCTGGTTCCCAGTGCTTACATTGAGAAACCACCTTTCCCTGTTAGGATAAAGGATCATTCTAAAGCTTCAACTGTGATACGTAGAGGCTATATTAGAACACCTACACCCCCTGAGAAAATTAGAGTTGAACCTAGCATTGCTATTATCAAAGATCTTCTGTCTGAAGAAGTTGAGGGACATAATATTCACTTCTGTGAAGATGCTACTATAATTGCTAAACATCACGCTAGAGACAAACATAGGCCTGTTGCTGGCATGCCTGTGGTTTCTGTTAAGATAGGAGATCATTGTTATCATGGTTTATGTGACGTGGGTGCTAGTGTTAGTGCAATACCTCAATCCTTATACGATGAAATCAAAGATGAGATTGCACCTGTTGAGATAGAACCTATAGATGTCACTATTCAACTTGTCAATAAAGATACTATCTGCCCCGTGGGAATTGTTAGGGATATTGAAGTCTTGTGTGGTAAAATAAAGTATCCTGCTGATTTCCTCGTTCTTGCTACCGCCCAAGATAGCTTTTGTCCCATCATATTTGGCATACCTTTTCTCAATACTGTCAATGCTCATATTGATTGTGAGAAGAAAACTGTCACTGTTGACTTTGAAGGTGTGTCACATGAGTTCTATTTCTCCAAGTTTGGAAGACAACCTCATGAAAAGGAGTTGCCTAGTAAGGATGAAACTATTGCCTTAGCTTCTATTGTCGTGCCTCCTACTGATCCCTTAGAGCAATACTTGCTTCAGCATGAAAATGATATGCATATGGATGAAAGGGATGAAATAAATAGAGTTGTCTTAGAACAATATCATATCCTTAGGAATAACTTGCCTGTTGAACTGCTTGGGGATCCACCTCCACCAAAGGGTCATCCTGTGTTCGAGCTTAAACATTTGCCTGATACTCTTAAGTATGTCTATCTTGATGAAAAGGAGATATATCCTGTCATTATTAGTGCTAGCCTCTCAGAGCATGTAGAAAAGAAGTTACTAAAAACTCTGAGGAAGCACCGTGCTGCTATTGGATATACTCTTGATGATCTTAAGGGCATTAGTCCCACTCTATGCCAGCACAAGATTAAAACTGATCCTGATTTCAAACCAGTTGTTGATCATCAAAGGAGATTGAATCCTAAGATGAAAGAAGTAGTAATAAAAGAAATACTAAAGCTCCTGGAAGCGGGTATTATCTATCCTGTTGCTCATAGCGATTGGGTGAGTCCGGTGCATTGCATTCCTAAGAAGGGATGCATTACCGTTGTCCCTAATGATAAGGATGAATTGATCCCACAGAGGATTATTACTGGCTATAGGATGGTGATCGATTTCAGGAAACTGAATAAGGCCACTAGGAAAGATCATTATCCTCTGCCTTTTATCGACCAAATGCTAGAAAGACTATCCAAACACACACACTTCTGCTTTCTAGACGGTTATTCTGGTTTCTCCCACATACGAGTTGCACAATCTAATCAGGAGAAAACGACTTTCACCTGCCCTTTCGGTACCTTTGCTTATAGACGTATGCCTTTTGGCTTATGCAATGCACCTGCCACCTTTCAAAGATGTATGATGGCTATATTCTCTGACTTTTGTGAAAAGATTGGAGAGGTTTTCATTGATGACTTTTTCGTTTACGGGTCTTCCTTTGATGATTGCCTCATCAACCTTGATCGAGTCTTACAGAGATGTAAAGACACCGATCTTGTCTTGAATTGGGAGAAGTGCCACTTTATGGTTAATGAAGGCATCGTCTTAGGACATAAAATTTCTGAAAGAGGTATTGAAGTCGATAAGGCTAAGGTTGATGCAATCGAGAAAATGCCATACCCCACAGATATCAAGGGTATAAGAAGTTTCCTTGGTCATGCTGGTTTCTATAGAAGGTTCATTAAAGACTTCTCTAAGATTTCTAGGCCTCTTACCAATCTCTTGCAAAAGGATATTCCTTTTGTTTTTGACGATGATTGTGAGGAAGCCTTCGAAATACTTAAGAGGGCTTTGATAACTGCACCTATTGTTCAACCACCTGATTGGAACTTACCTTTTGAAATCATGTGTGATGCTAGTGATTATGATGTTGGTGCTGTTCTAGGGCAAAGAGTTGATAAGAAGTTGAATGTTATTCACTACGCTAGTAAAACTCTAGGCAGTGCCCAGAGAAACTATGCTACTACGGAGAAGGAATTTTTAGCAGTCATGTTTGCATGTGAAAAGTTCAGGTCTTACATAGTTGATTCCAAAGTTAGTATTCACACTGATCGTGCTGCTATTAAGTAGCTCATGGAGAAGAAGGACGCTAAACCTATACTTATCAGATGGGTTCTCTTGCTACAAGAATTTGATTTGCACATTGTCGACGGGAAGGGTGCCGATAACCCAGTAGCAGATAACTTGTCTAGGTTGGAGAACGTTCTTGATGACCCACAACCTACTGATGATAGCTTTCCCAATGAGCAATTGAATGTCATCAATGCTTCACGTAGTGCACCGTGGTATGCTGATTATGCAAACTATATCGTTGCCAAATATATACCACCTAGTTTCACGTACCAGCAAAAGAAGAAGTTCTTGTTTGACTTGAGACACTACTATTGGGATGATCCTCACCTTTATAAGGAAGGAGTAGATGGTGTTATTAGACGTTGTGTACCTGAACATGAACAGGGACATATCCTATAGAAGTTTCACTCGGAGGCATACGGAGGACACCATGCGGGAGATAGAACTGCACACAAGGTATTGCAATCAGGTTTCTATTGGCCCACTCTCTTCAAGGATGCCCGTAAGTTTGTCTTGTCTTGTGACGAATGTCAAAGAATAGGTAATATTAGCAAACGTCAGGAAATGCCTATGAACTATTCACTTGTCATTGAACCCTTTGATGTCTGGGGCTTTGATTATATGGGACCTTTTACAAAATCCAACGGGTATACTCACATCCTAGTTGTTGTTGATTACGTCACTAAGTGGGTAGAAGCTATCCCCACTAGTAGTGCTGATCACAACACTTCTATCAGGATGCTGAAAGAAGTTATCTTCCCCAGATTTGGAGTCCCTAGATATCGAATGACCGACGGTGGTTCACACTTCATTCATGGTGCTTTCCGTAAAACGCTTGCTAAGTACGATGTCAACCATAGAATTGCGTGTCCCTACCACCCTCAGTCCAGTGGTCAAGTAGAGCTAAGCAATAGAGAGATTAAACTAATTTTGCAAAAGACTGTCAACAGGTCTAGAAAGAATTGGTCTAAGAAGCTCGATGATGCATTGTGGGCTTATAGAACTGCCTATAAGAATCCCATGGGCATGTCTCCTTACAAAATGGTGTACGGTAAAGCATGTCATTTACCTCTTGAGCTAGAGAATAAAGCTTATTGGGCAATCAAAGAGCTTAACTTTGATTTCAAACTTGCCGGTGAGAAGAGGTTATTTGACATTAGCTCGCTTGATGAATGGAGAACTCAGGCATATGAGAATGCCAAGTTGTTCAAAGAGAAGGTTAAGAGGTGGCAAGATAAGAGGATACAAAAGCGTGAGTTCAATGTAGGTGATTATGTCTTGCTATGTAACTCTCATTTAAGATTCTTTGCAGGCAAGCTTCTCTCTAAATGGGAAGGTCCCTATGTTGTTGAGGAAGTATATCGTTCCGGTGCTATCAAGATCAACAACACGGAAGGTAATTGTCCGAGAGTGGTAAATGGGCAGAGAATCAAGCTTTATAGCTCAGGTACTCCCATAAATGTTGAAAGCAATATTATCAATACCATAACTCCGGAAGAATACCTAAGGGACATTTATCAGCCTGTTTCAGACTCCGAAAACAAAGAGGTATGTGATTCAGTAAGAAAACAGAGTTCAAAACTTTTCCAATAGGAAATTATCTCCGTTTTGGAATATTTGAAAAAATACAAAAATTGGAAGTAGTCCGGAAAGTGCGCGAGGAGGCGACAAGCGTGCACGGTGCGGGCCCACCCCTGGCCGCGCCGTGAGGGCTTGTGGCCACCTCGTGCGCCTCCCGGACTCCGTTTTCGTGCAGGGGACTCCTTCTGGTCTGAAAAAAATCATTATATATACTTCCGTTTGGTCTGACCTGTGCATCGCGCAGATTTCCTCTGTTTTTCGTTTCAAGCCTGTTTCTGTTGCAGATCTAGATCGCCATGACTTCCCCAAAAGCTCCAAAGGACAAGATCTTTGAGAAGGTCATCAATCCCTACCTCACGGGAGTGCTGCAACACCCTCAATCTATCGAGATGCGTGAGGGGATGTTGCACATCCGTGATGTTGAGGGGCCTAAGAAGACCGGAAGCATGGAGACGAGGCTTGAAGCAGTGGAGCAACAAGTCTTCAAGTGCCAAGGGATGGTGGAGCGTGGACTCAACGCCAACCACATGATGATCACGAAGTTCACCAGCAAGCACAGGATTGATGCCAATGACATTGGGAAGCACCTCTCCAGGCTCTATGACAGGATTGATCAACTCCAGGGCCAGATCTATGACCTGCAGAACCAAAACTGTGAGTATGAGTATAGATTTAAATCAATACGGTTGGCTGCAGATTTGAGGATTCCGGAGACTCGTTCATCTTTCCATGATGGAGCACCTATGCCTTGGAAGACGGAGGATCAAACTCACGTTGCAACAACTCCACCACCACCATCAAAGGAAGACAACTCAACATTGGTATGGGCAATCCCCTTGGCTTGTGCCAAGCTTGGGGGAGTTGCCCCGGTATCGTATCACCATCACATCTTTTGCCTTTACCTTTGTTTTAGTTTTCCTTTTTAGTTTTCTTTTTTTCTAGTAGAGTAAAAGTCTTAGTGTTTTAGTTTTGAGTTTTGCTTTGTGTCACCCACGATGTATTCTTGCTTGTGAGCCATATAACAAAGAGTGTCTTAGTTGAAGGGCTTTCCCTCTTGCGATGATCAAAAGAGTGAGAATAGAACGAAAGCATGAAAGATCATGTAATGATCTTATGGGAAGTGATGGTTGCACATATAAAAAGAATGAGGATTGAAACTTTTTGAGGGTAGGCAAACGTAGACCTTGGTCATTGTTGCAATTAATAGGAAGTGATAATGAAGGAGAGGTTCACATACAAATATATCATCTCTGACACCATCTATGATTGTGAACACTCACTAAACTATTGCATGCCTAGAAGTAGATGTTGGACAAGGAAGACAACATAATGAATTGTGTTTGCTTGGCTCCAAACAATGCTATATGATTAGAGATCCCTTAGCATGTGACGATTGCTTCCACCTCACATTAGCCAAACCTCCCGCACTAAGTAGAGATACTACTTGTGCATCCATAAACCATCAACCCAGTTTTGCCATGAGAGTCCACCATACCTACCTATGGATTGATTAAGATCCCTCAAGTAAGTTGTCATCGGTTCAAGCAATAAAAATTGCTCTCTAATATGTATGATCTATTAGTGTGTGGAAAATAAGCTTTATACGAACCTGTGATGAGGAAGACATAAAAGTGACAGACTGCATAATAAAGTTCTTTATCACAGGGGGCAATATAAAGTGACGTTCCTCCGCACTAAGAGGACACGCATCCAAACCTCAAAAGCGCATGACAACCTCTACTTCCCTCTGCGAAGGGCCTATCTTGTACCTTTACTTTTTGCCCTTGAAAGAGTCATGGTGATCTTCACCAATTCCTTATTTTGCCTTTGTCTTGGCTACCGTCACATGCTTGGGAAAGATCTATATTCATATGTCAACTTGGAGGTAGGCATTCATGAATTATTATTGTTGACATTACCCATGAGGTAAGCAGTTGGGAGGCAAAACTATAAGCCCCTATCTTTCTCTGTGTCCAGCTGAAACTTTGATCTCATGAGTACCACGTGAGTTGTAGCAATTGTAGAGAATGAAAGGATGATTGAGTATGTGGATTTGCTTTACAAGCTCTTATTTGACTCTTTCTGATGTTGTGATAAATTGCAATTGCTTCAATGACTAAAGGCTATCGGTTGTTACTTCTCGGTAAGGTTCTTGATCCATGCTTTACTTTGTGAAGGAATTATCACTTTAGCATGAGAGATTATATGTTGGTATTGTTGTTCTGATCATGATCATGATGCATGCATGTTCGTATCTTGTTTTGTCGACACCTCTCTCCCTAAACATGTGGACATATTTATTGAGCTCGGCTTTCGCTTGAGGTCAAGCGAGGTCTAGGCTTGGGGGAGTTGATACGTCCATTTTGCATCATGTTTTCATGTTGATATTTATCGCTTTCTTTGGCTGTTATTTCACTTCACAGTACTATTATTATGCCTTTTCTCTCTTGTTTTGCAAGGTTTACATGAAGAGGGAGAATACCGACAACTAGAATTTTGGCCTGAAAGTGGAGCAAAGTTGAGATACCTATTCTGCGCAACTCCAAACGCCGGAAAAATCAACGAGGATTTTTTTCCTGATTTATCAAAAATACTTGGCCGAAGAAGTGCCGAAGGGGCACCAGGGGGTGCCCACAAGCCTACACGACGCGGCCACCCCCCAAGCCGCGCCATGAGGGCTTGTGGGCAGCCCACTGGCCCACTTGCTCCCCTCTTTTGCTATATGGAGGGTTTCATCCAGGAAAAAATCGAGGAGGAGCTTTTTGTGGTTTCGCCGCCGCCACGAGGCGGAACTTGAGCAGAACCAATCTAGAGCTCCGGCAGGACGATCCTGCCGGGGAAACTTCCCTCCCGGAGGGGGAAATCATCGCCATCGTCATCACCAACACTCCTCTCATTAGAGGGGACTTGTCACTACAAACATCTTCATTAGCACCATCTTATCTCCAAACCCTAGTTCATCTCTTGTAACCAATCTCCGTATCGCGACTCCGATTGGTACGTGTAAGGTTGCTAGTAGTGTTTATTACTCTTTGTAGTTGATGCTAGTTGGATTACTTGGTGGAAGAGTTTATGTTCAGATCCTTGATGCTAGTCATTACCTCTCTGATCATGATTATGATTATGCTTTGTGAGTAGTTACTTTTGTTCCCGAGGACATGGGATAAGTCATGCTAATAGTAGTCATGTGAATTTGGTATTCGTTCGGTAATTTGATATGCTGTATGTTGTTTTTCCTCTAGTGGTGTTATGTGAATGTCGACTACATAACACTTTGCCATTATTTGGGCCTAGAGGAAGGCATTGGGAAGTAGTAAGTAGATGATGGGTTGCTAGAGTGACAGAAGCTTAAACCCTAGTTTATGCGTTGCTTCGTAAGGGGCTGATTTGGATCCACTAGTTTAATGCTATGGTTAGACTTTGTCTTAATTCTTCTTTCGTAGTTGCGGATGCTTGCGAGAGGGGTTAATCATAAGTGAGATGCTTGTCCAAGTAAGGACAGTACCCAAGCGCCGGTCCACCCACATATCAAACTATCAAAGTAACGAACGCGAATCATATGAACATGATGAAAACTAGCATGACAGAAATTCCCGTGTGTCCTCGGGAGCGTTTTTCCTCCTATAAGACTTTGTCCAGGCTTGTCCCTTGCTAAAAAAAAGGATTGGGCCACTTTGCTGCACCGTTGCTACTTTTGTTACTTGTTGCTTGCTACGAATCATCTCACCACACAATTACTTCTTACCAACAATTTCAGTGCTTGCAGATTTTACCTTGCTGAAAACCACTTGTCAGATCCTTCTGCTCCTCGTTGGGTTCGACACTCTTACTTATCGAATGGACTATGATTGATTCCCTATACTTGTGGGTCATCATGTGTGCCGGGGCTTTGGGACCTGTTGGCGCATCCTCGACGGCTATGCATCACTCCGCAGAGGTGCGTCCGCCGGAGGCATTGCCGAAGCTCCTAGGTACACCCTCGACAACAACGTACTGTCCTAGAGTGGCGCATCAGTCTGATGGCGTCAGACTTGGGGTCTCCACCTCCCCGGCCCGCGCTTGCGCAGCAACGCGCCCGCGCAGGTCCTGGGAGGCCATAGCAGAGTGGCACGACCATCGATGTGTCCTGCGTCGGGGAACTGCGGTGATGCGCTCAACTTCTAAAAATCCGGCGCAGAGCTTGCTCAGATTAACGCAAATGGTCTCAACCCCCTACCTAGCATGCCAAAGATGTCGGCTGACACCTATGGTAACCTCCACGGATCCCTTGATCGTTCGGAAGGGAAAGGGGTGGCGCCAAGAGCAGAGCTAGCGATCAACACCGGGAACGTTTTTACCTAGGTTCGGGTCGCTTAGTGCATAAAACCCCACTCATGCTTTGTTTGTTTTATTAGGTGTTCGATGTACGATTACTTGCTACAGTGATTGCCTACTGGCCAATGCCCAAAGTGTCTAACCCCTTCGAACTGAGCCTTGGGCCTCCTTTCATGGGCAAAGGGGTCACCAACAATGCTCAAAAGTGGGTTCACTAGCTATACAGTGAACATGGTTCATTATTATCCATCTACCGCGGTGTCAGGGGCAGTAAATGCTTTGTTAGTCTCCTAACCTGCATCAGGATGGTATCGACACGTACCCAGGTGTTTCGACACCTGGGTGTTGTGCTGGAGCACGACGGATGCGGTGGCGTTGTGGTAGTTGGTAGCACTGTGGCAGGAGGGAACACCTGGCGGGCGAAGGGGGCTTGCCGGGCTGGTGCCCTCGCCAGTGGCCTAGTCCGCCTTCCCAGCAAGGAAAGCTTGTCGGGGACTTCTCTATCTTCCCGGCAAGGAGGACTTGCCAAGGCCTTGGATGTCTTCCCGGGAAGAAAGGCTTGCCGGGGCCTTGAACGTCTTCCCGGCAAGAAAGGCTTCCGGGGCCTTGTAGCTTAGACTTATTACTCACACCCTTGGAGGGGTGTGGCCCTGGTGAGCTTGGGGATTAATCTTCCTATTAGCCTTCGTTGTGCCTTGCCATCAAAGGGGTTGCCGACGCCCGTGCACAAGTCTGGGGCACAGGAGACCCCAATCTTCAGTGCTCCGACACTCATGCACCTATATCAACAAGGGGAGTTGTGGGGTTTCATGCAGCAAGCCAACTTTGACTCTTTGCTAACCTGTACTATGACTACGAGTACTTTTGAACAAGTTTGAGATGTCGTACACGAGTCCACTATCTCCACACCAATACACTACCATGGATCCTTTCTCGTCTTCCTAGATAATTCCATCCAAGGTACTCACACTTGTCTCGATACTTTTATTAGTAACCATTAAAGTTGTCTATGAACAACACATGTTCCCAAGTAGTCCATATCCAAGGACGCGGCTTTTCGAATAGATTATAATCCTGCAGGGGTGTACTTTTTCATGCACGCTCTCCCCACTTATTGCCATGTGCACCTCGTGCACCTCGGCAACCTTCAAGTAGAATCCCAGCGAGGGAGTCAGCCATGACCGTTAACCACTCAAGAACCTAGTCCAGATTTATCGCCTATTTGAGACTCAACCCGCACAGAAGTCAGGCCGAAGTTTCCTCTACAACCTCAAACAATGTGTGTAGGGTTCCCAAGCCCACCATCCGAGTGCCACTTGGTACACCGTGCCACTACCTACCACCTCATAGCCCACCCCTAAGGTCAACGCTATGCACGACCCCCAGGATAAACTACAAACACCAAAAACTACTTGCAACTCTTGTACAGAGTACTAGACAATTAATAAGCCGAGAGGGATCGAGTTACCGGAACCCAATGTGTGGTAGTAGCTAATCTTGGATCACATACACGAAATTCAGTTCCTAAGTGCGGTTCCAATGGGACAACCCACCATGTAATCCTACATAGCCTATCATCGATACCTTTACCAAAATCAGGTTCATCATTTAACTTTCGTCACCAGAACACATTCATTCACTCAAGTTCATCATCCAGATGATTCAGGCCTAACACAACTCTAAGCATAGCAAGCATAGAAAGGTAAGGCATATCATGGCTCAAGCATCTACCAGGTATGCTAGGTAGCTTGGTTTAGCTATTTACCGTGACAACGACATGTCATGCAAAGGAATGGGTTCAACTACCAAAATAAGTAGCATTTGAAACGTTGTGTCCTAATGCAATAAATGAGAGCAGGAGCGAGAACATGGGATTTTATCGAAATGCTCAAAAGGGGTGCTTGCCTTGATGATTAGCAGTAGGAGACTCTTCTTCATTCTGATACTCGTTAGTATCGTGCGGAGAAGATCCTACCGCAATGCACACGAAATAACTATCAATACATGGCAAGTGCAACAATATGATGCATGATCATGACATGACATGGATATGTTGGATGAGCTAATGCACCTATTAACAAATTGGTTGAATCTGGTTTGAATCAAAGATTCAAATTCCACTTCAAGTAAGGTATTTTCAAATACCCTTTAATAGATTGGACCTGATGAGCATGTATAACTTGTTCTAACACTCATGATAATAGCACCAATGGATTCCTTGGATTTTTGTGATAATTTTTCATATATAATTTATTTCAATCTGAGTTGGAGATTATTTTCTATGATTTTTTCAAAGTTTTATACAAATTCTGAAATTAAATTAAATAAGAATTGTCTTTATTGTGTCAGCCTTGCATCAACATGACATCAACAGTTAGCTAGACGTTGTCACATCAAACCTAACCAGTGGGGTCCACTCGTCAGTGACACACAATAAACCAGAGTTAAATTTATCTTGAACTAAATTAATGGTGTTGTGCCTAGTGTCACTGGGTCATTAGGTTAACTAAATTATTTATTTAAATTAGTACTAACCTAAAATTAACCAGGGCTAGGCCCCACCTGCGAGTGACCCAGGAGGGTCAAACCTCGTGGTCAAAATGGTCGGGCTCGCCAGTGTTGAACCGCTGGCAACCACATACACGGCGAATGGGGTCGAAAACACATGGCCGGTGACGAAATTGACGGCTGAGACTACTTACAGAACGACCACTCACTCGAGCATCTAATGGGGCAAGCCCGATGGGCTGAGGTGGCCCAGAACATCGCCGGCGGCGACCTTGGCAGACGCCGGAATTCGGCCGTTGATCGAATCAACACCACAGACGACTAGGGGAAGAGCGATGGCTCCTACGTGTTGCTGCAGTCCTCTTGAGCATGCCTACATGCTCAGATTCGAGCTTGCGCAGCCGTGGGTACGGCAGCACCATTGTCGGTGACGAGGAGCTTTCGGGCTTGATGCAATCGGTGGCTACGACGAGTAATCGGACGCGGAAAGAAAGGGAACGAGTCCAGGGGCTCACTGCGAAGGCGACAGTATCAAAACCTTGCTCGGGGAGGCCTTGTAGGCGACGAATCGACAGCGGCGGTGATCGGAGCAGAGGAGGAAGAAGAGCTCGAGGGTGTTGATCTAGGGGCTCTGGCGAAGCGTGGCTCGTCGTGGAGGTTGAGGATGATGAGGCGAAGCTCTTGAGCTACTCGGGGGCGAGGGAGAGTGGCGGAGCTAGCCTAGCGACGACGGCGGGCTTTAGGAGCGGCGACCATGGTGAAGCAGAGGCGAGGGAGAGAAGAGTGGGGGCGACTGGGAGCTGGGACCGATCTAAACGGTAGCGGGGTCCTAATCCCACTTGCCAGCGCGGCGAGGAGGCAGCCAGGTGCGTGCCGGTGGCACAACACACGGCGGCCAGCTCTTCCCCTGCCTACTGGCAGGAGGAAGACGACAGGCTGGGTGGTGGGCTGGGCCACCACTTCCAGTTAAAGCCGAGGTAAGCTTTCCCTTTCCCTTTTATTTCTTTTATTCTGTTTTTTCTATTTCTGGCCTTTATTTATTTTTGTTTGGGAACAAAAACTTAAACCAAAAACTTTGAAAATAAGTTTGTAGTATAATTAGCATATTTCCAAACTCCACAAAAAAGTTTCATCATTTTTGAGATAACTAAAATATTTATAGTCATCTATTTTGACATTTTCAGTGGCTTCTCTGGATTATTTAAAATGC